>NC_134687.1:12331384-12687929 GCF_050947455.1 Rhinoderma darwinii | reverse complement strand
CAGACTCCGTGCACTTCTACACGCTCTCCGTGCACACCGCTCCACTTGTTTCTATGACCAATCAATAATCCAGAATATTTTATAATACGGTGTCACGTCTGTGAGGTTTGCGGACCCACTAGGCCGCTCCACCATAGCGGAGTAGCAGCTGGCCAAACTACATTCAATGAACGTCTATAGTACTGGAGTACCTAAGTATAGAAGTTCTGACAGACTCCTCGGCACAGATGACACTTGACGTGGCAGATGACATGTGGCACAGAGGATGAACTACCCACATGGGTAGACACAACAACGCTCCGGCACCGCAAGGAGGGATTTAAGTAGGGCAGGGTGCACAGGGATAGGATAGGGAAGGTTATAGTGGTGCGTGCGCTGGCCCTTTAAGAGGTTACCACAGCGCGCTCGTGCACCTTACGGGAGCGAGCCACAGGCGGGAGCAGTACATGCCGGAGAGGATGTCGGCACAGAGGTAAACTATGCTAGAGGAAGCCGGATAACGGAGAACGGTGCTACATATGGTACCTATTATGTTTCTTGAAGGGATTACATAAAGGGACAGATACAGAGTGACAACAACTTCAAAGGTTCCCCCATAGCCCATGTTTTGACGACATAGACAACCCGTCATATAGGTCCAGCTCCTGAGACCTCATCAGCTATTGGCGTACCTTCCAAATCTTTGGTTTCCGTGCCTGACCCGTTTCTGTCATGGTCATCGTGTCCGTATCTATTGGCTATCATTGTGCTGGATTTGTAATGCTCAGTATTTTTGTTCTTGAAGGCCTTCCTGTGTTTGATTTATTATCAATATGTTTGCAGTATTTACTTCCTATCAAAATAATCCAAATATGCAATTTAAAAAAATAAATAAATCCGCTGTTAGCCAGGGGGTCTCGGGAGTTGCGGACAGCCAGATATTTCCCCTTGGTAGTGACTCTGGCCCTGAGAGGCGGACCCCCTCCATGATATCCATATGTCGTACTAGATGTCCTGATACAACAACCTCTTGAAATGTCAGACTATACTAAAGATCATATTACTATTCAGTGATGTTTGTAACAGGGGCGGAGCTGTGACAACCTCATCTGGTAATAACCAGTGAGTGTTTTGACTGGCTTGTGAAAATAAGGCCTCATTCACACGGCAGGGTTTCCCGGCCGGGTGCCGGCCGTTCATAAATCGGCCGGCACCCGGCTGCATTAGGAATGATAGACCCCTAATGGGGCTATTCACACGACCGATTTTTTGACGGCCGGAAAATCCGGCCGTCAAAAAATAGGACATGCTCTATCTTTGCCCGGCCGCCCGGCTACCATACAAGTCTATGGGGCCGGGTATTACACGGCCATCACCGGAATGTGTTCCGAGTGATGGCCGGGTTTTCCGGCTCTTGCGCTCTATCTCCTCCTCCTCACAGCGCAGAGTGCATGTGAGGAGGAGGAGTTGATGCCATTCTGACGAATGGCATCGCTGTACACTGTGTTGCAGGGCCGGGGTGTACAGCAGGTGGAGGGAGCGCTGCGCTGGCTCCCTTCCCCTGCTTGTTAAAAGCACCCTGGCTCGGCGACACCTTCGATGGCGCCGCTAGTAGTAGTAGCAGCAGCTGCTGTTGCTGCGGCTGCTACTACTGTAGCGACGCCACTATAGCAGAGCAGGGAGGTATCTCCCCGCTCTGCTATGTGCTAGCCGCACTTTAGCTCCTTGAAGGAGCGGAATCCCCGTGCTTTCGGGGATTCCGCTCCTGGACAGAGCGCTTGATGTCTCTGTCCATATCTGGGCAGTGACATCAGGGGAAACTCCTGAAGCGGAATCCCCGAACACATGGGGATTCCCCTTCAGGAGCTGCCGCTGATGTCACTGTCCGGATCTGCCCGGCCCGGCACGGATGCATAACTTTATGCAAACCAGCCGGGCAAAATGGCCGATTTTACCGGCCGACACTCGGGCTCGGGAACGACCCGGTCGTGTGAATCCCGCCTAAGGAGTCTGATTTGTTTATTATGCCGGCACAAATAATCAGAGTATAACCCAGCGAATGAACTTCTAGGATTCCTCCAGTGTTGTACTGATGAGTTATTGCTGCCGGTTTTTCCGCTGGATTCTTATATTATGTGCGGGGAGAAAGTGATCAGGATGTGATTCATCTGAAACATGATTATAATAAAAAGACTTATCTTATAATGAACTATGTCAAATCGTATAACATTGTGTAATGTCTTATCCTGCAGCCATTCAGGAGTTACTTCAGCCACGGGATGCTCTCCAGCCATATTACTGATAACAGGTTTGTGTGTTTCTTCTTTAGGAGGAATTCTTATTCATTGTCATTCCTGCGTTATATGTGAAAAGCACATGTCTCAGGATAGAGAATAGAATTACCGTAATAATGATAGTACTTACCCCTATGTACAAGAATATAACTACTATAATACTGCCCCCTATATACAAGAATATAACTACTATAATACTGCCCCCTATATACAAGAATATAACTACTATAATACTGCCTCTATATACAAGAATACAACTACTATAATACTGCCTCCTATATACAAGAATATAACTACTATAATACTGCCTCCTATATACAAGAATATAACTACTATAATACTGCCCCTATATACAAGAATATAACTACTATAATACTGTCCCCTATATACAAGAATATAACTACTATAATACTACCACCTATATACAAGAATACAACTACTATAATACTGCTCCTATGTACAAGAATATAACTACTATAATACTGCTCCTATATACAAGAATATAACTACTATAATACTGCCCCTATATACAAGAATATAACTACTATAATACTGCCCCTATACACAAGAATATAACTACTATAATACTGCCCCTATACACAAGAATATAACTACTATAATACTGCCCCCTATATACAAGAATATAACTACTATAATACTGCCCCCTATATACAAGAATACAACTACTATAATACTGCTCCCTATATACAAGTATATAACTACTATAATACTGCCCCCTATATACAAGAATATAACTATTATAATACTGCTCCTATATACAAGAATATAACTACTATAATACTGCCCCTATATACAAGAATATAACTACTGTAATACTGCTCCTATGTACAAGAATATAACTACTATAATACTGCCCCCTATATACAAGAATAGAACTACTATAATACTGCCCCCTATATACAAGAATATAACTACTATAATACTGCCCCTATATACAAGAATATAACTACTGTAATACTGCCACCTTATACAAGAATATAACTACTATAATACTGCCCCCTATATACAAGAATAGAACTACTATAATACTGCCCCCTATATACAAGAATATAACTACTATAATACTGCTCCTATATACAAGAATATAACTACTATAATACTGCTCCTATATACAAGAATATAACTAATATAATACTGCCCCCTATATACAAGAATACAACTACTATAATACTGCCCCCTATATACAAGAATATAACTACTATAATACTACCCCTATATACAAGAATATATCTATTATAATACTGCTCCCTATATACAAGAATATAACTACTATAATACTGCCACTATATACAAGAATATAACTACTATAATACTGCTCCTATATACAAGAATATAACTACTATAATACTGCTCCTATATACAATATAACTACTATAATACTGCCCCCTATATACAAGAATATAACTACTATACTACTGCCCCCTATATACAAGAATATAACTACTATAATACTGCCCCTTTATACAAGAATATAACTACTATAATACTGCTCCTGTATACAAGAATATAACTACTATAATACTGCTCCTGTATACAAGAGTATAACTACTATAATACTGCTCCCTATATACAAGAATACAACTACTATAATACTGCCTCCTATATACAGGAATATATCTACTATAATACTGCCTCCTATATACAAGAATATAGCTACTATAATACTACTCCTATATACAAGAATATATACTATAATACTGCTCCTATATACAAGAATATAACTACTATAATACTGCCCCCTATATACAAGAATACAACTACTATAATACTGCCTCCTATATACAGGAATATATCTACTATAATACTGCCTCCTATATACAAGAATATAGCTACTATAATACTACTCCTATATACAAGAATATATACTATAATACTGCTCCTATATACAAGAATATAACTACTATAAAACTGCCCCCTATATACAAGAATATAACTACTATAATACTGCCCCTATATACAAGAATATAACTACTATAATACTGCCCCTATATACAAGAATATAACTACTATAATACTGCCCCTATGTACAAGAATATAACTACTATAATACTGCTCCTATATACAAGAATATAACTACTATAATACTGCCCTTATATACAAGAATACAACTACTATAATACTGCTCCCTATATACAAGAATACAACTACTATAATACTGCCCCTATATACAATAATATAACTACTATAATACTGCCCCTATATACAAGAATACAACTACTATAATACTGCCCCTATACACAAGAATATAACTACTATAATACTGCCCCTATATACAAGAATATAACTACTATAATACTGCTCCTATATACAAGAATATGTCTACTATAATACTGCTCCTATATACAAGAATATAACTACTATAATACTGCTCTAATATACAAGAATATAACTACTATAATACTGCCCCCTATGTACAAGAATATAACTACTATAATACTGCTCCTATATACAAGAATATAACTACTATAATACTGCTCCTATATACAAGAATATAACTACTATAATACTGCCCTAATATACAAGAATATAACTACTATAATACTGCTCCCCTATATACAAGAATATAACTACTATAATACTGCCTCCTATATACAAGAATATAACTACTATAATACTGCCCCTATATACAAGAATATAACTACTATAATACTGCCCCTATATACAAGAATATAACTACTATAATACTGCCCTAATATACAAGAATATAACTACTATAATACTGCCCCCCTATATACAAGAATATAACTACTATAATACTGCCCCTATATACAAGAATATAACTACTATAATACTGCCCCCTATATACAAGAATATAACTACTATAATACTGCTCCTATATACAAGAATATAACTACTATAATACTGCTCCTATATACAAGAATATAAATACTATAATACTGCTCCTATATACAAGAATATAACTACTATAATACTGCCCCTATATACAAGAATATAACTACTATAATACTGCCTCCTATATACAAGAATATAACTACTATAATACTGCCCCTATATACAAGAATATAACTACTATAATACTGCCCCTATATACAAGAATATAACTACTATAATACTGCCACCTTATACAAGAATATAACTACTATAATACTGCTCCTATATACAAGAATATAACTACTATAATACTGCTCCTATATACAAGAATATAACTACTATAATACTGCCACCTTATACAAGAATATAACTACTATAATACTGCTCCTATATACAAGAATATAACTACTATAATACTGCTCCTATATACAAGAATATAACTACTATAATACTGCTCCTATATACAAGAATATAACTACTATAATACTGCCTCCTATATACAAGAATATAACTACTATAATACTGCTCCTATATACAAGAATATAACTACTATAATACTGCTCCTATATACAAGAATATAACTACTATAATACTGCCCCTATATACAAGAATATAACTGCTATAATACTGCCCCCTATATACAAGAATATAACTACTATAATACTGCTCCTATATACAAGAATATGACTACTATAATACTGCCCCCTATATACAAGAATATAACTACTATAATACTGCTCCCTATATACAAGAATATAACTACTATAATACTGCCCCTATATACAAGAATATAACTACTATAATACTGCCTCCTATATACAAGAATATAACTACTATAATACTGCCCCTATATACAAGAATATAACTACTATAATACTGCTCCTATATACAAGAATATAACTACTATAATACTGCCACCTTATACAAGAATATAACTACTATAATACTGCCACCTTATACAAGAATATAACTACTATAATACTGCTCCTATATACAAGAATATAACTACTATAATACTGCTTCTATATACAAGAATATAACTACTATAATACTGCCACCTTATACAAGAATATAACTACTATAATACTGCTCCTATATACAAGAATATAACTACTATAATACTGCTCCTATATACAAGAATATAACTACTATAATACTGCTCCTATATACAAGAATATAACTACTATAATACTGCCTCCTATATACAAGAATATAACTACTATAATACTGCTCCTATATACAAGAATATAACTACTATAATACTGCTCCTATATACAAGAATATAACTACTATAATACTGCCCCTATATACAAGAATATAACTGCTATAATACTGCCCCCTATATACAAGAATATAACTACTATAATACTGCTCCTATATACAAGAATATAACTACTATAATACTGCCCCCTATATACAAGAATATAACTACTATAATACTGCCCCCTATATACAAGAATATAACTACTATAATACTGCCCATATATACAAGAATATAACTACTATAATACTGCCTCCTATATACAAGAATATAACTACTATAATACTGCCCCCTATATACAAGAATATAACCACTATAATACTGCCCCTATATACAAGAATATAACTACTATAATACTGCCACCTTATACAAGAATATAACTACTATAATACTGCTCCTATATACAAAAATATAACTACTATAATACTGCTCCTATATACAAGAATATAACTACTATAATACTGCCACCTTATACAAGAATATAACTACTATAATACTGCTCCTATATACAAGAATATAACTACTATAATAGTGCTCCTATATACAAGAATATAACTACTATAATACTGCCCCTATATACAAGAATATAACTACTATAATACTGCCACCTTATACAAGAATATAACTACTATAATACTGCTCCTATATATAAGAATATAACTACTATAATACTGCTCCTATATACAAGAATATAACTACTATAATACTGCTCCTATATACAAGAATATAACTACTATAATACTGCTCCTATATACAAGAATATAACTACTATAATACTGCCTCCTATATACAAGAATATAACTACTATAATACTGCCCCTATATACAAGAATATAACTACTATAATACTGCCCCTATATACAAGAATATAACTACTATAATACTGCCACCTTATACAAGAATATAACTACTATAATACTGCTCCTATATACAAGAATATAACTACTATAATACTGCTCCTATATACAAGAATATAACTACTATAATACTGCCACCTTATACAAGAATATAACTACTATAATACTGCTCCTATATACAAGAATATAACTACTATAATACTGCTCCTATATACAAGAATATAACTACTATAATACTGCTCCTATATACAAGAATATAACTACTATAATACTGCCTCCTATATACAAGAATATAACTACTATAATACTGCTCCTATATACAAGAATATAACTACTATAATACTGCTCCTATATACAAGAATATAACTACTATAATACTGCCCCTATATACAAGAATATAACTGCTATAATACTGCCCCCTATATACAAGAATATAACTACTATAATACTGCTCCTATATACAAGAATATGACTACTATAATACTGCCCCCTATATACAAGAATATAACTACTATAATACTGCTCCCTATATACAAGAATATAACTACTATAATACTGCCCCTATATACAAGAATATAACTACTATAATACTGCCTCCTATATACAAGAATATAACTACTATAATACTGCCCCTATATACAAGAATATAACTACTATAATACTGCTCCTATATACAAGAATATAACTACTATAATACTGCCACCTTATACAAGAATATAACTACTATAATACTGCCACCTTATACAAGAATATAACTACTATAATACTGCTCCTATATACAAGAATATAACTACTATAATACTGCTTCTATATACAAGAATATAACTACTATAATACTGCCACCTTATACAAGAATATAACTACTATAATACTGCTCCTATATACAAGAATATAACTACTATAATACTGCTCCTATATACAAGAATATAACTACTATAATACTGCTCCTATATACAAGAATATAACTACTATAATACTGCCTCCTATATACAAGAATATAACTACTATAATACTGCTCCTATATACAAGAATATAACTACTATAATACTGCTCCTATATACAAGAATATAACTACTATAATACTGCCCCTATATACAAGAATATAACTGCTATAATACTGCCCCCTATATACAAGAATATAACTACTATAATACTGCTCCTATATACAAGAATATAACTACTATAATACTGCCCCCTATATACAAGAATATAACTACTATAATACTGCCCCCTATATACAAGAATATAACTACTATAATACTGCCCATATATACAAGAATATAACTACTATAATACTGCCTCCTATATACAAGAATATAACTACTATAATACTGCCCCCTATATACAAGAATATAACTACTATAATACTGCCCCTATATACAAGAATATAACTACTATAATACTGCCACCTTATACAAGAATATAACTACTATAATACTGCTCCTATATACAAAAATATAACTACTATAATACTGCTCCTATATACAAGAATATAACTACTATAATACTGCCACCTTATACAAGAATATAACTACTATAATACTGCTCCTATATACAAGAATATAACTACTATAATAGTGCTCCTATATACAAGAATATAACTACTATAATACTGCCCCTATATACAAGAATATAACTACTATAATACTGCCACCTTATACAAGAATATAACTACTATAATACTGCTCCTATATATAAGAATATAACTACTATAATACTGCTCCTATATACAAGAATATAACTACTATAATACTGCTCCTATATACAAGAATATAACTACTATAATACTGCTCCTATATACAAGAATATAACTACTATAATACTGCCTCCTATATACAAGAATATAACTACTATAATAATGCTCCTATATACAAGAATATAACTACTATAATACTGCCCCCTATATACAAGAATATAACTACTATAATACTGCCCCTATATACAAGAATATAACTACTATAATACTGCCTCCTATATACAAGAATATAACTACTATAATTCTGCCCCCTATATACAAGAATATATCTGTTGTAGCACTAGCTCTGGTTGATTTTCACGGTCGTGTGTGTGATGATGCATGGCATGCCGGCAGGATTAGTTGATGATACTCTTTAGTTGTGGTCTTTCATGTCTTTCATGTTGTCGGTGAGTGGCTTCCTCTATAACTGCTGTAGAACTCTAAGGAGCCTCTGTATGTTATAAAGAATTGTTGTTCCCGCTGTGTACTTGTGTATGATTCCTTGTGTGCCTGTGATACATTCTTGGTGAGCGCTCGGTCACATGACACGCAGTTGTATGGTCTTACTATAATTGTGTGATCTTTATGTAGTCCTTGCAGGCAACCCTTTGTGCTATTCGGCAGTCATTCCACCAAAGAGAACCTGAAACCTGGTAGCTTTATATTCCCATCAGAAGGTCACCTTGTCAGGAACACAGGGCCTGGAGGCAGCACAGCCAAACACATGGTAAAGAATAAGACACATCTAATGTTTCATAGCTTTGACCTACTCTGAACACCATAATAGAATATATAAGTTGGGTCACTTTGTTACATCAAATAACTTATCTTGTACTGATCCTGAGTTACAGCCTGTGTTATACTCCAGAGCTGCACTCACTATTCTGCTGGTTGTCATTACAGTGCAGCTCTGGAGTATAATACAGGCTGTAACTCAGGGTCAGTACAGGATAAGTAATGTAATGTATGTACACCGTGACTCCACCAGCAGAATAGTGAGTGCAGCTCTGGAGTATAATACAGGCAGTAACTCAGGATAAGTACAGGATAAGTAATGTAATGTATGTACACAGTGACTCCACCAGCAGAATAGTGAGTGCAGCTCTGGGGTATAATACAGGATGTAACTCAGGATCAGTACAGGATAAGTAATGTAATGTATGTACACAGTGACTCCACCAGCAGAATAGTGAGCGCAGCTCTGGAGTATAATACAGGATGTAACTCAGGATCAGTACAGGATAAGTAATGTAATGTATGTACACAGTGACTCCACCAGCAGAATAGTGAGTGCAGCTCTGGAGTATAATATAGAATTTAACTTCGAATCAGTACAGGAGAAGAAATATAATGTATGTAAGACTCAACTCTTCATTAAAGAGTCTCTGTCACCACATTATAAGTTCCTTATATTGTACATAATATGATCGGCGCTGTAATGTAGATTACAGCAGTATCTTATTTAGACGGAGTTATGACCTATTTTAGCTTTATGCTAATGAGGTTCTTAATAGGCAACTGGGCGTGTTTTACTTTTTGACCAAGTGGGCGTTGCACAGAGGAATGTATGACGCTGACCAATCGGTGACTAATCAGCGTCATACACTTCTCCCCATTCATTTACACTGCAGATAGCGATATCGCTATGTGCAGCCTCGTACATTAACGTTAATCAAGTGTTCTGACAATGAATAGACTTTACCTCCAGCCAGGACGTGATGTGTATTCAGAATCCTGTCACTTCTGTAGCGTCTTTGTGATTTACAGCACAGCGAGATCTCGCTGTAAATAACAGGTTACATTGTAATCTCGCGAGACTACGCCTGCTATGCTGTAAATCACAGAGAAGTGCAGAGAAGTGGTCAGGATTCTGAATAGACATCACGTCCTGGCTGGAGGTAATGTATATTCATTATCAGGACACTGCAGTAACGTTCTAGTGTGTTTATGTGGCTCCACATAGTGATATCGCTATGTGCTGTGTAAATGAAGGGGGAGGAGTGTATGAGGCTGATTGGTCAGCGTCATACACTTCTCTCCACAACGCCCACTTGGCCATATAGTAAAACACGCCCAGTTGTCCATTGAGAATCTCATTAGCATAAAGCTAAAATAGGTCATAACTCCGTCAAAAATGATCGTTTTTCTAAATAAAAAACACTCCTGTAATCTACATTACAGCGCCGATCACATCATGTACAAGATAGGCCACTTATAATGTGGTGACAGAGCCCCTTTAAGGGCTTATTTAGACGGCCGTGTTTGATTCGTGATGTAAGGACCGTGTGACGGCTCGTTTTTCCGGACCGACAACAGTTCAGGGTGCCGTGCTTCCTAGCATTATAGTTGTCTTTGACGTTCGGAGTCCCGGCCTCCCCGCAGGAACACTATCCCGTACTGAATGCGTAATTACGGTATTCCCGCGGAGTGGCAGTTATAGATAATTGATGCTGGGAGACCCGGCGCCCTGAACTGTGGTCGGTCCTGGAAATATTACCGACACAATGTCCATATGTCACAGACCGAACGCGGCCGTCTGAATAAGGCCTTGGATTATTTCTCTTATATGTTGGGTGACCATTTTCTTGGGCGTCTATATGGTGTTCTACTTCTATCAAGTGTTTTGTGTTGGATTGTGGCTTTGTGTAGAGGTCTCGCCATCATGACAATACATGAACGTTGGGCTTCCAGTTTTTGCCGGGCTCTCACCTGTACGCCGATCATTTCGGGACCCACAACAGTAATAAATATATAGTCCAGAAGACATTCATGTTGTTTGTGTATTTTACTCCGATCACATTTGTGTTCACAGGTGGCGCAGTGCGTCTCTCCTAAGGGCCCCTTAGCCTGTTCCAGGACTTACTTTTTTGGGGCCACCCATGTGCCATATTTGGGTAGGTTTACTCTATACTTTGAGGACAGTTTGTTGTGAAGTATCTCCGCTCGTTGTGTCATTCATACTACACAGTCTTATAGGAGTTTTCCAATGATAATCATTGATTCGTCTCAATATCTGTTATTTGGCGTTACGACCATTGGGACCCCCACCAGCTCCAAGAATAAAAGAGCCTCTTTGCCCCGACATTGTGCCCCTCCTGAATCCAGGACTATGCTGGAATTGCAACACGGCCCCATAAACGTGAATGTTTTTGTGTTGCAGTTTGCGACAAAGCTTTGGGTCAGGAGTTGGCACTATCGGACCCTCATGACCTATGTAATCCATATTCTATCTATTAGTATCATCGACAAAAATGTTACTTGCAGTGTAGGCCCCCAGCCTGAGGCTAGTAAAGTGACCGGCTGTGATAACCACAACATATGGCACCCAGTAGCGGAGTGCCTGGCGATACCTAGTCTAGGTGATCAGCCACACTGGTATGGGGTGCCGTCCTGGCAGCGCTGTTTTATGTATCACATGGGCTTCTTACCATATCAATAGGGACATCTCCTAACTGCGTGTTTGAAAGGGGGCACTTCACTATTGAAAGGGGGCACTACCCCAGTCCTGACTCTCGTGCCCACGTACCGGTAGCATCACTTGATACACTGGTTTATACAGTTTCTGAACGGTTAAGAAAAATGTCCAGTTCTATTTTAGCCTTTTGCAATTCATCAGTTTCCTTTTTTTTTTTATAGGTTGTGACAATGAGACGCACAAGAAAAACGAGCAAATGTAAGTTTTTCTGTAATGAAATGCGTTACTACAGCAGTGCTTCAATTATAACCCCCCCTCCCCCAATATACTGACCATGGGAGTGTCTACCTCCAGCGCTGCTTATACTCGCTCAATCATAACCCCCCTCCCCCCAATATACTGACCATGGGAGTGTCTACCTCCAGCGCTGCTTATACTGGTCCAATCATAACCCCCTTCCCCAATATACTGACCATACAAGTGTCTCCCTCCAGCGCTGCTTATACTGGTCCAATCATAACCCCCCTCCCCAATATACTGACCATACAAGTGTCTCCCTCCAGCGCTGCTTATACTGGTCCAATCATAACCCCCCTCCCCCAATATACTGACCATTGAAGTGTCTACCTCCAGCGCTGCTTATACTCGTTCAATCATAACCCCCTCCCCAATATACTGACCATACAAGTGTCTCCCTCCAGCGCTGCTTATACTGGTCCAATCATAACCCCCCTCCCCCAATATACTGACCATTGAAGTGTCTACCTCCAGCGCTGCTTATACTGGTCCAATCATAACCCCCCTCCCCAATATACTGACCATACAAGTGTCTCCCTCCAGCGCTGCTTATACTGGTCCAATCATAACCCCCCTCCCCAATATACTGACCATACAAGTGTCTCCCTCCAGCGCTGCTTATACTGGTCCAATCATAACCCCCTCCCCAATATACTGACCATACAAGTGTCTCCCTCCAGTGCTGCTTATACTTGTGCTTTGGTCTGGGTTGGTTTCTTCTTACTTCTTTATACTTTTATTACACTTGCTGGGTGATATCCAGTTTATAGACTCCTGATGTCCAGCCAGCAGCGGTGAGGTCCTCCAGTACTAAAAAACTAATCCCATCGATTGCCCTTTTTAATATACCTGAGGAACCTGAGCCCTCTCCGCATCCCTCTTCAGATGCTGACCGGGAGTATAATAGAAAATGCCATCAGCTCATCGGTTTACAGCAGTTTAGGATTTATGACCCCTCATCCCGCTCTGGAAGTGACCGTGGGCAGAAAGGTCATAAAGCGGTGATGTAATGGGCCATGGCGGTGACACTTCACATTTAACGGGTCTTATAAAATGCAGTATTCCAGCTGGGGACCCCCTTATTATATAGAGTGGGGCTCTCTGGAGGACCCAGAATGCATTGACGCGTTCAGCGCCGGGTAGAGAGCCCATTAGAAGTAAGAGATTATCCAAACTAGAGCGCCCCTGTAAAGCCATATTGTTGTGATTAATGATATGTTCGGTGTCTCGTGAGATGAGCGATGAGTCCGGGAACGTCGCTGATAAGGACTTCATGCCTGGGCTTGTACGTTGCGTCCTGAAGCAATGCGTGTCAGACAGGATCTCTCCATGATGTGCTGTCGCCGCGCTATTATTTACATTCACTACTACTAGGGTTACAGACACACCAGGTTCTCAGCTGTCCAGGCACCGTATCGCATTGCAGAGCTTTGTATAATGGCTGTGAGATACTACGGTCGCCCTCGCACAACCTGCCAGTAAACACGGAAGCGACTAGGATAATGTGGCGGCGGGCAACCTCAATCATCACTCCGGCCGTATTGTCACTGCAACCCATAGCCCTAGACTTAAAGGGAACCCGCCACCAGGCATTGTAAGTGATGGATGCAATCACTGATCACTGTGATCAGGAGAATCCCCAGAAGGGACCCGACCACAAGTAGTCCCTAACATGAGGCACTTTCTTCTCCAACCCTTGATCAATACTTTGGTGGGCTGCAGAGTGGAGACCTCTAGAACACTTTAGATCAAGATTGTAATTATATTTTTCTTCATTATTTAGCAAAAATTATTTTAATCCCTCCCCTCCAACGCGATGCTATTCCTATAATATTTAAAGAGGCTCTGTCACCAGATTTTGCAGCCCCTATCTGCTATTGCAGCAGATCGGCGCTGCAATGTAGATTACAGTAACGTTTTTATTTTTAAAAAACGAGCATTTTTGGCCAAGTTATGACCATTTTCGTATTTATGCAAATGAGGCTTGCAAAAGTACAACTGGGCGTGTTGAAAAGTAAAAGTACAACTGGGCGTGTATTATGTGCGTACATCGGGGCGTGTTTACTACTTTTTACTAGCTGGGCGTTGTGTATAGAAGTGTCATCCACTTCTCTTCAGAACGCCCAGCTTCTGGCAGTGCAGCACTGTGACGTCACTCACAGGTCCTGCATCGTGTCGGCCACATCGGCACCAGAGGCTACAGATGATTCTGCAGCAGCATCAGCATTTGCAGGTAAGTAGCTACATCGACTTACCTGCAAACGCCGATGCTGCTGCAGAATCATCTGTAGCCTCTGGTGTCGATGTGTCCTCGCTCGTCTGACACGATGCAGGACCTGTGAGTGACGACACAGCGTGATCTCTCGAGAACACGGCTGTGTCTGCACTGCCAGAAGCTGGGCGTTCTGAAGAGAAGTGGATGATACTTCTATGCACAACGCCCAGCTAGTAAAAGTAGTAAACACGCCCCGATGTACGCACATAATACACGCCCAGTTGTACTTTTACTTTTCAACACGCCCAGTTGTACTTTTGCAAGCCTCATTTGCATAAATACGAAAATGGTCATAACTTGGCCAAAAATGCTCGTTTTTTAAAAATAAAAACGTCACTGTAATCTACATTGCAGCGCCGATCACATGCAATAGCAGATAGGGGCTGCAAAATCTGGTGACAGAGCCTCTTTAAGCAGTTCTTGGCCTAAATAAATAAATAATCTTATTAATAACGCAGGCCGAGTCTTGGGATTGCACGGTGTGGCCGCTTTCCTCTGTTTCTGTGCTAATCGAGTCAAATTGTGTGACAGTCTGGTCGCTAGGGGTGCATTGCCTAGCAACCACAATCTTTTCAATAGTTGTCAGGCAATACTTCCATAGCAACCAGTCTGTCTCCGTTTACTCCAGGCTGAATAAGCAGAGATCAGAGAAGGGACTTGTCACCATGGCTTTGTCTGTCCCTTATAGCTGTAATAGTCAGAACTTAAGAGGATTTCATTACAGAGGTTCTCCTCCTACATTTAGAATAAAATCTGATTAGTAATTCCGGCGCGGTGTGGTTGCTGACCGGTTTCTTTCCCTTTCCTTGCTGGTACACGGTGCCAATCCAGTTTGTACAGCTGATTTATCTGACACTAGTTGCTAGAGACTGACTGCCTATTAACCACAGTCTTTTTAGAGGGGTTGTCAGGTAGCACATCCCTAGCAACCAGTCTGTCTCCGGACATGTTCACACAGGGCGGATAAGCTGCATAAAAGTACTCAGCGTATCCACCCGGAACCCGCAGGGAAATCCAGCCAAAAAGACGCACCAAATTGTAGCAAAAAAAAAAGAAGCTTATACTTACCCCGGTCTCCGTAGTCAGCGCGACGCCTCTCTCTGTTGTCCGTGCAGCCCGGCCTCCTGTGACGGCCTCAGCCTGTGATTTGCTGTCACGTGGGATGTAACGTCATGCCAGGAGGCCGGCCTGGATAGAGAACAGAGGAACATGACGACGGACACCGGGGTAAGTATAAACTTCTTTTTTCGGCATAATCGCAGCCTTTCTGCCGCAAAAGTCTCGCTATATGGCTGTTGTTGCAAGTTTTACCGCCCTATTGAATCCAATGGGGAAAAACAGAAAACTGCTGATTCCAGCATAAATTTGACATGCCGCAGGTTAAAAAACGCTCCGCGGGTCAATTTATGAACGCTTTTTCTGCGTTTCTTCTACGCAGCGTGTGGATGAGATTTGTTGAAATTCATCCACGCCACTGCTACTGTGTTTTCCGCAATGAAATCCATTGCAGAAAATCAGCAGCGTTTTACGCCTTGTGTGAACGCACCCTTAGAGTACTCGGGTCTTCATTTGTAAAGGTGTAGAATCTCTTGAATATTTCGATTGCGGATCATCGTGGTGTAATAAGTTTGTGACCCCTCTCGTAGCGCTTTGCTGTCTCAGATCTACGCTGCGGTGGTGGAAGCCGTTCTTGCCGGGATCGCGAGTTACGTCAAGTGTTCCAGTTTCACCAAGGTAACGTCTTTGTTTTTACTATGTTCGGTAAGCCATATTGGGTGCGTTGACCAATCACCACACACGACATGGAGCGCCAACCTGTGTCTTTTCAGCTGTTGTGAAACCGCTCCGGATGTCCAGACATGCTGGGAGTTGTAGTTCCACAGCCGCTGTAGAGCCACAGGGCCTATATGTGCTCCCATGCTGGTCTGCGTGTGACTTAAGAACATGGGGTGCGGCACCGGAGCTGAAGATCAGAAGAAACCAGAATTCCTCGCAGGGGATATGGGAATAAAAAAAAAAGAACATTTGGAATCCTTAATCCACCCTCATCGTCACAATGAATCACTCGGCTGTTCATGTCCCGTCACGTCCAGCGTCACACCTGTCTCCTGCATCGTATTGTTGTGGTAGATCAAACTGGAATAGTAAACAGGTGTAAAAAAAAAAAAAATAGCAAAAATCTGCTGACTTATTACCTATTTAGATCTATATAAAATTGAAAGCCGTAAAAAAATTTTTTAAAGGGGTTGATCAACATTCGGTAATATTAAAGGGAAAACTAAAGAAGTCTCCCGGAGGGGAGGGAGTGGTAAAACAGAGGCTGTAAAACGAAGAACTATCCCGTAAATAAGAATATAATGACTCTAAATAACACCGTGCAAGTACAAAACTACCAAATGGGAAGTGTATGCTGTTAGAAGAGGAGCGGCAGATAACTATGTCAGGTTCTCCGCACCGGAGATATGACCCGTAGCGATCATTGAGGATTTTTACTGGACACACTGTCACGTAACACTACCTAGCCTGAAACGGCTGATACCAGAGAACACTAGATTGCATTCAACTGCTCCGCAAATGGAGAGTAGAGACTTTAGGAGTCGTGTCCGAGTGTAGCTGACACAATGACGGTGACCACCTCAGCGCCTCTGGTTTATGCATATTGTGTACTTACGCGTTTTGATGGGACGACTATGCTGACCTTGTGCCCGTGTCGTCTGTCCACAGGCTAAGGAAGTGGCGGAGCACAGTCTCTGGATGCTGCTGGACTCCGTTAATCTCGTTCAGATGAAAGCTGCTCTGAGGTTCGTTTGACGTTTTCGCCCCTTTTGTAGAAATAAACATCAGGGACAAAACCAGGTTCAGTGTTGACGCCGCGCTTTGCTGCCGGAGCTGTCATTATAGAGGAAACAATGGCTCCGGCACAGGCGCTACTTATCACTGGGGATGGGGGAGGGGTGTTTTTATAATATACCAAAATATATTCTAAAGTTGCAGAACTTTTCTGTATACAATGACTAAAGTCAATGTCGACCCAATCGCAATAGGTCCGAAATTCTGGGCTGATGTCGTAATATAGCTTCATACTGGACTGAGCTCCGTTTTTCTGACACAGAGCTCCAAAACCCCTGCAGTGTTTCCCAACCAGAGCTTCCTGGTACAAGGAAAGCAGCAGGAAGATCCGTTACTTTTTCAGTAGGGATGGACTACGGTTATCCCGCTCAAACATCCTTAGTAAAACGGTCAACAAATCTAAGCCAGAATATAGCGTATATAAGATTATGTAACGCTGCACTAACCCCCCCCCCCCCCCATACACCAAGCTACATTGAGGTAGGAATGAAAGTAGGGATTTCCTCCATAGTAATAGTGTTGGGAATCACTGCTATAGAGGTATTATTGACTTCAATGTATGCAGTAGGCTCCCCCTAGTGGTGGCTGCAGGTAGTCAACATTTTATCATTTTTTGGGGGATTTGTAACTGTCTCTTTTAAAGGGGTTGTCCACTACTGGACATCTGATAACCTATCCACCGCATAGGTCATCAGTATATGATCTTTGGGGGGTCTGACACCCGGACCCCGCACTTTTAAGCCACTCCGGCTGCCTCCAGGCACCAGACGTCCATGCCGGAAGGATAGCTTCGGTCATGGAATAGCGGCCGAGCTGCGTTGTTCTAGTGAATAGGAGCAGAGCTGTAGTTCGGCAGCACGACTGCAATGCTATGTACGGAGCCAACTTCTTCCGGGCTCCGTACATCGCATAATTGATCATAACATTTGGTGCCCCTGAGGCAGCCGGGGCAGCTTAACCGTGCGGGGTCCAGGTGACAGACTCGCACCGATATATTGATGACCTATCTGGTGGATAAGTCGTCGGCGTATCAGTAGTGGACAACCCCTTTAAGCTCTAACCGTTATAAAATAGCTGGAAATTCACTTTAAGGAGGTTCAATCCATTTGCTAAGTGCTGCCTCATAAAGACGACCCCTGTTCATATGCCCTATTCCTGCTTGGGACCCCCCTTCCCTGTAAAAGTAACTTCTGCTTCGGTGAACTCGCCCCATCCGTGCATTACATTGTTGGCCTTACATCAGAATGGCTAACGTTGTAATAACACTGTTCTCCTGCAGTGGCCACTGTAGGGGAAATGAGTGGCCAGATCCCTGGCGATCACAGGTGATCGTCTCGCAAAGTCTTTCGGCAAACTTCATTACATCTTTGTAGATAGTCCGGAAGCAAAGTGGGATCACTAATAAGAAGTGAATCCGCACGGAATTTTCATGTATTTAGATTTTAAAAAAACTCTTCAAAGTTCGACATTTACTGTTAGGCTATGTTCACACTGAGTATTTTGGGGGAGGAATATCTGCCTCAAAATTCAGTTTGGAACTTTGAGGCAGATATTCCTCTCCCTGCACGCCGATTTTCGCGGCAATTATCGCGCCGTTTTTCACCCGCGGCCATTGAGCGCCGCGGGCATAAAACAGCGAGATATACGCTTTCTCCTGCCTCCCATTGAAGTCAATGGGAGGTCCGAGGCGGAAGCGCCCGAAGATAGGGCATGTCGCTTCTTTTTCCCGCGAGGCAGTTTTACTGCTCGCGGGAAAAAGACGCCGACGCCTCCCATTGAAATCAATGGGAGGCGTTCTCGGGCCGTTTCTGCCGAGTTTTGCGACGCGGTTTCCGCGTCAAAAAACTCGGCAAAATACCCCGTGTGAACATAGCCTAAGATGTCATGGAATTTTTATTTTAATCCTGATTTAATATCGGAGTCGTGCTTTATATGTTTTTTATTGGCTGGTGTGCGTCCTAATCTCTGTCTCTTGTTTAGGTCCAAAGTCACATTTCAGATTGAAGCTGTGAATAGTCTGGGCAGGTAAATATTACATCTTCAGTCAAATCCAACCCTTATGTAGAAGGCTGGGAATTCTCAAATTTGTAACCAAGTTTGCTGTCAGTGAATAGAAAGTTTCACATGTACTTCCAGTGACAAAAACTCCTATACTGACCTAGTACTGCTCTAACAGCTGAGAGTTTGCTGCAATGTATAAGTTTGAATTGGTGCTACGGGGAGAGGATTGCCGTTCTCCTAACTGGGAGCTCTAACCTACACTGATACACTGTAGCAAACCTTCAGTTGTGTGAACAGGACTAGGCCATTATTAGTTTTCAGCCATTGACTGTTAACAATGCATGGTCCCAATTGGTGACCGCAAGCAGAGATGGTGAAAACGTTGAAGAATCGAAATGCAAAGTATAGAAGAAAGTTTTACAAGTTTTCAGTATACAATCATTACGATTTATTTTTGTTTTATTCCCCGATCCTTTAGGATTGTCCCATTGGACCATGACGATCGCTCAAATCTTATTAAAACTGTAAGTACAAGTCAAATATAATATTCGTTGATCTCCTCGTTCACTACATGCACCCACATCCCCCGCCGCTGTTATGGTATTTCCAAAAAGTTGGGGTAAGACTCTGCCGGCAGCGTGAGATGCTGCGGTGACACATGAGGAAGGAGCGCGGTGCTTTGTCTAAAGGGGCCATGAAATGCTTCTAGAACGCGGAGGATTCGATCGTCTCAACGTGTAAATACTCGCAGATCTTCCGGTATGCTAAAAATTTCGATCGTAAGATACACATATTCCTGAGTGGAAATGCAACCGATCGAAGGTCTGGCAATTAAATCACCCATCTAGATATTCAATTGTCCGTGGATCTGATGCTGCAGTGACCCGCATCTTCTCCGGTATATTTTGTTTTTCTAAGAAAACTGCAGCGCAGAGGATTTTATGCATTTTTCCAATCTACACGTGAAAAAACAGTGCTCCTCTATTATTCCTATTACTCACAAAATACTCGACTACCTCGTGCCACCCCTAGGGGGCAATATGTATGAGACTTAAATTGATCTCAATAGTACCAGCACACAGGCGCCCCATAGTGGTGACAACTGGCAGCGGACGTTTTTACAGGAATATTTGTGGGGGGACAGATGGAGCAGCATTCAGTTCTACATGTGTAGGGGAATATCTCTGCGTTTCGCTGCCTCTGAGCAGCTTTGGTGGTGAGCAGAGACTTTTCGAACCTAGAGATGATGAGCTGTCACTTCATAATTTATCATTGATCTCTATGTGAATATTTCCCGGGCCGACATGTAAGGAGTTTAAAAGTTCTTCAGAATTCCGGAAACGGAATGGGAAATCGCTACAAATAAATAACTATTCCCGCCGTTCTCCTGCGTGGTAATCAGTCCCTCGTCCCTGTATATACTTGTCTTCCAGGCCTCCATGACCGTCTATGACATCCCCGACCTGCAAGGCGGAAGAGGAAATTTGGGATCCATCGTCTTCTCTGAAACTTTTTTGAAGTCTGAAATACTTGTTCGAGACAAAGGTTACTCTTATTTCTACCATATACATGATGATTATTTACCCTGGGGTGTGATTATTTATCCTAGGGTGTGATTCTATGTTTTGGGGTGTGATTTATTTATTTTGGTGCTGCTTCTTTTTGGGCGTCTGACATCCCGGTGTAGTGGAGGATGTGGGTGTGAACAGGTAAACATGACAGTGGGAGATGAATCCATGACCTGGGCTTGTAGGGATATTATCACGGGCTGAATGTTTGGCTTTCTGTGTATGAGCGGATGATTTACATGATCTGCGTCGTCTGTGGGAGATCAAATAAGCGGGTGGTGAAGAATTAGACCGAGCGCTCGTCTATCACTGAGAATTGTGGGATACGGGTTACACCGGAGGGAGTTGTGCCGATACTGGGGGCACGGTGGGGGCATGTAGCCGGGCAGGGTCATACCCGAGACTCGGGGTGGGTCTGGTGACTGGACACTGACGAGGGGAATGGACCGGGTATAATAAAAAGTCGTGACAATTTTTAACGTATTTTGTGTTTCCATTCCATACAATTCTCACAATCTCTGCTTGTTGTCATTGAATACACACGTTCTTGTAAAAAAAAAAGATACATCCCATACTTCTCCCACAGCTGTAGTTTGTTGCAATGTGTCAGCTTGAGGTCAGGATAGAAAGATCTGAGCTACTGCTGTTAGGGCCTGTTCACATCGGCGTTCGGTTTCCGTTTATCTGTTCTGTTCAACCTTTCCGTCGGAGGAACCGATGAACGGAAACAATAGCATTACCATTATTTCGTTGGTAAGGCTGCCTTTTCAGTTGATTTCCGTTTTGTCTCCGTTCCGTAACGTTTCCGTTTTGTTTTTTTTTGTGACGGAAATAAAAGTGCTGTCGACTAAAAAAAACGGAAACTTTACGGAACGGAAGCCGACAGCAAAGGAAGCGTTACCATGGAAATCTACGCTAATGCAAACAGAGGCTATAGTTTTCCGTTCATCGGTTCCTCCGGCGGAAAGGTGATTCGGAACCGATGAACGGAAAACTAACGCTGATGTGAACAGGCCCTTCCAAAAGCTTGGACTGATACATTGTAACAGATTTGTAACGTCCCGATTGTTGATCTCCTTGTAGACACACGGCGTGTTACTGACGGTCTCGCCTTCTCTCGTTCTCAGATGGAGCCGTCACATCGGACAGTAACTACATCGTCCTGACCTCTGCTGTGCCGCGCTTTATCTCATGGCTGGTTAGTATGGCATTCTATGGTGATACTGGTATGAAAAGTGTTTATTGCTCATATTATGATTTCCACCTTTCACTTTAACCCTTTCCTGACCCATGACGAAAGTACGAAAGTACACGTCATGGAGCGGGGGGGGGGGGGGGGTGATGGTTGGAGCGGGCTGAGCTCTCTCCGTACGCTGTAGCTGACACGCCGCTCTAACGACCAGGAACAGCGATCGCGCCAGTCCTGGCCGTTTAACTAGTTATATGGCGCGGTCAGTAGCGACCAACAGCCCCCCGCAACGTGATCGGAGGGCGCCGATGGTTGTCATGGCAGCCCGGGGGCCTAATGAAGCCCCCTAGGTCTACTTCCTGTCTGCCTCTGGTAAGCCACGCCTCCGGCAGGGCTTAGCAGCAGCCTGTAATAATGACAATATACTGCAATACATCAGTACATGAGTGTCTGACGATCGCTGGTTCAAGTCCAACAGGGAGACTAATAAAAAGTGTAAAAAAATAAAAAGTATGTTTTTCAGGAGTGTAAAAAAAATATTAAAAGTTCAAAAAAAAAAAAAGTTTCTCATTTTTACCCAAGCACAATGTAAAAAAATTACAATTATATCGCTGCATCCGTAAAAGTCCGAACTATTACAATATACCATTATTTATCTCGCGAGGCGAACGGCGTAAAAAATAAAAATGTCAAAACACCAGAAAGGCTGTTTTTTTTGGGTCACCTTACCGCTAAAAAAATGTAATAAGTGATCATGAGTCATATGTGCCCAAAAAAAAGGTACCAGTAAAAACTACAGATCGTCCCGCAAAATGAAGCCCCCACACCCTCAATCCACCAAAAAAAGAAACCAGTTACGGCTCTCAGAACGCGCTGAAACAAAATATAGATAAATTTTTTTAACAAATAGTTTTTTCTTTGTAAAAGTAGTAAAATATAAAAATAAAGTATATAAATTTGGTATCACCGTAATCGTATTGAGCCGCAGAATTAAGTTTTGTTGTCGTTTTGACCGCAAGGTAAAAGCCGTAAAAACAAAACGCAAAAAACGATGGAGGAATTTTAGTTTTTTTCCAATTGCACCCCACAAAGAATTATTTTTTCCATTTCCCAGTACGTTAAATGGAACTTTAACTGGTGCCAATAGAAACGACATCTCCCCCCCCCCTGCAAAAAAGAGTTCTGCTGCTTATCAGCTGGTCACGATGTGCCTGCTCCGTGGAAAGTGGTTTGGATAAGTGGACGCCCCCTTAAATTAACGTAAAGTAAATTTTTTTAATATGTTTTCACCCTTTAGGTAGAAGAGAATGAAGTGAAACTGTCTGAGAAAGCCCTGACTGCTGTGAAGGTGCGTACCATTATCGTCTTCCCGTTTTATGTAACTTAAAATGCAAAGAGAATTAGAGTAGCAAAACTTTTCATTATACAAATAAATCCATTTGATTGCTCATTTTCAAGATCTCTTCTTGCTGATCATAAATTGCAACTTTCTTGTTTTCATTCGTGTCCACAGGTGCAGGGCTCGTTACAGTGTATCAGAGAGTTTTGCATTGTCAGTTGAACACAATCAGGATGGGTTTTCAGCCTCTGAATGGAAACAAGTGTTTCCATTTACTAAAGCAAGCAGAGATCTTGAAAACCGAGCAGGGAACCTTTTAGAAAATATGAAAAATAAACTTTGTAATCTTTTTTTTTTTTTACATTCGTTTATTCAAAATATTACATACAAAGTATCACGGCAATTGGATAATGCATGACAGTATCAGTAATGAGCGCGTATAACCAGTTTGAGATATCAACAGTAATACACAGTCGTATGTAGAACGATGACAGAGCATCCAGTTACACTTTGTAATCTACTTACCGCCTGGAGTCTCCCTCTGCTGCTGTATCCGTCGGTCCTGACTTACAACGAGGCCGCAGTGATGTTTCCTTCATATTCTGTGACCACTGAGTCCAGCGGCTGCAATGTGACGTTTCGTCAATGTAACCTTGTCCTAACACTGGACCGACATCCATGAATATCAGCTTGTTGGACATCCCATTATAAAACCATGTAGTTGGTCCTCCCGTTTGCAGCTATAACAGCCTTCACTCTTCTGGGAAGAATTTCCACAAGATTTTGGGGTGTCTGTGTGTGGGTGTTGTTTGGGCGTGAGGTCAGGGGTCCGTGCAGCCACTCTAGTTACTCCACACCAAACACCTCACACCATGTCTTTATGGACCTCGCTTTGTGTACAGGGGCACAGTCATGCCTCATCACTACAGAGAACACGCTGCTCCAGAGTCCAGTCCTTTCCACCACTTCAGCCGACGCTTAGCAGATAATAATAACACTTACAGGTGACTGGGGCAGATCTAGCAGATCATAATAACACTTACAGGTGACTGGGGCAGATCTAGCAGATCATAATAACACTTACAGGTGACCGGGGCAGATCTAGCAGATAACAATAGCACTTACAGGTGACCGGGCCAGATCTAGCAGATAATAATAACACATACAGGTGATGGGGCAGATCTAGCAGATAATAATAACACTTACAGGTGACCGGGGCAGATCTAGCAGATCGTATCACTTACATGTGACCGGGGCAGGTCTAGCAGATAGTAATAACACTTACAAGTGACCGGGGCAGATCTAGCAGATAATAATAACACATACAGGTGATGGGGCAGATCTAGCAGATAATAATAACACTTACAGGTGACCGGGGCAGATCTAGCAGATCATATCACTTACATGTGACCGGGGCAGGTCTAGCAGATAGTAATAACACTTACAGGTGACCGGGGCAGATCTAGCAGATAATAATAACACTTACAGGTGACCGGGGTAGATCTAGCAGATAATAATAACACTTACAGGTGACCAGGGCAGATCTAGCAGATAATAATAATACTTACAGGTGACCACAGATCTAGCAGATAATAATAACACTTACAGGTGACCGGGGTAGATCTAGCAGATAATAACACTTACAGGTGACCGGGGTAGATCTAGCAGATAATAGCACTTACAGGTGATTGGGGCAGATCTAGCAGATTAGAAATTTCAGGGACTGACTTGTGGTAAAGGTGGCATCCTATGACAGTGCCACGTGTATAGTCAAAGAGCTCTTCAGTCCGACCCATGCTACTAGTAATGTTTGTCTACAGAGGTTGCATGGCTGTGTGCGTGCCATATATTGTACCAGCAGCCGAGGACTGGGGGAGATTTTGGACAGTAAATCTATTAGAAAGTGTCTACAGTGTTGTTGTTTTTTTGTTGTTTTTTAAAAATCTAAGGCCTTGTTCACACGGCGTGTTTTCGACGAGTTTTTAACACGGTTTAAGCGATGAAAAACATGTCAAAAACTCTTGCTTTAAGCTTCCCATTGAGGGAAGCATTGTAGTGCATACGACACGTTTTTTTACGTGCGCGTGTTTAAAAAAAAAACCCGTCATGTAAGAAAAAAAGCGTCCGGTTAATTCTTGCCACATTAAACGAGTTGATAACGTAATTCGCACAGTCAATGGGTCCTAATTATGCGCCAAAAAAGTGCACAAAACACCTGTATTTTGAACGCTAGCGTTTTTTGAGCGCCTTGTGAACAAGGCCCAACACTCAAAATCCTTTCAATGCAGAGTGACTTGGGGAGGTCGCTCCTCTTCAGACGTGTCACGTATACGGACGTGCTGTTGACCTGTATCATGGACGTTGTTGTTTTGCAGGAACAGGAATCCTTTCTCGGGAGTTTCCTGTCCGGAGGTGATGGGGCGTACATGTGTTGCAGTAGTCCGCACATAACACCTGAAGAAGGTAAACCTGCTAGAATATAGCCGTGATGGAGTCTATAAAGCTCTAGCAGGACGTATATATATAAGTCCTATTGAATACACGGCCCTGTAACGGTTCTTGACAGCCGTACCTCGGCACTAATGGCCTTTTCTCTGAACCTGGACAATTAACCCTTTAAAGGGACTGTTTCATCACCGCTAACCCCTTTAAAAGCGAGAGCCCTGTCAAATTGCTGATTGGATTGGGATATATTGGGGCCAGCTATTTAACTCTTGGATGAATGGCCGTCCATGTAATACAGCTCAGGCTCATAGAGTGACCTCCGAAGCAGGGGATCCCCCTCTATCACTTCCATACATTAATATGGCATATGGACGTGTTGGTTTTATGGGACGACCCCCTAATCTGCTGTCCGTATAGATTGCGGTGTTAATGGGAAGGGTCTTCCTATATTGGGCAGGGGAGAGGGTGCCATACCTTTATTATAATGGATATTAATTATACTACTGTTACTAGTATAGGCCTTTATATGACAACCCCTTTCATAATGCAGCCCCCCAGGTCGCTTACAGCAGTCATGGGTCTGCTGTGACTAGTAGGGGGGGGGGGGTTCCTATTCAGTCCCAGCCAGGCTCTGTGATCAGATACTTCTGTCTTCTCAGGTAACTTGTATTTCTTTTCGGACGGCGTCCTGTTTGTTCATCCAAGTCATGGGAGCGTCGCCATATCCCGGAGTCACATGACCGCTGCAAAGTTTTATGACGGGGTAAGTACTATACAAGTGAAGACGGGCAATTGGTGGCGACTTATTAAAACTGGAGCATTCGAGAAGCGGAGCAGTCCCTGTAGCAAGAAGTCAGGAGGCGGTTTCTCATTTTACACAAGGGGACTCTGATTGGTGGTTCTCTGGTGGTTCTCTGATTGGTGGGTGGTTCTCTGGTGGTTCTCTGGTGGTTCTCTGGTGGTTCTCTGGTGGTTCTCTGATTGGTGGTTGGTTCTCTGATTGGTGGTTCTCTGGTGGTTGGTTTTCTGTTTGGTGGTTTTCTGTTTGGTGGTTTTCTGTTTGGTGGTTTTCTGTTTGGTTGGTTCTCTGATTGGTGGTTGGTTCTCTGATTGGTTCTCTTATTGGTGGTTCTCTGATTGGTGGTTCTCTGATTGGTGGTTCTCTGGTGGTTCTCTGATTGGTGGTTCTCTGATTGGTGGTTCTCTGATTGGTGGTTCTCTGGTGGTTTTCAGTTTGGTGGTTTTCAGTTTGGTGGTTTTCTGTTTGGTGGTTTTCTGTTTGGTGGTTTTCTGTTTGGTGGTTTTCTGTTTGGTGGTTTTCTGTTTGGTGGTTCTCTGATTGGTGGTTCTCTGAAAGAAGAGGGCGAATATGGCTACGATATAAAGGAACTCAAAATCTGGTCTAAAACATCGGTGACCTCCTCCAGGAAGGGAAATCTATGGAGATGCGATGTCGCCTTACGTGGCACCCATTCATGGCCACGAGTCCTGCAAGTGGCCGTCCGCTCTGGCTAATGGAGGAGGGTGACCCCCTCTATGGTAGGGCATATGGACAAGGGGTTGTCTAGTTGGTAAAACCAGATTGTCACACTTGAAGAACAGTATGAGAATGACCGGGAGAATCCATGGGTCAATCTCAACCAGATAAATCTATTAACCCCTTCCCAATATTCACAGTATATATACAGCGGGTAGGGTATGAAGCGGGTTTACGGACTGCGCCAGTTCCATAAGGCCTCATGCACACGACCGTTGCTATAACCACAATCCGTGATGACGGGCACGGCCGGCCGCAGACAGCCACGTGCAGTTACGGGCTGTGCTCCCATATAAAGTACGGGAGCACGGTCCGTAAAAAGCAAAAAATCGGACATGTCCTATCTTTTGTGGAGCCTTTCTACGTCACGGACACCTTCCCGCAAATATACGAGAGTGTCCGTGGGCAATAGAAATGAAAGGGTCCGCAATTACGGATGAATTCTAAGGAAGTGTGCGTGGGGAGGAAAATACGGAAATTAAAATCCTACAAATGGCTGCGGAGGGAAGGGGTTGATTTGCTGCCACCCTGTGGGCAATGCTTGTCTTCTCCCCCGGTCTGCATCTCTAGCTGCCCCTGAAGAAGAGTCTTCATTATTTTTGCACTGGTTGGTCTCATTTCATGCTCCTCGACAATAATCGGAACAACAGGAAATGGCGATTTGCTGCAGGAGACGCCGGTCAATGGCGCTCGTGTTTTTTATCTAATGCCGTATTCTCCAGCAAGTGCAGATTATATTCTCTCTCCTCATCCGTGGAAGCGGCGACCTTCCTCCCATTGTCGTTGCTGGGGCATGTTGGGCACGTTGCCAGCTCTGCGCTCCTTGAAGAGAGAAATATATTGTGCTCCTCGCGCGGTAAGGAAACCAGATAAGACGAGGCGCTGTGGTCACGGTTCAGAGGAGCACTTCTTGTAATAGTGAATTTCAGATAGTAGCCGGAAATAACATTTATCAATGCAATTACGCCCGTTTTCTTGGAGAACACCATATTTATCAGGGCCCCTCCCACTTGCCAAAAGGGGGTGTGGTTTTCAGGAAACTTTGTTTTCCTCCCCTGCCTAAAATAAGCACTCGAAGCTCTTGTGTGTTTTGATAGCCGTGTCTTTGAAGGGTAACTAAACATAGTAACATGTCAGAAGTTTTGATCGGTGGAGGTCTGATCACTGAGACCCCCACCGATCGCTAAAACGAAGCGGCAGAACCACTTTGGTGAGCTTCTGATGCTTCGTTTTAGCGATCGGTGGGGGTCTCCGTGCTCAAACCCCCACCGATCAAAACTTATGACATGTCAGAACTTTTTTTGAAAGTTTTTAGTTACCCTTTAAGGGATTGTCAAGTAAAATTCCTTTTAACCCCTTAATGACCAGCCTATTTTAGCACCTAACGACGAAGCTATTTTTGTCGCATTCAAAGAGCTATAACTTTTTTTTTTATTTTTGCGTCGACGTCGCTGTATAAGGTCTTGTTTTTTTGCGGGACAAGTTGTATTTTTTAACAGCACCATTTTGGGGGGACATATTATTTATTCATGAACTTTTTTTGGGGGGTAATATATAAAAAAAACCTGAAATTTCATCACTCTTATTTGCGCCCTAAATTTATGCCGTTTACCGTGTGGTATAAATAACATCATTTTATTCTTTGGGTCGTTACAGTTGCGACAGTGTCAAATTGATATCGTTTTCTTACGTTTTGCTGCTTCTACACAGTAAAAACACGTTTGTTTTTTTTAAATGATTTGTTTTTGTGTCTCCAGATTTAAAGGGCCGTAACTTTTTTTTATTTTTCCGCTGATGCAACTGTATGAGGTTTTTTTGGGGGTTTTTTTGTGGGTAGTTTTTATTGGTACCCCTTTGGAGTACATGCGGCATTTTGATCACTTTTTTTCAAATATTTTACAGAAAATAGCAATTCTGGCATTGTTTTTTTATTTTATTTTTTACGGCGTTCACCAACCCGGTTAAATAATGTAATCGCTTTATAGCTGGGGTCATTACGGACACGGCGATACCAAATATGTGTACGTTTTTTGTTTTTTTTCCTCTTCTTTTTTTTTTTTTTCTTTTTTTGTCTTTTCATAATCATTTTGTAAGGGGGAAAAAGGTGGGTTTTCCAGTTTGTTTTTTTTACTTGAGGTTTTTATTTATTTACTAACTTTATTAAACTTTTTTTTATTTTTTTTATTTTTACTAGTCCCACTAGGGGACTTTACTGTGCGATACACAGCAATACTTCTGTATGGCAGTGTGAAACTGACCGGTATCTGTTAGGCCATTCCTCTGGCATGGCCTAGCAGGCATTAACTAGAGGCAGACCTGGGGTCCTTTATTAGGCCATAGACGCCATCGTTACCCTGTGATCGGATCGCAGGGTGACTGGGTGAGAGAGGGAGCCCCCTCCCTCCAAAACCACTGAGATGCGACACTCGCTATTTAGCGCCACATCAAAGGGGTTAAACGGGTGGATTTCGATCCGCCCGCTCAAGCAGTGCTTTTACTGCTCCCGGCAGCGCCATGAAAAGGCGTATTGGCGGTCACTAACGGGATCATCTGGCATCCACAGGACCTGCTTGGTGTCAGATTATCAGATTATTTGGATTACCAGATGGTCACAGAAAAGAATATGTAATGATAGAGACGGGTAAGTAGGACCAGGAGCCTTAAAACTCATTGTAACGCAAAATCTGCTCCTATAGACTCGTACTTTAACCTCTTAACGACATACCACGTACTAGTAAGTGACCGCCGTTAAAGGGAAGTATGGAGCTGGCTCACGGGCTGAGCGCGCTCCATACTCAGCGGGCGATATCTCCACCATGTCTGATGAGGGTGATACCTGTGTCTCCGCCATGTCTGATGAGGGCGATGTCTCTGCCATGTCTGATGAGGGCGATGTCTCTGCCGTGTCTGATGAGGGCGATGTCTCTGCCGTGTCTGATGAGGGCGATGTCTCCGCCGTGTCTGATGAGGGTGATGTCTCCGCCGTGTCTGATGAGGGTGATGTCTCCGCCGTGTCTGATGTGGGCGATGTCTCCGCCGTGTCTGATGAGGGTGATGTCTCCGCCGTGTCTGATGAGGGTGATGTCTCCGCCGTGTCTGATGAGGGTGATGTCTCCGCCGTGTCTGATGAGGGTGATGTCTCCGCCGTGTCTGATGTGGGCGATGTCTCCGCCGTGTCTGATGAGGGTGATGTCTCCGCCGTGTCTGATGAGGGCGATGTGTCTGATGAGGGCGATGTCTCCGCCATGTCTGATGTTTTTATTTCTATCCGCAGGACTCCAGCAGTGCCACCGCCGTCCTGCTCATCGACTATAAGAGTTCTCTCCTCCCGCACCTCCCCCTACATTTCATTACTCCCGGAAACTTCATCGCATTCGCACTTTTCCCAAAATCGAAGAGCTACCGGGGTTTCTACTCACAGGTGATGTACCGGCGCGCTCCGCCATTACTGTCTGTCTGCAGGTTTATATTTGGTGCTGGCACATGTTCAGACCTGGTCAATGAGGCATCTTGACAATGTCCATTATGTAGCCAAGAAAAGAGTGTGAACCCCCCAAATCTATAATCTACTCCGCAGGGAAAGTTATAATGTACAGCCGTTCTGTAATAGGAACAACCCATTCGCGCGCCATTTCGTCCTGGTGCGGCGGTGATATATGGAGTGTGCTCGCCCCATACGCTGCGGGTGTCAGCTGTGTTTTACAGCTGACACCCGGGACTAACAGCCAGGAACAGCGATCGCGCTATTCCTGGCTGTTTAACCCGTCAAATGCTGCAGTCAATCGCGACCGCAGCATCTGAGGCATTGAAAAGAGGGGGGGGCTAATAAAATTCTGTAAAAAAATGAGTGATCAAAACGTTTTATGTTCCAAAAAATGGTACCGATAAAAACGACAGCTCATCCTGCAAAAAATCAGCCCTCGCACCGCCCAAACGATGGAAAAAATAATAAAGTTACGGCTCTCAGAATGCGGCGACACAAAACGATTAATTTTTTTTAACGAAAATTTTTTTTTCTTTCAATGTAGTCAAATATATATAAAAAAAAAACGATTTAAATTTGGTTTCACCCTAATCGTATTGAGCCACGGAATAAAGTTAACTTTTTTTTCTACCGCGCGGTGACAGCCGTAAAAACGAAACCCAAGAACAATGGAGGAATCAAAGTTTTTTCCAATTTCAGCCCGCAAAGAATGTTTTTCATGTATCCTTGACATCCAGAATGAAAACCTCCATTCTTTACACTGCTGGCCGTTTTCATTTGACACTGTGATGGTAATAGCGCCGTGGATTGGGGCATCGCATACATTAGGGTCACGTTCCTGCCCAGTGTTAATGATTTTCGTCTCGTTTCATGCAGGTGCTGAAGACGTGGCAGGGGCAGAATGACCCTTCCGGAATAATCCTACAACTCATCCAGGAACATCAGCTCTCCGAGGAACAGAGGAAAATGTAAGATCTCTGACGGCAGTCACGGAATATATCGCGCGGCTACATAACTCACACGTCTGCCTCGAAACCCACTATTAATCCGAGTCCCGCTTTCTCACTGCATTATATATAATAGGTTTTCTGTATAAATGTTCTCCGCTGCTTTAAAAAGGTTTCGTCCGACTTCCATCTATACATTGGCTGATTCGTCCAGTAGCTACTGAGGGTCGTCACATCCGTATAGACAAAACGCCACTGCAGCGATCGTCACCGCGGCCTACAGCCATTGGATGACACCGCCACATGACGTACTGACCTGTAACCGCCACTAGGGGGAGCTCCCTGCATATAGGTTTCTCTCATTGAACTCAATGTTATCTGTATACTCCTCATGCAGGAAGATCTCCACAGTAATGGCGGCCGGCAGGCCCAATTTCGACTGTAATTTTTACTTTAAAGTTTTTACTGGCGAGTGTACAGAATATTTTTATACATTGTTGTTTTTCCTCATACCCCATGCTTTGTTCCCGTGGGAGATAATCCTATGGCAGAAGCTTCTTCCCTCTCCGAATCAAAAACACAGGCAAGCTCGGCCGACCCTGCATGTATATGGGGGAGTCGGGAGGAATAACTTGGCTAAAAGCGATCTAATAGCGTATGGGCAGCTCCTGTTCACTGCTTTGATTGTTGATTTGCACATATAGACTTGTTGTTGTCATTCCGCTTTTGCCCACTAGATGGCACATGATACTTGTTGAGCACCTAGAGAGAGAAGCGGCTTCCTATTCATTTGCGTTACTGGATATTTTACAGAAATTGCGCGGTCACTTAACAAACCGCCTTAAGCTACAGAGAATGACACCCAAGGGTAGTCAAATTAAACCCCAATGTGGCTTCCAGTGATTTTTATGATCTGATTTTGGGGACGTCCCGGTACGGATCGCACCATTAGAGGATGGACTGATACCTCATCCTTCATAGGGGTCATAGTCTGGTCTGTATAATGTCGGTGTAGAGTCTAATTAGACATTTTTTATTTATTTTCCAGTTACTTGAACATGCAGAGCCTACATGAGACCTTGTCCTACTCCAGCACTGACAGATGGAGCCACCGAAAAATGATCCCTGCCAACCTACCGGGACTGGAGAGGTAAAATATAGACCCGGATAACTCCTCTCATTATACGCGCTCCACCTTATGTTTCTCCTCTGTATTGTTGGATCACATGGAAACCTCTATTATCATCTATGATGTGATCCCTCTCTTATATAGGGACCAGGCCGGCAGAGGTGGGAGCTGCACGAGGCTTTATTAGGCTGATTGTACAATATTTGCTTCTGTGTTGCAGCGCTGCGTATAAAGACGACTTCATAGTATTCATTTTTTTTAAGGGGGTTTCCAGTTTTACATAAATAAAACTCCATCTTTGGGCAATGAAAAAGTTCTCTATCTTTCGAATATAATTTTATATTTCAATTAATCACCATTTTAAAGATCTCTGCTTGCTGTCATTAAATGGGAACACAGGCTAACAACCTGTACAGGATTGATACATCTCAGCTGAGGGTTTGCTACAATTCTATCTAGTTGTATTGATTAATACTTGGTTAGCTAAACGGTCTGGACTCCAGGCTGATACATTTATCCCACACTGATACATTGTAACAAACTATCACCACAAGACTGATATTTGTGCAGATCACTCATTGAGCTCACAGAGGATTGTCTAGACTGAATACAATTGTAACAAGGCCTCAGCTGTGAAAAGTATTAGGTTTTCAGCCATTGGATTTAACCCTTCGCCGCCGGGAGAATTTTTAACACTTTTGGCATACACAAATAAAATATGTAAATTATAAAATTAATCATCGTCTACTAATATACCCTTTATATTTTCGGACAGTAGACACCCGGCACATTGTGACAATGGCACCGAGCCCTTTATCCTTATGGGAGCCTTAATGCAAAGTCATAACGTTGTGTAACAAATGCATAAAAAGTAACGTTTTGGGTGAAAAGTCTGAACCTAAAGCCTGAAAGGCACAACCGATCCTACAAACCACAACCGATCCTACAAACCACAACCGATCCTACAAACCACAACCGATCCTACAAACCACAACCGATCCTTGAAACCACAACCGTGTGAACGGCGCCATTGAAATACATGCGTCCGTGTGATGGCCGTTGTTTTGGCGGCCGTCACACGGGACGTATTCAAAGATCGTCTCATTAAGCCCTAATTCAAACACAACAAGAGAGGCAAACTAAATCCTGCTCCATGCTACAAACGAGTGCTGCGCCCCCCAAATATTGCGCCTGGTATCCTTTGAAAGCCAAGATTAATATGTCACCGAGGTCTAAGCTCCAGCGTTTACTCTGGTTGCAGCAAGCGTTTAAAGTCACGATGCATGACATAGATCCTAGGTGGTGAAAAGGTTAAACAAGAATGTTACCATTCACTGACTGCAAACAGAGATCTTGGATGTGGAATGGGAAAACAAAGTCTATGAGAAAGTTGCGGGACTTATTCTACAACAATGAAGCGTTCTTTACGGGAGTTTAGGGTTGATCCCGGTCCGTATATTTTATGACCCTATGACCCCGCACTTGTATGGACGGCCCGTTACTATATGACGCGCCTCGTCCTGCATCCGGTTAATATTTCCACTTTGTGTCTGAAGCTTCCTGCAGCACCTGGCGGTCAGCAGCGTGAGCCGAGAACCCATTCCGAGGACACATCTGCCGGCACTGCTACATCACTCCGAGACCATCGCTGGGAGCCAAGCACAGGGCGACAAGGTGATCACCGCCCCCGCCTCATGGAAGATCCGACTGTCCGGGGTATAAGAAGTAACGCAGAGACCCCCACTGACCGCAAGAAGCAAAGCGGCTGCTGCGCTCCATGACTGGGACAGTAACGCCACATATGGGGGATACAACATTGATGGCCCGTCCTATAGATTCACGCCAGCCATAATTACAGTAAATATACAAGTGCTGCGCCATTTCTTTCGCCGTGACGGAATCCTGATGAACCCCATTGAAGTCAATGGTGTCGGTCATGTGACAGATCCATCGCCGCAATAAATTCCGTCTTTCTATGACCGAACAGAAAAACTGTATTCGTAGCACAGATGTGAACATAGACCAGTGGAAACCATCAGCAAGTATGATGCTGACAGATTTGATTTGGGATTTTATTATAATTATGGATTGTGTGAATCCTTATAATAGGCCATCAGTGTGATATCCCGCATGGAGCTCAGGCGGCCCCTTCTCTTAGTGATCCCAAAAGGTCTGATCACCCTGACCCGTGTCCGCGCTAGCCTCCGCCCTGTCCGTGCTATCCTCCGCCCTGTCCGTGCTATCCTCTGCCCTGTCCGTGCTATCCTCCGCCCTGTCCGTGCTATCCTCCGCCCTGTCCGTGCTATCCTCCGCCCTGTCCGTGCTATCCTCCGCCCTGTCCGTGCTATCCTCCGCCCTGTCCGTGCTATCCTCCGCCCTGTCCGTGCTATCCTCCGCCCTGTCCGTGCTATCCTCCGCCCTGTCCGTGCTATCCTCCGCCCTGTCCGTGCTATCCTCCGCCCTGTCCGTGCTATCCTCCGCCCTGTCCGTGCTATCCTCCGCCCTGTCCGTGCTATCCTCCGCCCTGTCCGTGCTATCCTCCGCCCTGTCCGTGCTATCCTCCGCCCTGTCCGTGCTATCCTCCGCCCTGTCCGTGCTATCCTCCGCCCTGTCCGTGCTATCCTCCGCCCTGTCCGTGCTATCCTCCGCCCTGTCCGTGCTATCCTCCGCCCTGTCCGTGCTATCCTCCGCCCGGTCCGTGCTATCCTCCGCCCGGTCCGTGCTATCCTCCGCCCGGTCCGTGCTATCCTCCGCCCGGTCCGTGCTATCCTCCGCCCGGTCCGTGCTATCCTCCGCCCGGTCCGTGCTATCCTCCGCCCGGTCCGTGCTATCCTCCGCCCGGTCCGTGCTATCCTCCGCCCGGTCCGTGCTATCCTCCGCCCGGTCCGTGCTATCCTCCGCCTGTTCTGCTGAGTGACGTGCCTAATGTGCCTGTGTGTCTTCTAGGTGGCTATAAACATTATCACCGGACTGCCGGGAAGCCATTGCAGTGACCTGTGTGATTTTCTGGTGTCCTGCCAGAAGGAGTACGGAAGGTGAGTTAATGCTGCTCCATATAAGTGTCATCATACAGGAGCTCACTTCTACTAGTCGCTGCTCTGGTGGTGTGTGGAGTACATTTATACGGTCAAATACTTGTATGTAGTAGTCCCAGATATTATGATAAATACCTAGCATTAAGGTCATGCCTTGTTGGTACTTGTAGTTCTTCTGTAGTTGTTGCATCGCTCTATGTAAATGTGCATTTGAAAGCACCTGACCAGGATTCATAATGATGTCTTGTACTCCAATCGCACCCAGAGCTGCACTCACAATACTGCTGGATGCCCTTGGAATTTACTTACACTTCAGAGACATCCCCATCTCTTGCTGCCCTGTTGAGATCCTATAATATAATTCACTTTGATGCATTGCATTGTGGGAAGTGTAGTTTTTTGTTTTTTTTGTCGGACTACTGTACAACACTACATCCCCCCCCTTGCACCACATTGGTCAGTGCTATGTACAGAGGTAACCCGCAGAATTGTGAAAGCGGCTCTGGATGTAACTAGATTGTAAGACCTTGTGTAATTCATTACTATGAATTATACTCCAGTCACACCAAGAGCTGCATTCACAATTATGCAGGATACCGCTTTAGATTTGTTTGCACTTTAGAACTATTCCCACCTTCTGATGTTCAGTTGAGCTCATAATAAACTGCGTTCTGAACAGTCAGGAGGTGCCAGTGTGATTTGAGGTCCCACAGCTGAATTATGAATTCAGCTCTGGATGTAAGTACAAGATAAATAAAGCAAGAAAGTTACACTCAAAATTACACATAGGTTTAGTATATTTTTTTTTCAATTGTTAAGTTGCGGCCACTGCTGTGTCCTACAGGTGATATTGCTTTATCTATGGTCATACTTACCATGCAGCATCGTTTATGAATCCTACTAACTGACTGTTTCCCTCCAGGTGGATGGTGTACCGTCAGCCCACGGATGGCACTGAAGAGTTTAGCAAAGCACAATTCCAGAGGTTCCTTTCGAGCATCTTGGAGGCGCAGCGTAATCGCAGTGCGCGGCAGGCGGTCTATTCCAGGAAAAAGATGAGAGTCCTCGCCGCTCTAGAGGGGTAAGAAGAGCTCCACCACATACAGTCCTTGCCGCTCTAGAGGGGTAAGAAGAGCTCCACCACAGACAGTCCTTGCCGCTCTAGAGGGGTAAGAAGAGCTCCACCACATACAGTCCTTGCCGCTCTAGAGGGGTAAGAAGAGCTCCACCACATACAGTCCTTGCCGCTCTAGAGGGGTAAGAAGAGCTCCACCACAGACAGTCCTTGCCGCTCTAGAGGGGTAAGAAGAGCTCCACCACATACAGTCCTTGCCGCTCTAGAGGGGTAAGAAGAGCTCCACCACAGACAGTCCTTGCCGCTCTAGAGGGGTAAGAAGAGCTCCACCACAGACAGTCCTTGCCGCTCTAGAGGGGTAAGAAGAGCTCCACCACAGACAGTCCTCCCATCGTATTAGGGCCTGTTCACATCAGCGTTGGCTTTCCGTTCCGGGGTTCCGTCAGAGGTTTCCGTCGGGTGAACACCGCAACGGAAAGTGAAACCACAGCTTCCGTTTCAGTCACCATTGAGATCAGTGGCGACGCAAACATCGCTAATGGTTTCCATTCGTCACCATTCCGGCAGGTTTCCGGTTTTCCGCCGGAATCAATAGCGGTGTCGACTGCACTAATGGTAACGGAAACGGAAGCTGTGGTTTCACTTTCCGTTGCGGGGTTCACCCGAAGGAAACCTCAGACGGAACCCCGGAACGGAAAGTCAACGCTGATGTGAACAGGCCCTTACTTAGGATTTGAATCCACACAAGGTCTCCGTGACAACTCCGCACCCGATACTAATTAGAAAGGGACCTGTAAATATCAGAATCTCAGTAGTGCAGCCTCGAGCTTTGGACCTGTAACTCATTCAATCAAATCTCAGCCTAGACGGAAGATATTAACCCCTAGAAGTCCAAGCCATTTTTTTATTTTTCCGTCAGTGGAGCGGTGTGAGGGCTTATGTTTGCGGGAGGAGTTGTAGTTTCTACTGGTACCATTTAAAGTGCCATATAATGTACTGGGAAACTGGAAAAAAATTATATGAGGGGTGGAATTGGAAAAAAAAATGCGATTCCTACATTTTCTTTTGGGTTTCATTTTTACCGTATTTTTCGGACTGTAAGAGGCGCCCTGGTTTTTAGACTATAAGAAAGTGGACATTTTTTTAATTTTTTTACTACTTTTACAAATCAAAAACTATTAGTTAAAGAAAAAAAATTTGTTCTTTTTCACCTCATTCTGAGACGCATTTTTTGTTACATACGATTTTTTTTTTATCACTATTTATTTCATTCCTTTTTTATTTTATTTATTTTTTTTTTTTTATCAACTTTTAATATTTTTTTACACTCCTGAAAATGTATCTAACTTTTTTTGACACATTTTATTAGTTCCCCTACGGGACTTGAACCATCAATCATTAGATCGCTGGTACAATACACTGAAATACGTGGATGAGTTACAGAAACTCTGTAACTCGCTGAGCTGCGCTGTTTCCGTAACTACTATTCACTTCTATGGGAGTTACGAAAACAGCGCAGCTCAGCAGGCACTCGGCGGTTTCCGTAACTCCCAACCACCTAACCAGGAAGTGGCCGGGAGACAGCGGAGCGAGTAAGATAGGACGGGGCTTAGGGGGCGCCGTTCTAGACATAGATGCGGGTCCCACCTGTGGATATGTCATAAATGTCCTTCATGGGAAAACCACTATAAATGCTGCGGTTCGCGATTGACCGCGCCCTTTAACTGATTAAACGGCCAGGAACATCGCCATCGCTGTTTTGGCCGTTAGAGCAGCGTGTCAGCTGCTGACTCCTGCAGTGTATGGAGCGGGCTCCGCGCGTGAGCCCACTCCAAACATCATCCCCCTCCCCGCTCCATGATGTGTCGGCTCATCATGGGTCGGGAAGGGGTTAAGAGAGCCATCTTTTTTTTTTTTTTGTCAGTTCAGCGGTGTGAGGGCTTATTTTTTGCGGCACGAGCTGTGGTTTTTATTAGCACCATTTTTTGGGACGTACGACTTTTTGATCACTTTTTATTACATTTTGTTTATGGCCAAGTTGCCAAAAAAGCAGCGATTCTGGTGTTTTTGTTTTTTCTTTTGCCGGCGTTCACCGTGCGAATTAAATTCTTTCTATATCGTTATAGTTCAGACTTTTACAGACGCAGCGATACCAATCTTGTTTTTTTTTTGTTTGTTTTTTTTACATTACTTTAGAGGAAAAATGGGAAAAGGTTTTTTTTTTTTTTGAACTTTGAATCTTTTTTTTTTTTTTTCCACTACTAAAAACTTTATTGAACTTTTTTTTACACATTCCATTACTCCCCCTATGGACTTGGACCAGAGATTGTTAGATCGCATGCTAATGTATATGTATTGTCATATTTACAGACATCTGTTAAGCCCTGCCAGAGGCAGAGTGGAGGCAGTCCTGGGGGCCCTCATTAGGCCCCTGGGCTGCCATGACAACCATTGGCACCCACCAATCGCATGGAGGGGGGCCGATGAGCTGTCGGAGGGGGCCGCCCCCCTCCAGTCAACGCTTCAGATGCTGCGGTCACGATTGACCGCAGCATTTGAGGGGTTATCAGCGATAACCGGGTGTCAGCTGTAAAAAACATAACTTATGGAGCGCGCTTAGCCTGTGAGCGTGCTCCGTACTGGTCCCCCTACACCATGACGTGCCGGTACGTCATGGTGCGTCAAGGGGTTAAAAATAGTTTCACGTTTCTATGTCCCCCTTTCGCAACCAAATTTAAAATGAAAAAAAAAAATGCAACTTTATTGCAATAGGTCGTGATTAAAAATGTCCTATTGTTTGGTTTCTACAGCTCCTTTACAGACCTATATGTCTCCATGGTAACAGACAACAAACACACCCTGTGTAGTCTGATCCTGCAGTCATACTCTTTTTCCATCGGTCCTCTACTTCGTGCTAACATACATTCGGCAGGTTAGAAAAGAAGTAGGGGACAGACGGAAGAGAGTATGACTGCAGGATCAGACTACAAAGGGTTTGTTGTCTGTTACCATGGAGACGCAGAGGTCTGCATAGGAGCTGTAGAAACCAAACGATAGGCTATTTCTATTTAAAACCTATTGCAAAGTTGCTTTATTTTTCATTTTAGATGCATTGGAACAATAAAACATACACTTTAATTGCAGCAGACCACACCGGTCCTTCCAGGCCTTGGTTCCTTATTCTTGTATTCCGGAGCGAGCCTGCATCTGTTCCACACCTGTTTTTGTAGACAGAAATGTCTATGAGCGAGGCAAAGAATACATATACGGTAACTCACCCTAGTACCAACATAACTCCCCCTCCCCCGCAGTCCAAAAATAGCTGAAGATCAAGCATGGATGAAGATATGAACAGCGCTGCATTGCAGTTCACAATATACAGACCTTGTCCAAATTTTACTGTAGAGTTAAAACATGCCAGATCTATTCACTCCGCGAACGCACCATATACATTACACTTAATCAGTAAGGTCATATACTCCCCCTAGCCCCCCCGTGCATCATCCAAACAGAGAGGGACGCCGGGGTATCCAACCACCGATCCCGCACAGCTTTAATTTTTTTTGCTCGAGCCATGTTTCATGTAGATCTATTCCTCATGGGTTAGAAGCCAGTTCATCTTGGCAATATATTCCATCTTAGTTGGTGGAGACTCATTTGACCAATGTTTGGCTACCAATTTCCTGGCCATATATAATGTTTTCCCCTCTAACTTATGGGTGTCTCCCATTGTAGACTCCCCCCAAGTAGAAAGAAATCATAACGGACTCTATAGTCTGCACGTGTGAAATCTAAGCATATGTTCATTAGCCTTTTTTTGCTGTTTTTCCTAAAAATGCAAACCATCAACAAGTAGGGCACTAACCGATCCTAGTTTAGATCTAGTTTTATTGTAATTCTGGATGGTGTGGCTCTTCAGGGCGGCGACGCTCCTTTATATTCTGTGTAATTTGTACATGATTAAGCTGGACTGCCCAGGATATTAAGGGTTTACTAGTATATAAGATAGGTGGCCTAATCTGAGCATGTGTTCTGACCCGTCTGATAGGTGGATTCGCAAAGGGACCATGGCACTTGCTAGAGGACCGTGACCTTTTGTGAACAGGCTGAGCTGTAGTACCAGACCCAGCTGTTTGTAAGAGAGTGGCGCTATTTCCTGTATTGCGCTAAACGGCTGAAGCGACCCAACATCTTCTTTCTTCTGTTCTTGTACTGGGGGTCTGACCCTCGCCCGTCACACATTGATGGGCGAGGGAAAGCACCTGAACCACAAGTGACACCCACAACCCTATTATGTACTCACACAATAAGAATACAAGATCTGTCAACAGCAGCTTATTGACAGTTTCCAGGTATCAACATGATATTTTTTTTCTACACTGGGCACCGTATGAAAAAATTAGAATAAAAGATCATAAGGATATACTGGAACGATCCTGGGTTTTACTTTCTAACTATGGAGCCGGTATAAGTCCAGGGTGGAGCGTCACTTTAAATGCAACACAATTACTATCTGCGACCCCTGACCACATTCCTCCAAATTGACATAAGACACAAAACTGAGGCTAAGGGCCTGTTCACATCTGTGTTGGAGATCCGGCCAAAATTACCGAAAACAATAGCGCAGCGTGCTGCACTATTGTTTCCGGTAGAATCACGGACAACCCGACGTATCCCATTATAGTCAATGCGTTCCGTCGGGTGCCAGTTGTCTCCGTTGTTCAACGGAACCGGCACTTATAGCATTTTCGTTGTTCTGCTCCGCTGACTGAACAGAATGGCGAACGCAAATGTGAACAGGGCCTTAGCGAAGACTATGGACAGTGAAATAAAGTATTCAGGAAGTTCCCACGTAGCACAAATACTGAAGATTTTCCGCAACTGATTTCATTGCGGAAAATCCGCCGCATAATCCAGTAGCAGCAGAGCGGATGAGATGTGAAGACCACTCCTCCACGCGCTGCGTAAATGATGAGCGGCAAAAAACTCTCCGAAATTGACGTGCGTTTTTTTAAAAAATTCTGCAGCATTTCTGTTGTATTTGCGTAATCGCTTCTTTTTCGTTGCGGATTTTCCCCTTTGAACTCAATGGGGATATAAAACATGCAACAATTAGCAGATTTTGTGTTTTTTTTTCTGTGACGGAAAAGCAGCAATTCCACCGCAAAAACCGCAACGAAGCAAAAATGTAAAAAAAATGGTATGCTTACCCAGAATTCTGTGTTTCTTTGGCCAGGCCAACCTCCTGGGATGATGTTTCATACCATGTGACCACTGCAGCCAATCACCGGCTGCAGCAGTCACATGGGATGAAACGTCATCCCAGGGCTGCAGGACGTCAGAGGGGCGCGTCGCCATGGTAAGTATCCGTTTTTTGTTTTTTTTCAGTGCAGGGTTTTGGCAGCGGACATTGCGGCTGAAAAACTGGATCACAATTTGGTGCAGTTTATCTGGCTGGAATTCCTTGCGGCGCACAGGGCGGATGCGGTATGTACTTTTACGCAGCATATCCACCCCGTGTGAACATAGCCTTAAAGGGACCTCAAGCCTGAAGTCTCTTATAATGTGCTTACAGGTCAATGCAGCATACTGCTTGCTGTTATCAGCCAGTTGAGCGCGCTGGGTCTGGACCCCAGGCTGACACGTGTCCTGATACATTGTAACGAACTATCAGAACAGAAAATAGATGTGTTGCTGATGTGTTCGCCTCACAGAGGATTGTCTAGAATGGATACAATTGTAACAAATCTCCGGCTGTGAGAAGTGCTCAGTCTATACAGGATTTTGACCTCTCAATGTAAAAAAAATAATAAATGCATGTTCCCATTCACTGACAGCAAGCAGACTTTTTGAAAATATTAAGGAAATTAAAAGCAAAGTCTATTTAATGCAGGGCGCCGATTGCAGTAGATCTGTACTCCCCTCGGTGAGGTCGGCAGGCAGAGAATCCAGCAGGCGATGCACTTTGCCCGGCCGCTGACAGCTGTTCTTATGCTCAATTGTCACCTTCTACTTCGCCACTCGTCTCTTCTTCCAGATACGCAGATGTCATTGATGTAGTGCAGGCCGTGCAAACTCACGCCGACCCTCTGGTCAAGTCGTCCTTTGTCATTGGCGCGGTGACCACTTGTGTGAATCCTCTGAGCTGCATCATGGAGCACAGGTGAGCCCCTCCGCGGCGTCTCTGTGTGTCATGGCAGGATATTCTCTTCTACCTCTACATCTCCGTCATAATATGAAAGTTCAGAGCGCATCTTCAGGGATTGATGAATCTTCCTCTCCCTTTTGTGTTTCTAGGTTTTATTTCCCTAAGTTCCTGGAGCAGTGTGCACAAGGTATTCATCTCATCATCCGTACGTCACCATCTCAGCTGGCGCATACAGGTCAATGGTGTACGTCATGTATATGTTTCTCTTGTAGGTATAGTGAGCAACGTTGTATTCACAAGCCTGACCTCTGAGCAAAGACACCCGTCCCTCGGACTGGTCCAGAAGCTGCTCCGCACTGTGAACCCTGGAGCTGCGTTCATTCTAGCAGAGAAGGGAGTGATCACCAGGTAACCAACCCTGACACAGTGTATATTGTAAGAGGTGGCAAGTCCTGCGGATGTATTCCTTCTAGAGAAGAGAAGGTCATATGAGGTACTCTACCCTACTGTCCGGATCATTCCAGATAAGAGAAGGTCATATGAGGTAGTCTACCCTACTGTCCGGATCATTCCAGATAAGAGAAGGTCATATGAGGTACTCTACCCTACTGTCCGGATCATTCTAGAGAAGAGCAGGTCATATGAGGTACTCTACCCTACTGTCCGGATCATTCTAGAGAAGAGCAGGTCATATGAGGTAGTCTACCCTACTGTCCGGATCATTCTAGAGAAGAAAATGTCATATGAGGTACTCTACCCTACTGTCTGGATCATTCTAGAGTAGATCAGGTCATATGAGGTACTCTACCCTACTGTCCGGATCATTCTAGAGAAGAGAAGGTCATATGATGTACCCTACTGTCCGGATCATTCTAGAGAAGAGAAGGTCATATGAGGTACTCTACCCTACTGTCCGGATCATTCTAGAGAAGAGAAGGTCATATGATGTACCCTACTGTCCGGATCATTCTAGAGAAGAGAAGGTCATATGAGGTACTCTACCCTACTGTCCGGATCATTCTAGAGTAGAGCAGGTCATATGAGGTAGTCTACCCTACTGTCCGGATCATTCTAGAGAAGAGCAGGTCATATGAGGTACTCTACCCTACTGTCTGGATCATTCTAGAGAAGAGAAGGTCATATGAGGTAGTCTACCCTACTGTCCGGATCATTCTAGAGAAGAGAAGGTCATATGAGGTACTCTACCCTACTGTCTGGATCATTCTAGAGAAGAGAAGGTCATATGAGGTACCCTACTGTCCGGATCATTCTAGAGAAGAGAAGGTCATATGAGGTAGTCTACCCTACTGTCCGGATCATTCTAGAGAAGAGGAGGTCATATGAGGTACCCTACTGTCCGGATCATTCTAGAGAAGAGAAGGTCATATGAGGTAGTCTACCCTACTGTCCGGATCATTCTAGAGAAGAGAAGGTCATATGAGGTAGTCTACCCTACTGTCCGGATCATTCTAGAGTAGAGCAGGTCATATGAGGTACTCTACCCTACTGTCCGGGTCATTCTAGAGAAGGTCATATGAGGTACTCTACCCTACTGTCTGGATCATTCTAGAGTAGAGCAGGTCATATGAGGTACTCTACCCTACTGTCCGGATCATTCTAGAGTAGAGCAGGTCATATGAGGTAGTCTACCCTACTGTCCGGATCATTCTAGAGAAGAGAAGGTCATATGAGGTACTCTACCCTACTGTCTGGATCATTCTAGAGAAGAGAAGGTCATATGAGGTACTCTACCCTACTGTCCGGATCATTCTAGAGAAGAGAAGGTCATATGAGGTAGTCTACCCTACTGTCCGGATCATTCTAGAGAAGAGAAGGTCATATGAGGTACTCTACCCTACTGTCCGGATCATTCTAGAGAAGAGAAGGCCATATGAGGTAGTATACCCTACTGTCAGGATCATTCTAGAGAAGAGAAGGCCATATGAGGTACTCTACCCTACTGTCCGGATCATTCTAGAGAAGAGGTGGTCATATGAGGTACTATACTCTACTGTCCGGATCATTCTAGGGAAGAGCAGGTCGTATGAGGTAGTCTACCCTACTTTCCGGATCATTCTAGAGAAGAGAAGGCTATATGAGGTAGTCTACCCTACTGTCCGGATCATTCTAGAGAAGAGGAGGTCATATGAGGTACCCTACTGTCCGGATCATTCTAGAGAAGAGAAGGTCATATGAGGTAGTCTACCCTACTGTCCGGATCATTCTAGAGAAGAGAAGGTCATATGAGGTAGTCTACCCTACTGTCCGGATCATTCTAGAGAAGAGGAGGTCATATGAGGTACCCTACTGTCCGGATCATTCTAGAGAAGAGAAGGTCATATGAGGTAGTCTACCCTACTGTCCGGATCATTCTAGAGAAGAGAAGGTCATATGAGGTAGTCTACCCTACTGTCCGGATCATTCTAGAGTAGAGCAGGTCATATGAGGTACTCTACCCTACTGTCCGGGTCATTCTAGAGAAGGTCATATGAGGTACTCTACCCTACTGTCTGGATCATTCTAGAGTAGAGCAGGTCATATGAGGTACTCTACCCTACTGTCCGGATCATTCTAGAGTAGAGCAGGTCATATGAGGTAGTCTACCCTACTGTCCGGATCATTCTAGAGTAGAGCAGGTCATATGAGGTACTTTACCCTACTGTCCGGATCATTCTAGAGAAGAGCAGGTCATATGAGGTACTCTACCCTACTGTCCGGATCATTCTAGAGAAGAGAAGGTCCTATGAGGTAGTCTACCCTACTGTCCGGATCATTCTAGAGAAGAGAAGGTCATATGAGGTAGACTACCCTACTGTCCGGATCATTCTAGAGAAGAGAAGGCCATATGAGGTAGTCTACCCTACTGTCAGGATCATTCTAGAGAAGAGAAGGTCATATGAGGTACTCTACCCTACTGTCCGGATCATTCTAGAGAAGAGAAGGTCATATGAGGTAGTCTACCCTACTGTCCGGATCATTCTAGAGAAGAGCAGGTCATATGAGGTAGTCTACCCTACTGTCCGGATCATTCTAGAGAAGAGAAGGCCATATGAGGTAGTCTACCCTACTGTCAGGATCATTCTAGAGAAGAGAAGGCCATATGAGGTACTCTACCCTACTGTCCGGATCATTCTAGAGAAGAGCAGGTCATATGAGGTACCCTACTGTCCGGATCATTCTAGAGAAGAGGAGGTTATATGAGGTACTCTACCCTACTGTCCGGGTCATTCTAGAGAAGAGCAGGTCATATCATATGAGGTACTATACTCTACTGTCCGGATCATTCTAGGGAAGAGCAGGTCGTATGAGGTAGTCTACCCTACTGTCCGGGTCATTCTAGAGTAGAGCAGGTCATATGAGGTAGTCTACCCTACTTTCCGGATCATTCTAGATAAGAGAAGGTCATATGAGGTACTATACTCTACTGTCCGGATCATTCTAGAGAAGAGAAGGTCATATGGGGTACTCTACCCTACTGTCCGGATCATTCTAGAGAAGAGCAGGTCATATGAGGTAGTCTACCCTACTGTCCGGATCATTCTAGAGAAGAGAAGGCTATATGAGGTAGTCTACCCTACTGTCCGGATCATTCTAGGGAAGAGCAGGTCATATGAGGTACTCTACCCTACTGTCCGGATCATTCTAGAGAAGAGAAGGTCATATGAGGTAGTCGACCCTACTGTCCGGTTCATTCTAGGGAAGAGCAGGTCATATGAGGTACTCTACCCTACTGTCCGGATCATTCTAGAGAAGAGCAGGTCATATGAGGTACCCTACTGTCCGGATCATTCTAGAGAAGAGGAGGTCATATGAGGTACTCTACCCTACTGTCCGGGTCATTCTAGAGAAGAGCAGGTCATATGAGGTAGTCTACCCTACTGTCCGGATCATTCTAGAGAAGAGAAGGCTATATGAGGTAGTCTACCCTACTGTCCGGATCATTCTAGGGAAGAGCAGGTCATATGAGGTACTCTACCCTACTGTCCGGATCATTCTAGAGAAGAGGAGGTCATATGAGGTACCCTACTGTCCGGATCATTCTAGAGAAGAGAAGGTCATATGAGGTAGTCTACCCTACTGTCCGGATCATTCTAGAGTAGAGCAGGTCATATGAGGTACTCTACTCTACTGTCCGGGTCATTCTAGAGAAGGTCATATGAGGTACTCTACCCTACTGTCTGGATCATTCTAGAGTAGAGCAGGTCATATGAGGTACTCTACCCTACTGTCCGGGTCATTCCAGATAAGAGAAGGTCATACGAGGTACCCTACCCTACTGTCCGGGTCATTCTAGAGAAGAAAAGGTCATATGAGGTACTCTACCCTACTGTCCGGATCATTCTAGAGAAGAGAAGGTCATATGAGGTACTCTACCCTACTGTCCGGATCATTCTAGAGAAGAGCAGGTCATATGAGGTACTCTACCCTACTGTCCGGATCATTCTAGAGAAGAGAAGGTCATATGAGGTACTCTACCCTACTGTTCGGATCATTCTAGAGAAGAGAAGGCCATATGAGGTACTCTACCCTACTGTCCGGATCATTCTAGAGAAGAGAAGGCCATATGAGGTACTCTACCCTACTGTCCGGATCATTCTAGAGTAGAGCAGGTCATATGAGGTACTCTACCCTACTGTCCGGATCATTCTAGAGAAGAGAAGGTCATATGAGGTACCCTACTGTCCGGATCATTCTAGAGAAGAGAAGGTCATATGAGGTAGTCTACCCTACTGTCCGGATTATTCTAGAGTAGAGCAGGTCATATGAGGTAGTCTACCCTACTGTCCGGATCATTCTAGAGAAGAGAAGGCCATATGAGGTAGTCTACCCTACTGTCCGGTTCATTCTAGGGAAGAGCAGTTCATATGAGGTACCCTACTGTCCGGATCATTCTAGAGAAGAGAAGGTCATATGAGGTAGTCTACCCTACAGTCCGGATCATTCTAGAGAAGAGAAGGTCATATGAGGTAGTCTACCCTACTGTCCGGATCATTCTAGAGTAGAGCAGGTCATATGAGGTACTCTACTCTACTGCCCGGGTCATTCTAGAGAAGGTCATATGAGGTACTCTACCCTACTGTCTGGATCATTCTAGAGTAGAGCAGGTCATATGAGGTACTCTACCCTACTGTCCGGGTCATTCTAGGGAAGAGCAGGTCATATGAGGTACCCTACTGTCCGGATCATTCTAGAGAAGAGGAGGTCATATGAGGTACTCTACTCTACTGTCCGGATCATTCTAGGGAAGAGCAGGTCGTATGAGGTAGTCTACCCTACTGTCCGGGTCATTCTAGAGTAGAGCAGGTCATATGAGGTACTCTACCCTACTGTCCGCATCATTCTAGAGAAGAGAAGGTCATATGAGGTACTCTACCCTACTGTCCGGATCATTCTAGAGAAGAGCAGGTCATATGAGGTACTCTACCCTACTGTCCGGATCATTCTAGAGAAGAGAAGGTCATATGAGGTACTCTACCCTACTGTTCGGATCATTCTAGAGAAGAGAAGGCCATATGAGGTACTCTACCCTACTGTCCGGATCATTCTAGAGAAGAGAAGGCCATATGAGGTACTCTACCCTACTGTCCGGATCATTCTAGAGTAGAGCAGGTCATATGAGGTACTCTACCCTACTGTCCGGATCATTCTAGAGAAGAGAAGGTCATATGAGGTAGTCTACCCTACTGTCCGGTTCATTCTAGGGAAGAGCAGGTCATATGAGGTACTCTACCCTACTGTCCGGGTCATTCTAGAGAAGAGAAGGTCATATGAGGTACTCTACCCTACTGTCCGGATCATTCCAGATAAGAGAAGGTCATACGAGGTACCCTACCCTACTGTCCGGGTCATTCTAGAGAAGAGAAGGCCATATGAGGTACCCTACCCTACTGTCCGGTTCATTCTAGGGAAGAGCAGGTCTTATGAGGTACTTTACCCTACTGTCCGGGTCATTCTAGAGAAGAGAAGGTCATATGAGGTACTCTACCCTACTGTCCGGATCATTCTAGAGAAGAGAAGGTCATATGAGGTAGTCTACCCTACTTTCCGGATCATTCTAGGGAAGAGCAGGTCATATGAGGTAGTCTACCCTACTGTCCGGATCATTCTAGAGAAGAGAAGGTCATATGAGGTACTCTACCCTACTGTCCGGGTCATTCTAGAGTAGAGCAGGTCATATGAGGTACTCTACCCTACTGTCCGGTTCATTCTAGGGAAGAGCAGGTCATATGAGGTACCCTACTGTCCGGATAATTCTAGGGAAGAGCAGGTCATATGAGGTACTCTACCCTACTGTCCGGATCATTCTAGAGTAGAGCAGGTCATATGAGGTAGTCTACCCTACTTTCCGGATCATTCTAGAGAAGGTCATATGAGGTACCTTACCCTTTAGTTCTGTTCATTCTAGAGAAGGAAAGTTGTGAACAGGTGCTGTATCCTGTAACCATGTTTAGTCAAGTGAAGGGGCCACCAAGTACCATACCCTGTGCCCATGCTTATTCTAGAGAAGGGGCCATTAAGTACCGTACCCTGTAGCCATGGCATTTTAGGGAAGGGGCCACCAAGTACCATACTCTGTAGCCATGTTCATTCGAGAGAAGGGAAGGTGCCATCCTCATTGAGTTGGGTTTATTCTAGAGAATAAAAGGGGTAGACCAGGTACCCAGGGAAGTGGCCACCCTGTACCAAATCTTGTGCTGCTATAATTTTAGAGAAAGGGAGGAACCTCCTTGTACTCTACCCTAGAGTTGTCTTCATTCTAGAGAAGGGAAAGAGCAACAAATGATCAACCCCTGGTACTCCGGCTTATTCTAGAGAAAGGAAGAGATCATAACCTGGTGATGGATTTTTTTTGAGGAAAAAGAAGTGCCCACCAGATACTAATCATTCTAGATAATGGTTGTGGCCACCCAGTACCTCCTGGTATCTCGTGATAACCCTGGAGCTTAGATCATAGGGGAAATGGTCACCCGTTAACAATGGACCCTGGATGTGTTACCTTGTAGATAGATACTGGTATTCATACTCATTGGCATGGATTTTGTACCCGCACTGTGTATAGATGGTCCAGATGCTGTATTATCAGATTGTCCGGACCATCAGAAGGTTTATTAGCCAGACGTCCCTTGTCACATCCCCTCTGATACACATCTCCAAACCTCCAGCTCCTCATACTTCCCCACTGAGAATCTAATGCTGATGTCCGAATATTATATGGAGGGTATTCTTGTCGGGCACTAGGTCTTGCCATGCTCCGAGCTGACCCTTATTACTGGTACAGGCTGGTCATTACTGATGGTGGGTTGATGAGCCGCAGACTGTCCTAAAATGTCCCTTTCCTCCTGCAGAAATGAGGACATTGAGCTTGTCCTGTCAGAAAGCGGCTTCTCCAGTCCTCCGATGTTAAGAACGAGATATCTGATGTATCCCGGCTGGTGAGTCTCTAGAACACTCATCTTCTATACATTTGGGCGCGTTCCCTTCGATGTTGAGATCTTATATGTGAATGTCCCCAATACCATAGAAGGGTATAGAGACCAGATTGTGACAGTGGTTCAGGGTATGAATAATATTTGGGTTCAGATTCTGTGTGTCTGTGTACCCTTCTGGCTCCTGGGCTGTGGAATTAAAGGGACACTCCAGCAAACCTGATGTTCTGTCTAGTGCAGGGCCTGAGGGGGCGGAGCATGACACAATGGTGCTTTCTTTGAATCCGCCCCTTCTGGCTCGGCTCCAGGCATAACATAATGTTTATATATGATTGTTTAGGACAGGCATACATAATGCCTGTGCCCCCCCCAAGACCCCCCTTATAGCGAACAATATGAGTCAGTCAGATACAACAGGACTACAGCTGGCGTAATAATCTATGGCGGCGATTCCCAATGTTTGTAGGCCGTGTATTCCCTACTCAAATATAATAAAACGGCCTCCAAGGATATGTTCATACCTGGTGCCGCATGAGAATAGTGCGAGTACCCCCTAGAAACAGGGCATGTACCCCCTGGGTCCAAGGCAGGTGGGATTTATCATGTCCACGCCTTCAACTCCACTAGGGATAAGCGGCGCCATAAGTTAGCCGCTTATCGCATACCCTCATTGTAACCTCATTCAACCGAGATGACCCTGCATGTTTGTGGGGAAGATAGCCGTCGGCTATCTCTCACATCTTATGCGTATGATAAGCTGCAATGTCGTATAGGCCGGCTGTCATGCATGAACGTTGCGTCAGGATCCACATTCAGTAGATTTGGGAGCAGTCGCAGTAGTGGGGAGCCCTTGTGATCATCGAGTGGTCACCCCATTCTTTAGGGGGTCATCTAAGGTCGCTAATAAGTCCCTTATCTTAGGCCCCATGCACGCGACCGTATTTGTCATCCATCCCTAAGTACTGTCCGTAAATACGGATCTGTGGTCATTTATGGTCCTCCGTAAATCATCTGCGTGTCCGTAAATATGGTCCGGATTTACTGATCCACTAAAAAAAAAATAGAGGCATCTAGGGTTATCCCCTGGCATTGCATGGCAACGCTTCCGTAATTACGGACGGCTACGGATGCACATCCGCTGCCGTCCGTAATTATGGAACCGCCCATAGACTTCTGTGGAGAGTACATGCCGGTCAAAAAAAGGACATGTTCATTTTACGGCACGGACACCCATCCGTAAAAATACGGAAAGTGTCCGGAGCCCATAGAAATGAATGGGTCCGTAATTACGGATGAAAAATAAAGTCTAAGACTGGATTCACACGATGCAGATTTTGCATATATTTCTTCAGCCAAAACCAGAATTGGATCCAGTAGCGCCTTCCGTTATATATTTCTTCTATTCTGGGTTCCATTCCTGGCTTTGGCTTAAAAAAAATACATGCGAAATCTGCAATGTGTGAACACAGCCTAAATATCTGGAGTAACAATACGCAGATTGACCTTTTCCACCATTGCGGATTCGCTGCCTTGTTTTGAGGACGATGATGGGATTGAGTGATGCGATTTACCCTCTGATGCTGCGTTTCACCATTGACAGAATACAGGCCACCATAAACAGCAGCTTGTAGTCCGTGGCTGTATTTGCATTATTGGAAGAATACCACTGCTGCGAGGAGTCGACTGTGGGGGAATTGTTAGTTAAGCAATGGTGTGGTGCCGTCTGGTTGTATTCCTCTAGGGGGAGCCACGTTGGCTTCCTGCTGCTTTTCTAGGATTATCCTTATGAATAAAGTTTCCGGGATTTATTCTAATTCCACCAGCGGCCGGATGATGGCGGTGAACGCGCCACTGCTGCTATAAAGCGGATAAATTCCGCACGTCCCCGGAATGGAAACCTTCGCAGCTTTGCCTGCGTGGACTGATCTGATCCTGGGACGATCTCCGAGGCTTCAAAAAGTTTCATTACTGTTTAAAAAAAAAAAAAAAAGTTTTGTTAAGAAAATGCGAGTGGAGAAGGGAAGAAAACGGAATATTTCTGTATTGTAGGTACGATGGTAAATTCTCAGCCGGACCCGCCTCGCCGAAGGTGGACCGTATCTGTCTGTGGTTCAGTCGCCCGCTGGAGAAGGCACGATTTATGACGAGGTGTAAAAGTGAGTAAACTTTCTCTTTATTATAGGGGACCCCATAAGTGGGAAGATGCCCCAAACACATTGAACCATCTATAGGTTTTGCTTAAAGGGGTCTTCCGGGATTGTAATATTATTCCCTATTCTTACTCCGACTCCTGACACCTCCCTCTTTTTGATCAGGTGCATGTTAGGGGCATTTTTCACCCTGCACAGCGCCGCACATTGTTGTGGCTGCACCTGGTACTGCAGCGTAGTCCCATGCACTTGACCGGGCACTGCCACAACCAAATGTTTAGTGCTGTGCTTGGGTTAATAATGAAGGGGATACGGCTTCTTCATGCAGCGGGTGCCACGAGTCGGACCCTAACCTGTCCGGTATTGATGGCCTATCCTAAGGGTATTACAGTCCTGGAACCTAAGGACCATCTCCGTGAGTCCCATAGAGAATGAATGGGTTGGCCGCGCACATGTGTGACCACCGCTCCATTCAAACAGGTGACATTTGATGGATGTTTTTGTTTTTTTCAGCCATCAAGTCCTCCAGCAAGTCTTTCCCTTTTACCGGAAACACATATCATATCATGGGGCGAGTCAAGTTTTCTGGTAAGCTGTGTACCCGCTGCACCCACCTTATATCTTTAGTCCTACTTACCACCGTTCTATGTAGTGTGGTGGTAACCACCAGGTGCCAACAGAGGATCAGAGTTTTTAAAGCTTATTTGCATTCTTGTATTTTCCAAAAATAGCGCCACCCTTGCCCTCAGGCTGGGTTTGGTATTGCAGCACAGCTCTATTTACTTAAATGGGGCAAACCTGCAATACCAGACATCGTCCATGGACAAGAGTGGCGTCGTTTCTGGAAAAAACGCAGACCCTACTCATCTCGGACAACCCCTCTAAACATCTTCTGAGGTGTCATTGATGTCATTATTGGGGATACATGAGCACAGACCCCCATAAATTGCTAGTTTGGAAGGACTGAGGGGTGCACCATTGGCTTTTCTCAGCTATTTTTGGAGTCGGACCCCCTTCACAAGGCCCTACCCCGTCCATGTCTGACTTCTCTTTGACATCTGTCTTCAATACTAGACTCGGAGCAGATGGTAGAAGTTTCCCACAACACAGTGACCAACTCTCTGAGCGTGATCCCAGGGGTGGAAGGTCCGATGCCTCCCCCCGACCCCAGACACGAGCTGCGAGAGAACAGCATTCACCAGCAATGTGTCCTGGTGTTCACCGGCTGCGCCCTCAAAGAAGACGACCTAAAGGACTGGCTCCGGCAGTGCGCCCGGCAGGTGAGAAGAAGCGCCCGCCGCAACTCCCTCTATCTAGAAACCGCGATAATACTAATAATCCGATGTCTAATCTTACATAGAAACCTCCAAAAAAGACTCAAAGAACAAGACGATCATTATCCCTACAGGAGATCCGGAACATACATGTAACTCCTATCTATCTATCTATCTATCTATCTATCTATCTATCTATCTATCTCATATCTATCTATCTCATATCTATCTATCTATCTATCTATCTCATATCTATCTATCTCATATCTATCTATCTATCTATCTCATATCTATCTATCTATCTCATATCTATCTATCTGTCTGTCCTATCTATCTATCTATCTATCTATCTCATATCTATCTCATATCTATCTATCTCATATCTATCTCATATCTATCTATCTCATATCTATCTCATATCTATCTATCTCATATCTATCTCATATCTATCTATCTATCTCATATCTATCTATCTGTCTGTCCTATCTATCTATCTATCTATCTATCTATCTATCTATCTATCTATCTATCTATCTATCTATCTATCTATCTATCTATCTATCTATCTATCTCATATCTATCTCATATCTATCTATCTATCTATCTATCTATCTATCTATCTCATATCTATCTCATATCTATCTATCTCATATCTATCTCATATCTATCTATCTCATATCTATCTCATATCTATCTATCTCATATCTATCTCATATCTATCTATCTCATATCTATCTATCTCATATCTATCTATCTCATATCTATCTATCTCATATCTATCTATCTCATATCTATCTATCTCATATCTATCTATCTCATATCTATCTATCTCATATCTATCTATCTCATATCTATCTATCTCATATCTATCTATCTCATATCTATCTATCTCATATCTATCTATCTCATATCTATCTATCTCATATCTATCTATCTATCTATCTATCTCATATCTATCTATCTATCTATCTCATATCTATCTATCTATCTATCTCATATCTATCTATCTATCTATCTATCGAACATCATTCTACAAATCTCTGCTTGTTTTTTTACCTATAGGTAAAGCGTCACTTGGATTCTCTCCCTGAGGGATATTTCTACAACGGAACTCAGTTTGTGAATTTCCTTGGAGAAAAGATGGATTACCATCCTCGTATCCTTCTGTCGTGTCCTCGGGCACATATTCATAAGATGATAATTCTGTAGAAATGATTTATCTACAATAGACCGCTCCGTCAGCCATGTTGACTCTCTCCATTCTTCCTTCACTCCTGGCCCTCAGTTATGGATCAGTTCATATACGATTACGTCATCGAGGCAAACAAAGAGATCGAGAAATACAACCGGGAGCTGGAGCAGCAGGAGCATTACGACGTCTTTGGCCAGAAGCTGTGAGAGTTCTGCCGTCGCGTTGATGTAGCGTCCGCCATTAGTGAAATGACTACAGAACCGCAAGAACCATCTGTGATCAGCGTCTCCCCCTGTATAGACGCGATGAGTCTTCTCATACAATCTGCTTCATATTCCGGGGGTGGGGGGAGGGGTTGTAAATCACTTTGCACCTTATGTGTTCAGTCTGTTCACAGGAGCGTGGCGGACTTCCTTACGGGGCTCCAGAGCCGATAACATCACTTACGTCCTGAGAAGCCAGATTTTTAACCACTTCGTTACTGTGGGCCTAGTCCGCATACATTGTTAGTGAGGCCTGGTCTAGACTACCGTTTGAGTTAGGCTTTCGTAGCCGTAGGCGTGTCACATGACTTAAATTGAGAGACGCGGCTGCAACTTTCCTCGAGTCACGCCTGAACAGATGTGAAGGTGGCGGTGCACCGGGGTCCTCGTCGTTCAACGCAGCCCATTCCGATCAGTCGTGACCGTAGCCACGTAGACCAGTGCAGCCTAAGGGGTCCTCTAACTCTAGCCAGAATATTGTATCCCCCCCCCCCCACATATAAGCGCTATGATGCAAAAATATTAGTGGTTATATGTCCCATCCAATCTAACTAGTATCCGTGATGTCTATATCCTATTTTTTTTTTCGGATATATTTTTCCTATTGGGCCTTTTATAAGAGGATTTTATAAGCCATGCCGATCCAGCAATATTGGGGAGAACTATTTAGAGTTTTCTTAACGTTTCCTTCCCACCAAGCCCAGGCAGCCAATGGGAACCACAATAGCAATCACATGGTGCCTGCCATATATTTTGGGGGGTGCACTCCCCCCACTTATTAAGCTTGTAGATGATCCCCCTTCTATTCTCAAGCCGTAGATCAGGATAGTAAATCTCTACAATGTATCCGATCTCATTGGGAAGGATCGTGGCCTAGAGGTGGCCAAGGACGGCCAGTGCGTGTTGGCGACACGTTTCGGTATATTATTAATGGACGGCTGCAGGGTATGTTCACATTTTTCTTGGCAGAAGTCGCATTCCTAAATTACATTTTTGCTACTTTGTCCCGTTGCATCTGAAACCCCCAAAAAAAGCTACTTTAAAAATCTCCTCCTACTTGATAAAAAATAAAATTGACCGTTTTGTGTATACAGAGACTCTGCCAACCCATGTGTCTCCATAGCTACTGTGAAGTCCGATCCTACAGTCATGTGTTATTCCCTTCCAGCTGCTCCCTGTAGGTCGACAAGAGGAGGAGGGAGTAGAGTAACGCATGACTGCTGGATCAGACTACACAGGGTTTGTTTGTAGTCTGTAACCACGGAGACGCAAGTCTGTATAAGAGCTGTGTCCACCAAACAGAAGGAGATTTCTTATTCAAGGCTTTGCAAAGTTGCTTTATTTTATTGAAGCATTGGGTTGAAAAAATATACATACCCTTGAAGCCTGCCGTAGACATTGCCCCCATAACCTTTATGTCATCAAGGGGAACCTGAATCTGATTTAATTTTTAATCCGTCCAACCCACTGCTCTGCCTGACCGTGACTGATCTAATCCCCTTCCCCTCCATGACATGTATGTTTGACTCACACATAAGGGGGAAGTCCAGGTCGGCTGACCCCGATCACGTGTCGTGGCCGCCCTGAGCCTTTTTACCACGTGTTTAGAATAACCTCCGAGCTGAACATTGAATATTTGATTATTAGAAGTAAGATCCCAGTATTTATGCTGCACTAATTATTCAGAGACGAGGAAAAACCGGATACATTGTCGGTTCTGCCAAGTCTAGAGTCACCTCCAAGATGTACGGCAGATGCCGGATCCGCCATAATGTAGTCCCACGGGGCATCGTAGTGCAGCTGTCGCCTATTGACAGTCATTGGTTATTATAGGAATATTTTCTGTCGCCCACCTGAATCCTCTGACAGTATCCGGACCTGTAGTAATGTACGGACCGGGAGCGTTTAAGGTGGTATTTTTCTTTTCTCACACAGTAGCCTATAAACCCTTCGAGAGTCCCCATGTTTGTTTTTTTTTTCTATATTGTCGGGATCCACGTGGTTTCCGCTCCAGCATCTAAAACGTAAATCTCAAATTTAGTTGAAAGTCGGTGGAACATTTACTTTAACATATCAGAGATGTTGCCTGCAAGGAGGAAATATATCGGAATTTCCCCGCCCCCCGGTTTAATCATGCAGACGCGTTTCTTACCTTTCCGAAAAGATAAAACAGTCTGGGGCGCATGGAGCCGTGTTTACAAGTCTGGTCTTTACCATACACTCCGTGAACGCGACCATTTTACAAGATGCTACCATGATGTTTGTTTTTTTTCCATTTTTTTTTTTTTTTTCAAAGGGACACTACACCCTTTGTAATGTCACCGGTGTGGCCATATAGGATGCAAGACACAAATTGGGTGTTGCCAGTAGCATCCAATCAGATTCCAGCTGCCAAATAGATGCCAACGCGTTTCGTTGCTTCACCAGACTCGGTAGCTCCTGAACATCCTGTATGTTTATATCGTTATCTTTTTTTTTTTTTTTTTGCGCGTTCTTATTGTTATTTTTGTTTCTTTTTGTTAACCTATAGAACGGTGGTTCTTATTACTACCACGTTTTATACATTAAGACTTGAGATTAATCGTGTGTAACGTGACGTAGATTTAGATTTGTTACTCGTGTTTCGGGGGGCTGGAACATGTCGGCATGTCGGAGATGAAGCCGCCGTGTTGTGAGCTCCTAGTAATTAGAGAGATATGTGATTTATCTATGCATGGACTTGGATAATACAGTGCCTCTTAGAATGGATAGGGATTAGCAGACGATGCCAAACTATCGATCGTTCTAGGTAGAACTAGAGCAACAAAACATTGGTGGCAAGACCACCGCCCGACACTGGTCGGAGATTTGTATTTCTTTGCAAGAAGAGTTGATTATGTCGTAGGGATCGGCAGAGATTTGCTAAAGCAACTACCAGTCTTCTCATGCTTAGGGGTTGACCTCTTTGGACCCTCCAGCTTGACATTCTGATCACTGGATGTCCTACCACTGAGACCCCAAGTATAAGCTGTACACTGCTGGGAAAACCAGAATCAAGTGTTCAGTTCCCCTACAGCGCCTCCGCAGGAGAAGTGAAGCATTACAATGCGCTGATGAAGCTTAATGGGCCATCCGCATGTAATGCAGGGATGTTTCAGGTCCTACAGAGACTATCTTTGTAGCTGCTCTTCGATTGGTCTAAGAGATTACTGTCTCGAAGGATGGACTACCCTCTATTAACTCATAATAACCTAATAGGGTGAGTTTCTAAACTAGACAACCCCTTAGATATTTCCTATTTAAGAGAGACCTGAACATGCCTGTGTAACATATAGAGACAGTCAGTTGTATAGCAGACAGAACTTCCTGTGACCACTTTGTACATGTAGCTTCATGCATTAAATTAGTGGTCACCCAGACAGGAAGTTGAGGTTGCTAGGCAACTTGAAGTACCGCAGCTTAAAGGGCAGAAGACGAAAAGGGTATTCGAAGACCAAATGAACTATAGTGGACAAGGCATTAACAATTCTTGCTTCTCGTCGGTCTACGTCCGCGCTGCTAGTCCCTAAAGGAGGATATTACACTATAAAAGCCATACTGACGTAGAATAGAGATTTGTAGTTTAATCACGGGGACACGGATTGTATGGAAGGTGTCTCGTTTTCGACCACTTGCGCTAAATATAACCTGTAGATCACTGATCTCTTTACAAACCGCTTTGAAAAAAAAAAATTTGGGGCGTTTGGATATTGATTTTTTTTGTCTAAACGGAAATAAATGGAGCAAGCGGAATAGAATTTACATATTTTAACCCATTGCCTACACCGTTGAATCAAGGAGGCGCGAGGCATACGGTGCCTGGGCGGCCACCACAAGCTCATAGCGATTCAAAGGGGGAATGTCCGGGTAGGCAGCGGGTTCGCTTTAATGATGAGCACATATTAGCTGGTTTTTAAAGGGACACAACCCATTTAAAATCTAGTGCACTTTGTATCGTTTGTAGCTGTGGAATACCTTTCACCAGACTGGTACTAAACTATTGAGAAATTCGGATACGGCGTCGTATCCAGCAGCTTACCTCATGACTTTTTTTTTTATTAGCGAATTTTTTTAAAATATATATATGTATAAATTATAAGAAACTGTGACGGTGCTATTCCAGGTGCCTTCCAATCAGAGCACAGATAGCTTGCGAGCTGCACCTATCAATTCCAATGATCCACCCCGGATTTTAAGGGGTTAACGACGCTGGTGAAAGGATATAAAACTCGCTCCTCCGATTTATTTTATGTACGTTTCCAGCACATTCTATACGTATAGGAATTAAAAAGAAAAACTCTTTGGGGACTGCCGTTTTTTTTGAATAGGACCGTAACTGACTGAGAACGGCGCCGCGACCGCGGGATGAGTCTTGGTCGGTTTCCGTTTTTTTTTTTTTTTGTAGGATTGTAGATACTGTAAGAAGAGATTTTCATATAGAATTAATACGTAGGGTTTTTAAAAACTGCGTACGTTGAATTTTGTAAAACGACTGACAATGAAGTGCCGTTACGCCGGGCGACATCGTCGCGGTGACCTGGCCGCACATAGCGTCCTCAAGGAGTTTACATGCTTCGCTGACCGTACCTTTGGCAGCTTGTGTTTCTATCACAGAGTGAGTGTGTCAAGAGTTGCTGAAGTTATAGAGGCAGGAGAAACAGTTACGCGACAAAAATTCCCGTTCTTTTTTAAAGACGCAGCGCCATTTTCGAATATGGTTTCATTATGAAAATGCTCTTGTACTGATCTTGAGTCTAATACTTTGCTTATCTAGTAGTGATCTTGAGTCTTGTACTCTAGTCACATCTAAAGCTGCATTCACAACCTCCTTTTTTTTCTTTTTCTTCTAGTTTTCAGCCTGCAGGACCTCACATCCCTATGCTTTCCTTTGCTGAATCTGTCTATACTAAATACGACCTGCTGTGGTGCATTGTGGGAGTAGAGAAGACCCTTTTGAAGAAAAAAAACACAAACTTCTCACACCCAAAATGCAATACAGCACAGCAGGGTACAATGCAGGAGCTCAGCTAAGCTTTTAGAGATGTGGGTGTCCGCATTCTCCTTCTGAAATTCAAAAAGCAGCTAACCTATAGGTGTGAACAGCTTTGGATGTGAATGGAGTATAAAACTGGATCAAGATCAGTGAAGTGAAGTTGCTCAATGTTATATTCAGATTTTACCTGCGCAATGATACTTAAGTGGAGATTGGGTTTAGGTTCACCTAAATTCCTTCTCTGGGACCTATTCCTGCTTTTTCGGGGGGAGGCGGGGGGAAGCAAAGCGCGGTGTGTGAATCCGGCCTGATTGGGGAAAGTCCGCCATAAATATTACGGTAAAAGCGCAACGTGGAATGTAACTGTTTCTTGATAGTTTTATCATTTATTTTTTTTTAATGTTATTTTGCACATTTGTCCGCATTTTTGGGCACCCGCTGGTGTTCACATAAAGGGAAAATCTTAGGAGATTAAAAACTGTGATTTAGACATAAATTTAAGTTTTAGAATTATTCTTTTTTTACCTCAGAGCACTAGTGAGATGTAGCTACAGTCTGTTCCCCACTGTGAGGCGCTAACACGCTGAGCTCTCCCTCCACATTGTGCCAAATTCACTTTATTTTATTTGTTTTATTTTGTGTTGCATTTAAACTATTTTGTTTGATTTTAAGGTGTTTTTACTCTCGTCCACATACACTACTGTAACTTCAGTAAAACTGAACCGTGTGATTGCAGCTTTTGCTATAACTATTGTATTTATTACAACTTAGTATAGAGAGATGTTATAAAAATGACCTTTCCATTTATTTTTGTATTACTTTTAATGTTTTTACTTGCCATTGTGCAAATCTGATTTTTACACTTAACTCCAATGTATTGCTAGATAACAATAAAGTATTTTATGTCTGTTTCCTTTGTGTTATTGTTTGTGAGATGTATTCTTGTTCCCATTGGATAACAATATAACTACTATAATACTGCCTCCTATATACAAGAATATAACTACTATAATACTGCCCCTATATACAAGAATATAAATACTATAATACTGCCCCCTATATACAAGAATATAACTACTATAATACTGCCCCTATATACAAGAATATAACTACTATAATACTGCCCCCTATATACAAGAATATAACTACTATAATACTGCTCCTATATACAAGAATATAACTACTATAATACTGCTCCTATATACAAGAATATAACCATAACCACTATAATACTGCTCCTATATATAAGAATATAACTACTATAATACTGCCTCCTATATACAAGAATATAACTACTATAATACTGCTCCTATATACAAGAATATAACCATAACCACTATAATACTGCTCCTATATACAAGAATATAACTACTATAATACTGCCCCTATATACAAGAATATAACTACTATAATACTGCTCCTATATACAAGAATATAACTACTATAATACTGCCTCCTATATACAAGAATATAACTACTATAATACTGCTCCTATATACAAGAATATAACTACTATAATACTGCCCCCTATATACAAGAATATAACTACTATAATACTGTTCCTATATACAAGAATATAACTACTATAATACTGCCCACTATGTACAAGAATATAACTACTATAATAATGCCCCTATATACAAGAATATAACTACTATAATACTGCTCCCTATATACAAGAATATAACTACTATAATACTGCCACTATATACAAGAATATAACTACTATAATACTGCCCCCTATATACAAGAATATAACTATTATAATACTGCCCCCTATATACAAGAATATAACTACTATAAGGGTATGTGCACACACACTAATTACGTCCGTAATTGACGGACGTATTTTGGCCGCAAGTAGTGGACCGAACACAGTGCAGGGAGCCGGGCTCCTAGCATCATACTTATGTACGATGCTAGGAGTCCCTGCCTCTCCGTGGAACTACTGTCCCGTACTGAAAACATGATTACAGTACGGGACAGTTGTCCTGCAGCGAGGCAGGGACTCCTAGCATCGTACATAAGTATGATGCTAGGAGCCCGGCTCCCTGCACTGTGTTCGGTCCGGGACTTGCGGCCGAAATACGTCCGTCAATTATGGACGTAATTAGTGTGTGTGCACATACCCTAAGACTGCTCCTCTATATACAAGAATATAACTACTATAATACTGCTCCTATATACAAGAATATAATGACTATAATACTGCTCCTATATACAAGAATATAACTACTATAATACTGCTCCTATATACAAGACTATAACTACTATAATACTGCTCCTATATACAAGAATATAACTACTATAATACTGCTTCTATATACAAGAATATAACTACTATAATACTGCCCCCCTATATACAAGAATATAACTACTATAATACTGCTCCTATATACAAGAATATAGCTACTATAATACTGCCTCTATTTACAAGAATATAACTACTATAATACTGCCTCTATTTACAAGAATATAACTACTATAATACTTCTCCTATATACAAGAATATAACTACTATAATACTGCCCCTATATACAAGAATATAATGACTATAATACTGCTCCTATATACAAGAATATAACTACTATAATACTGCCCCTATATACAAGAATATAACTACTATAATACTGCCCCTATATACAAGAATATAACTACTATAATACTACTCCCTATATACAAGAATATAACTACTATAATACTGCTCCAATATACAAGACTATAACTACTATAATACTGCTCCTATATACAAGAATATAACTACTATAATACTACTACTATATACAAGACTATAACTACTATAATACTGCCCCCTATATACAAGAATATAACTACTATAATACTGCCCCTATATACAAGAATATAACTACTATAATACTGCTCCCTATATACAAGAATATAACTACTATAATACTGCCCCTATATACAAGAATATAACTACTATAATACTGCCCCTATATACAAGAATATAACTACTATAATACTGCCACCTATATACAATATAACTACTATAATACTGATCCTATATACAAGAATATAACTGCTAGGAGGGCATGGCCACACGTGGCGGATTTCCTCCGCAACTGTCCGCATCAATGCCGCACAGAATCTGCGTTGCAGATTCTGGTGCGGATCTGCCCAAAATGTGCAGTAAATTGATGCGGACTAGCTGCTGCGGACTGCGGTAAAAGTACTTCCCTTCTCCCTATCAGTGCAGGATAGAGAGAAGGGACAGCACTTTCCCTTGTGAAAGTCAAAGAAATTCATACTTACCGGCCGTTGTCTTGGTGACGCGTCCCTCCTTCGGCATCCAGCCCGACCTCCCTGGATGACGCGGCAGTCCATGTGACCGCTGCAGCCTGTTATTGGCCTGTGATTGGCTGCAGCCGTCACTTAGACAGAAACGTCATCCTGGGAGGCCGGACTGGAGACAGAAGCAGGGAGTTCTCGGTAAGTATGAACTTCTATTTTTTTTACAGATACATGTATATTGGGATCGGTAGTCACTGTCCCGGGTGCAGAAACAGTTACTGCCCATCGCTTAACTCTTTCAGCACCCTGGACAGTGACTATTTACTGACGTCTCCTAGCAACGCTCCCGTCATTACGGGAGCCCCATTGACTTCCTCAGTCTGGCTGTAGACCTAGAAATACATAGGTCCAGCCAGAATGAAGAAATGTCAAGTTCAAAAAGCAAAACACATCCGCAGCACACATAACATGTGCATGACAGCTGCGGACTTCATTGCGGAAATTAGAATCTCCATTGAAGTCAATGGAGAAATTCCGCCATGAGTCCGCAACCAGTCCGCCACTGCTCCGCAACAGACAGAGCATGCTGCGGACACCAAATTCCGCTCCACAGCCTATGCTCCGCAGCGGAATTTTACGCATCGTCTAAACGAACACTGCTAAATTAAAGTGGAAGTCAATGGAGAAACGGCTCCGCTGCGGATTAACGCTGCGGAGTGTCCGCAGCGGAATTTAAGTGAAATTCCGCCACGTGTGAACCCAGCCAAATACTGCTCCTATATACAAGAGTATAACACTAATACTACTCCCTATATACAAGAATATAACTACTATATTACTGCTCCTATATACAAGACTATAACTATTATAATACTGCTCCTATATACAAGACTATAACTACTATAATACTACTACTATATACAAGAATATAATTACTATAATACTGCCCCTATATACAAGAATATAACTACTATAATATTGCCCCTATATACAAGAATATAACTACTATAATACTGCTCCTATATACAAGAATATAACTACTATAATACTGCCCCCTATATACAAGAATATAACTACTATAATACTGCTCCTATATACAAGAATATAACACTAATACTACTCCCTATATACAAGAATATAACTACTATATTACTGCTCCTATATACAAGACTATAACTACTATAATACTACTACTATATACAAGAATATAATTACTATAATACTGCCCCTATATACAAGAATATAACTACTATAATATTGCCCCTATATACAAGAATATAACTACTATAATACTGCTCCTATATACAAGAATATAACTACTATAATACTGCCCCCTATATACAAGAATATAACTACTATAATACTGCTTCTATATACAAGAATATAACTATAATACTGCCCCCTATATACAAGAATATAACTACTATAATACTGCTCCTATATACAAGAATATAACTACTATAATACTGCCCCTATATACAAAAATATAACTACTATAATACTGCTCCTTATATACAAGAATATAACTACCATAATACTGCCCCCTATATACAAGAATATAACTACCATAATACTGCCCCCTATATACAAGAATATAACTACCATAATACTGCCTCCTATATACAAGAAGATAACTACGATAATACTGCCTCCTATATACAAGAATATAACTACTATAATACTGCCCCCTATATACAAGAATATAACTACTATAATACTGCCCCTATATACAAGAATATATCTACTATAATACTGCCCCTATATACAAGAATATAACTACTATAATACTGCCCCCTATATACAAGAATATAACTACTATAATACTGCCCCTATATACAAGAATATATCTACTATAATACTGCCCCTATATATAAGAATATAACTACTATAATACTGCTCCTATATACAAGAATATAACTACTATAATACTGCCCCCTGTATACAAGAATATAACTACTATAATACTGCTCCTATATACAAGAATATAACTACTATAATACTGCTCCTATATACAAGAATATAACTACTATAATACTTCTCCTATATACAAGAATATAACTACTATAATACTGCCTCCTATATACAAGAATATAACTGCTATAATACTGCCCCTATATACAAGAATATAACTACTATAATACTGCCCCCTATATACAAGAATATAACTACTATAATACTGCTCCTATATACAAGAATATAACTACTATAATACTGCCCCCTGTATACAAGAATATAACTACTATAATACTGCTCCTATATACAAGAAGATAACTACTATAATACTGCCTCCTATATACAAGAATATAACTACTATAATACTGCCCCCTATATACAGAATATAACTACTATAATACTGCCCCCTATATACAAGAATATATCTACTATAATACTGCCCCTATATACAAGAATATAACTACTATAATACTGCTCCTATATACAAGAATATAACTACTATAATACTGCCCCTATATACAAGAATATAACTACTATAATACTGCTCCTATATACAAGAATATAACTACTATAATACTGCCCCTGTATACAAGAATATAACTACTATAATACTGCTCCTATATACAAGAATATAACTACTATAATACTGCTCCTATATACAAGAATATAACTACTATAATACTGCTCCTATATACAAGAATATAACTACTATAATACTGCTCCTATATACAAGAATATAACTACTATAATACTGCTCCTATATTCAAGAATATAACTACTATAATACTGCCCCGTATATACAAGAATATAACTACTATAATACTGCCCCTATATACAAGAATATAACTACTATAATACTGCCCCTATATACAAGAATATAACTACTATAATACTACCCCCTATATACAAGAATATATCTACTATAATACTGCCTCCTATATACAAGTATATAATTACTATAATACTGCCCCTATATACAAGAATATAACTACTATAATACTGCCCCCTATATACAAGAATATAACTACTATAATACTGCCCTTATATACAAGAATATAACTACTATAATACTGCCTCCTATATACAAGAATATAACTACTATAATATTGCCCCCTATATACAAGAATAGAACTACTATAATACTGCCCCCTATATACAAGAATATAACTACTATAATACTGCTCCTATATACAAGTATATAACTACTATAATACTGCCCCCTATATACAAGAATATAACTACTATAATACTGCTTCTATATACAGGAGTATTACTACTATAATACTGCCCCCTATATACAAGAATATAACTACTATAATACTGCCTCCTATATACAAGAATATAACTACTATAATACTGCCCCTATATACAAGAATATAACTACTATAATACTGCCCCTATATACAAGAATATAACTACTATAATACTGCCCCCTATATACAAGAATATAGAACTGGACGAGAAAAGGATTTTACGGTAAATACTTATAAAATCCTGTTTTTACCTAGTCCACTGAGCGCTCTTAATACATTAAAACTTCCTGTCTCTTTACAGCTTGGGTGGTGTACATTGGGGCAGGGTCAGCATTAACCTCATTATATTCATTGGCAGGTAACACATTTATTATAATATAGGAGGCAGATCACAATATTGACAATAGATAATCACGATCTCCTCCCTCTCCCTGCACAGAGCATGCTCACTACACTCTTCCAAAGAGGAACGTGATTCTTTTTCTGACTTGGCCTATATCCACTGGTATTAATTATGTCACTAGGCGGTCGTCTTCTTCATCTGAGATGTTTGACTATTAGGATATAATTTTACTGCAGATGTCCTGGGACCACCTATGTTGCAAAATTTTGAGCGTACAGTTGCATATTGTAGAGGGACAAAAAAAAGGATCTACATCTCCCTCAATGCAATGTACCAGAACTGTTCAGGGCGCTCCCTGTTACCACTTAACCGATGTATTCCAAGAGTCAGCCAGAAGAATTTTGAATGCAGCTTGGGATGTGACTGGAGTAAAAGCTATAATAAGACTCAAGAGCAGTGCAAGATACATAAATCTATTTCTTTGCAGAGTCACTATGTGGATTTAACCTGTAAAACATGTAGAAAAGTGGCGCTACACTTCTACCAGGCACCGGCTCAAGTATAATTCCTACTCCATCCCTGGCTTAACATAAGCAAAATGCTCAGCTGCCCCGGGCTTGATGTATTACGGCTGGAAAACACTCAATGCATTGTGGGTATTTGCAGAGATTCATATTTTTGCATCAAATATGACATTTTGTTTGTAGATCTAAGACTATTGAGCTTTATGAATATGAAAAGGCAAATATTTTTTTGCAGCTCGGTATATGAAAATTTTCCGTCTGGATTTTTACTGATCCCTTACAATGAAAATGCAAAATTGATAAGTAAGAGACAGGGCCGGCACGGCATGGTAAGTGTTAGATACAGTCCCCAGCCCTGAAATGTGCCCCCTTATCTGCTCCTACAAAGGTTGGCACTGGAGCTTCACCTATTCCCAGTCCTATTAATACGCGGGGTCTTGTGTGATGTTATCAGCAGTGGGAGCTTTGCGGACGCAGTGTCCGGGTGTAGACTGAGTGATGGGAGATGTGGGAAATTTCCAGTGCGACTGTTCCCTGCAGCACTGGCAAAGCTCCTGTGCCCGTCATACTGACCCTGCGATAGGACAGGGTTATTTTCGTCCTGGTTTTCTTCGAGAGTACAGAGCTGATCGTTACTGGCAGCGACTCTATAATTATCGCCACATAGTAATTCTCACACTTAGAACTGCACAATATGCGTTGCTCAAAATTTTGCAGGTTACTACTCTCTAATTTAGATTGCTGCATTCGTGTTCTTGTCATCCTGCCGATACAGGTACAAGAAAATGAAGCAGTGCCCATATGACCTACCTGACCTCCTCTACTTATTCCTGTCACTTGCGCCATTTTGGTTTTTATTAGTAGGTCGTGCTTGAAGTAGCGTCCTATAGAGATCTGTGTGTCATGTCCATGACAACATTTTTCCCACAGCTCTATTCCAGGTATACAGGTCTTGCTCCATCCTCTTGTATTTAATATACTGTACATAATATTCTTTACTTCTGTTTTCCATTACACATCCTCCTGTCTACCCCTTGTGTTTCATGTTGCATTAGCCAATCGTGACGCAGCATAAGTGAAGTGCCTGTTACTGGATCTGCAGGTCACGTATTCTGCTTACCCCAGAAAGCCGGCCCGAGCAGGCAGGATCACATACAGGTTTTGGCTCAGTTTTTACATCAGTCTTTTCTTTATACCTTTTGGAGCCACTTCTGTCTCTGGCTAGAAAAATTAAGCCAAAATCGGCATAAAAACTGTCGTTGTGATGCCGGCCATAGAGAGGTAATCTTTCTTCTGAAGTTTTGTATCAGAGAGAGAGAGAGAGTACAGTGTCAGGCCCCATACACACGACCGTCCCCATAATCACAGTCCATGATTACGGGCACGGACGGCCGTGGACAACATGGTCTGTAAAAAGCAAAAAAAAATAGGACATGTCCGATTTTTTGTGGAGCCTTTCTACGTCACGGACACCTACGGCCATATAAATGAATGGGTCCATAATTAAGGATGAAATCTACGGTTGTCTGCATGGGGCCTTAGTCTGTGAGTGAAAAAATCCTTCTTGTTTATGTTCTAGTACAGCTTGAACAGGGTTAGATACAAGCAGACAAGCAAGCTGACCGCCCACAGGATAAGAAAAGCAGCTGCCGCTGAGGAACTTGGAATTGCAGCTGAGGAATTAGGATGAATCAGTGGCCATAAGACTTACAAAATCTCCTCTCCTTATTCCGGTCGTGCTTATAGAAGTGTCCTATAGATCTGTGTGTGATGTCCACGACACAATTATTCCCACAGCTCTTCATATAGTACTGTACATAACTTTCTTTACTTCCCACGTCGTCCTCTCAAGAATTGATGGCACATCCACAGGATATAGCATAAATGCCTGATCGGTGGCGGTCACATATTGGCAGTCCAGTTCTATCGGGAACCAAAGCAAAACAGCTGCATGGGTTTTAACGGCTATGTACACCTTTTGTAGGGCATTTTTTTTTAAATAAACAGGTGATTCAGTGTGCTGCTTACACAGGTGCAGGGTTTGTTACAGTGTAAGGATATGTGCACACACAAAACCAAAAACGTCCAAAAATACGGAGCTGTTTTGAAGGGAAAACAGCTCCTGATTTTCAGACGTTTTTTGAGCAACTCGCGTTTTTCGCTGCATTTTTTTTACGGCCATTTTTAGAGTTGTTTTTCTATAGAGTCAATGAAAAACGGCTCCAACAACGTCCCAAGAAGTGGCCTGCACTTCTTTTTTACGGGCGCCTTTTTAGGTGCCGTTTTTGGAAAACGAGGCGTAAAAAACGCACCGTCGGAACTGAACGCCGTAATTCCCATTGAAATCAATGGGCAGGTGTTTACAGGCGTTCTGCTTCAGATTTTTCAGCTGTTTTTCGGACGTTTACGGCCCGAAAAATGTCTGAAAACACTACGTGTGAACATACCCTTATAGCTCTCTCTCTTTTGTAAAGAGCAGTGCACTTGCGTCTCCTTAGGTCATCCTCCTCTGTCAGCTTTTAAAAAAAATTATAATCATTTATTAGTTAGGCCTCGTGGAAGAGTTTTCTTACAGTAAATTTATGGCCCCGCCCCACTCACTAAGCCCCACCCACTGGGTGGCCGCTTTGGCATAAAAATGGAAAAGTTGAAAAAAATAAGTTTTGCGCAAATTGCGACTTTTCTATGCCAGAAAACTTGCCTTGGGTGTTTAATAAATTCCCCGGATGGACCTTCATTTCAGCCTCATTGAGGGCTATGTAAACTCTTGAAGTGCATCATTTTTTTTTTTTTATAAACAGGTCATTCAGTGTTTGGTGTAACTTTACATATAGTTTTTATTAAAAACTTGTTTTCGGTTTTGAGATACAGCTGCACTGCTCTTTACAAAAGAGTGAGAGCGATATAACACTGTAACAAACCCTGCACCTGTGTAAGCAGCACATTTTGGGGAATGTTCTCATTTGCTGACAGCAAGCAGAGATCTTGAAAACTGTGAGTTATTGTTTCAGAAAGCATATTAGAAAGTATCGGAACTTTCCATTATATACTAATTAAGCTTAATTTACATAAAACTGATAAAAAAATAGATAAAAACAGATATAAAAAAAAAACTCCCTATCCACAGGATAGGTGATAATGGTCTGATTGCTGGGACCCCCACTGATCGCTAGAACGGGCATCCAGAACCCCCCATTCCTCCTCACTGCACCCCCCCCCCAAACTAAGGAGGAGGTTATATGGAGCATCAGTCGAGCATGCGTCCTACGCTCCATTCAATGTCTATGGGACTGAAAGAAACAGCCGAACGCTGTGCCAGGCTGTCATAGACTTTGAAAGGAGCAGCAGTGCGGATACTTGACCGCTGCAACATTCCACGTCCTCCTCAATGCGGGCCGCAGCGAAGAGATATGGAGGATTCGGAATCCCAGTTCTCGCGATTGGTGGGGGTCCCGTCGATTATCAGCTATCCTGTGCATAGATGATAATTGTCAATTCTGGGAATACCCCTTTAAATATTCTAATATGGGTCAGGACGTTTAGTTCTAATATAAATAAAGATAATTGTACTGAGATGTGTTGACACATTTCTTAAAGGAATTGTCCACCCAGTCCATATACCCTATTAAAGGGGAGGGGTCCTCCACTTGTGACTCCTCCCTATCAATCAGAGGGATCAGATCTTCTGTAGCTCTGGGGGACTCAACGTAGCCATGAATTATACGTGTCACTCATCAACCTTAATAGACGACATGTAATGGCGCCCGTCCAAGCTGTTCACTGTCGGAGTACCTGCCCCAGGAAAGTGGGGTTGTCCTAGATAGACAAAACCCTTTAATTACAGCTGCCCCTTCACCGGTGTGGTAGCACAATGTATATATTACAGTAGTGTGTATAGTAATAGAGAGACAGGAAGATTCCATTATTCTGGATGGAGGGGGGGGGGGCAGAAGTGAATCCTCTCTATTTTTTTGTAATGACAATTGCTTGGCGGCCGCGGCCGTGGCGGGATGTTTTGTCCATTATCTAATATCTAAATGAGTGTCCTATTAATAGACAGATGTAATTTCAGGCTCTCTCTCTAGTTAAGGGTCATGAAATGTCCAGTATAATATAATCTACATACTAGTATTATATGGCTACAGTAGAGGTTCACCAACTAGCAAATATACAGATATTTCTTGTACCTAGAAAATAATGGGCCCCATAGCAAACTTTTGATAGAGCCCCCCAGGTCAATTATTAAGTCAGGGTAACCTCTGCTATATAGAATACCGCCACCTGGTACCCAAATAATACTGCCATACAGTGCCCCAAAACATTGCCATGCAATCAGTACATATACACGACCTCGCTACATGCAAGAACACACATATACCGTAGTCACTGCAAAATAATGTGCACACAATACATAATGCACCCACGAAAACCCACTATATACACATACTACCACATGAAGAGTTACCTAACTGATCACACGTATACATGCTGATATCATACATTCATGTCTACACATGTAAGATTACTACATACATGCAGACAGACATACACATACTCACTACATACATGTGCGCACTCACTACATTATATGGCAGCCGGCACATTATAACACCACTATATTCTTTCAGCACTGTGTCCCCTTCATTGTCTACACAGGCATAGTGGCTTGTCCATATGGGTGGCTGCGACTGGTATATCAGTCCCATTCAAGTGATCAGCGGGGCTCCCGAGGACTAGGACGAAAAGGTTTAAAGGGGGTGTCCAGTTTAGAAAACCCACTTTCATTCCCTCTTAGGAAATTCTGGGGTCCTCATCTATTGGTCAGAGTGGAGCGCGGTTACATAGAGCGTCTCTCTTTCTGGAGGACCCGTCCTGTCCTGTACTACACAGACACCACATTGATATGAATGGGCACTGTGTAATACTTAATGTAACCTGTGGTGGTGCTATAGGGATATTGAACACTTGCTGTCAGATTTCAGCTGATCGCTGGGGGTTCCAGCAGGGGAGACTTTGTGATCCATTCATTGTCAAGAGACACTTCTAACAACTAAGGATTGTCCAAAGATGAGATATCAGGATTTGAATCCAGAAACAGTGTCCCAGGCAGGAGCTCTTCCCATTGAACTATCTGGGTTGCTGGACAGCTGAATCTGTTGTCTAGTTTCTCTTGTTTTTTGCCTCTCATTATTCCTTGCCTTGATTACCTGATTGGTCTCGCCCTTTTGGCTTTATATATAAGACTGGACCTTGCACTTTTTCCTTGCCAGACTATTAATCTTCCTGCCTCTAGTCTAGGTCCTTGCTGACTCCCTGCAAACTGTTGTTAGTGTACCAAACTTGGATTATTTCCTGACCACGTCTCTGCCTCATGCTACAAACTGTTGCTGCTTCTCTGTGTACTGAACTTGGATTATTTCCTGACCACGTCTCTGCCTCATGCTACAACCTGCGTCCTCTATATTTGGGGACCCAATCTGGACTGATACTTGACTACTCTTGCTATTAGTACCCTCTGACCTGATCCTTTCAGCCAATGGACTCCGAATCTGCTACAGACCTTGACAGGAGAACACCTTTAAGTCTCTGAAAATGCTTTTAAAATTTCCAAAATATCTAAGCAAACTTTAATTTGACTGCATTTTTTATGAACTTCAGATTAGTTACAAAATCAAACAAAAGTTTTTCTTCAGCATTTTTATTCATAATCATTTTTACATGTTTAATTGATAAAGCAGAGGAGGCTTATATCCATGTGTATATAAATGAATATACAAACCCCCCCCTCTTATTGAGGCTCCTCCCTTCTGTATATGTGCAGCAGTTATATGAGCAGCATCTTTTTCTCACTGGGGGTTTAGTTACTTGTAATTCATATTTATTCTGCCCTCTGCATGCACTGACATCTTGATGAATTCGTGAGTGCAGGGCTTGTGCTTATACACAGCAGCCAGTCTGAACAGGAAGAGCTGCAGTGTGGAAGGAGAAAGCAGCAGCCTGAATCCATGATTAGACCAGAAGATTGTGGACTACTGCCAATCTGCAGTTTTTTCCTCCATTAGACAATGCAGCAAAATTGTTGTCACTGATTATAACGTGTTCTAATAAAGCCAATAACACCTAAGTATTTTAAGATCACAATCCCATGTTTACTTTAAGTAACTCGTAAAGATGGGCAAGATTATTGGATCAATAAAATATGGATCGGTAATAAAAAAGTCATCTATTGGTGAATGGGTATGTTTTAGGGGGTGGCAAACTGGGCAATTGCCTAAGGCCACCATTCCCTAGGACAGGGCCTCCCTGCAGTAACAGACCTGACAGTGGAGCAGTAAAATATTCCTCTGTCAGTTCCAGTAGTTGGTCAGAGCATGAATTAATTATAATTAACCCCTTTACTGCCCAAGACCACCAGGGGTGTAATATTAACCCTTTCACCACCCTAGGATGTTAACTTAAACTCCTCTACTACCCTAGCTATAGGTGTTTTACTAGGTATTTAGCCATGAACCCTGTTCAACGCCCTAGGGGAAAAAAAAAATGATTTCTCCATTAACCCCTTCACTACCCTACACTTTGAGGGAACTCTTGTGATGCAGCCACGATGGATACAGAGTACTAGTCTATTACCACTGTATGGGGACATGTTGTTATATAGGGTTTCTATACATAATCAAAAAGAGAAAAAAGTTTTTTTGTATAGTGCTAGCCAATAAAAAAAAAAGTTTTATTGCTCCCAGTAAAAAAAGCAATAAAACTATATACATTATAACATATAGATGTTGTAGAGTTTTGTACCATATTTACCACATATACCTTAAAACTACAATAAGGTGTTGGGACCCGGTTGCGATCGCTACCTCCGCTAGCCCTGTCTTTTTTCCTTCCGCCATTGTAATGCTAATTTTCTATACGGAATACGAAAATAATGACCTGGAACATGTTTATTACTAGAACTTATGATTTCCTTCGATTTTTATAACTTTTCTTGTTTGCTACCCCGAAGACGTATCAAGTCTATTATTTAGGGTTGTAAATGACATCACCACGTCCATTGTGGTAGCGTTTGGCGCACATTTCACAGCTATTTTAATAATTGACCCGGCAGTTCCAGTGAAAACCTTCCCTTCCCAGATCTTGTTCTTGGTAAGCTGTAGTTCTGTCTTCACGGGACCAATGACAAAGACCTTGAAAGCGCCAGGAATTTTTACCCTAAATATCTCCCAATTCTCCTCCGGTAGGAGTCCAACTCGTGGCTGCAGTAAGGCACAACCGTGTCCCCATGCGCTATACACTTTTGGGAACGGCAGTAAGATCTTGCTGGAGTAGCCGTCAATAACATAGTCACATGCATGGGAAAACTCCTGGGACTCATGAGCCTCTTTTGGTTTGGTAAAAATGCTCAACTTGTAATGTCCCGACTCTGGAAGATGAACGGTCAAACTTATTTTATGGTCCAGTTGGGTAAGGAAACATTGTCTGTCCAGGGAGCACAAGCCATTAACTACTTTACTATTTTCCAAAACGGGATATAACTCCAAGTCCCACAACGTATGGAAGGTGATGTTACATTTGCCAGTGGTTGTAGTGATGATTGGAGATGTATGACTAGGGTTGATTAGACCATGGCGTCTTGAGTTGGTTCCAGGTCCACAGTGAACGCTGAGATTGGACGGGAAGAGTTCATTATGGTTTATTGGGTTCCCGCATTTTATGAAAACATTAGCAGCGTTCCGAAAGTTCTCGGTTTCCAGGTCTTTGACAAATAAAGACAATCTGTAATATCCATGGAACGGCAGGAGAAGACGACATCCAAGCTGGTTGTCCTCTATCTGAGACACCAGACATTTTTTACTGAAGGGCTCTGACATCTCTGGGTGGGATACTTGGAGCGTTGCCAACAGGGGTCTAGACGTCTTAAATGTCACCTTGAGGGAGCCGGTCTCTGCCATGATAAGGTCCTCACCAGAGTTGTAGCCGATGACCCCAAAGTCTTTTGCTTTGTGATTTATACCCCAAAAATGATATGGGTTTTCAGGCAGCTTTAGAGAGTTTTTCGGCTGAGGACAGTCAATTTGGTAGGAGCAGACCCATTGGTATGGATATTCAGAGTCAACGGGTCTTGAAAATATCATTAGCTCGTACTGTCCATTCGAAGGAGGAAAAATGCGTAAGGTCATGAAGGACTCTTGGATGGTGAGTATCCCAAAGGTCTTTTCTACAATAGTTCTACTGTTATCAAAGAGCTTGTAAATCTTATAGCTATATTCCATCGGGTGCGAGCAACCAAGTGATATTTTGGCTTCTCCGTCTTCTGTAAAAAATAAAAAAAAATAGGGTGTTGTGTCAATTACAGTATGGAAGCCCCCAAATATTATAATGGGGTCACAGAGGGCTTATGTGGCGTTGTACTCTATATGGAAACCTTTCCCGATCATGTCCTACTAACACAGGAGAACAACTTGTTACAGTGTATCAGAGCATTCTGTCCTTCTCCCTTATATACAGGGATGGGGCAGCAAACTGAACCTTTGGCCCGGGTGGAGGATAACCTATACGGCTCTGCCTGCACCTGGGTTAGCATGACTAGGTCAGGACAGGTTTTCAGTCTCTGAATGTAAACAATTAGGGCTTGTCAACACGTGTTATAAATACTGCGGATTTTACGCAACGTATTTGTGGATACGTAGCAGAGGAGTGGATGAGATTTCAGGAATGATATGCGGAGGTTCCAAGCACAAATTGACCAGCCGTGTGGTTTTTTAAGCCACAGCATGTCAATTGTGGTTGAGGAATTGCCGGTATTCTGTCGCGGGTTTTCCTCATTGAATTGAAGGGGGATCTAAAACCCGCAACAAACAGTCAAGTCATGCGACTTTTGCGGCGGAATCGCAGCGATTCCGTAGAAAAAATTCGGAACTTAGAAAAAAAACAAAAAACTTATACTTACCTCTGACGCTCTGCAAGCCGGCCTTCTAGGATGACGTTTCATGTGACCGCTGCTGCAGCCAATCACAGTCATTCCAGGAGGCCGGCCTGCCAGCAGGTCGGCTAACACTGCAGTTTTCCGTAGCGGACATTCCGGGCGAAAAACTGCACCACAATTTTGTGCGGATTTTCGACCCGGAATTCCTTGCGGCCACCGGGGCGGATATGCTGTGTATCTTTATGCAGCGTATCTGCCCCGAGTGAACTTACCCTTAATGTTTCCATTCACTGTCAGCAAGCATAACATTTTCGGCCTAGTTCACACAGTATTCCTTTAGGAATTTTGAGGCAGATTTTGAATTGCCAGCGTTGTTTGAAGCTTTTTTTTCCCCCGTGTTTTTTGTCAGTGGTTTCTTTAAGACGTTAAAGCTGATGCAAAAACCACCGCAAAAAAACGCTCCAAATGAGCGCCGCAGCTTCTTTCTGCCTCCCATTGATTTTAATGAGAGGTCAGAGGCGGAAACTGCTCGAAGAAAGAGCATTCTGCTTTTTTTTTCTGAAATCCTTGGGGGCGATTTGGGGCATTTCTTGCCGCTGATTCCAATGCGGTTTCTGCGTTAAAATTAGTACCAAGAAACTCCGTGTGAACTGACCCTTGAAAAGCTGAGAAATTTACACAACATATATTAGAAAGTTGCTAATTCCGTCACCAACATAACAAGTGCTGTAGCTGGATCGGATGGATTTTAGATTGATATATTTATATACATTTTTACAAAAATTTCCAACTTGCAAGCAAGGTAAAAAACAACAAAAAAAACATAAAATATTTGCTTGGGGAACAGAGCGATGACCGGGCTGGAAAATTAATTGGGTGAAGATGTTAAACAGGAGGGGTGGGGGGGGGGGGCTTATATAGTTTCTATTACTTTCTAACAGCACTTACAATTAGTAAAAAAAGTCCATGGGGTCTAGCGCCCAGCAATAAGGGTCATAGGCCCCGGACCGAGTTATCTACTCAATTTCTGGAGCCTCCAATGAGGAAAAAACTGCAGTCCAGTGTACACCTGGAAAATGGCGGTCTAGAGGACATGCATGGGTGAGCCAAATGTCTCAGAATTGTCATGCCAGCTGAAAACACTGATGACAGGGGGTCAATGGTGGCTTATAGGTTAATAATAAATGTTCCTAGTCCTCTGGGGTGGCTAAGAGATTATTGCTGAATATTCATAATCATCTAGGGCTATTTAAGATTGACGATAATATCCCTGCTGGTCTAGGGTAGTTTAGGGGATAATGCATATTATTTATTAAAGTCTTCATGATTTAGGAGCTGAATTTAATAAACCCTGGTGGTCCAGGGTGGTTTATGGGTTAATACATATTATCCCCCGTAGCTCAAAGGGTATTTAGGTGTCAAATGTAATATCCAATAGCAGGGGAATATGTAGGCATCAGGCCATTGATTTTGTGAGAAGATATGGTAGGGTCACGTGGTGTCCAGTAGGAAAGGGGAGACAAGTAGAATACACTGGAGCCTCTGCAGTGTGAAGCTGCAACCCATGGAATACACTAGAGACTATGCAGTGTGAAGCTGCATCTTATAGAATACACTGAAGGCCTACAGTGTTGAGGAGGAACTCATAGAATACACAGGAGCCTCTGCAATGTGAAGCTGCATCCCATAGAATACACTGGAGACTCTGCAGTGTGAAGCTGCATCTCATAGAATACTCAGGAACCTCTGCAGTGTGAAGCTGCATCTTATAGAATACACTGAAGTCCTACAGTGTTGAGGAGGAACTCATAGAATACACTGGAGCCTCTGCAATGTGAAGCTGCATCTCAAAGAATACACTGGAACCTCTACAGTGTGAAGGAGCATCTCATAGAATACACAGGAGCCTCTGCAATGTGAAGCTGCGTCTCATAGCATACACTGGAGATGCCACAGTGTGAAGCAGCATCTGAAAGAATACACCGTAGCTTTTGCAGTGTGAAGCTGCATCTCATAGAATACACTGAAGACGCCACAGTGTGAAGCAGCATCTGAAAGAATACACTGGAGCCTCTGCAGTGTGAAGCAGCATGTCATAGAATACACTGGAGACTCTACAGTGTCACGGAGCATCTCATAGAATACACTGGAGCCTCTGCAGTGTGAATGAGCATATCAAAGAATACCCCGGAGCCTCTGCAGTGTGAAGCTGCATCTCATAGAGTACACTGGAGATTCTACAGTGTGAAGCTGCATCTCATAGAATACACTGGAGCCTCTGCAGTGTGAATGAGCATATCATAGAATACACTGGAGCCTCTGCAGTGTGAAGCTGCATCTCATAGAATACACTGGAGATTCTGCTGTGTGATTTATTGGAGTTTTATTACTAAAGGACAATAGTTCTATATTACTAATAATGGAAAAATGTAGTCTGCAGCTTTGCGCATGAGAACGCATTAGCAGAACCACATCAGAGGGGAAGAAGGAGCCAAGATGGTGGACGGCCCATGTATGGCACATTAACTAAAACACGTATACACCAGTCATACACAGGACATTGCCTATGCTGCACTAAAGAGTGCGACTTAAAGCTTTGAGTGTGTTTCCATCATTTCCCTTTGTATCAAAATCTCTTTCATCCTCCATTGACATGACCTTCCAAAATTTTACATCACACAAGTCAATTCTGTTCTTGTCATGTTATACCTGTGGTCAAGTAGAAAACGTTTGGAGAGATGATGAAAAGCCGGAGCCTGAAGAACTCGGAGGTCTTGAAGACTTTTTGCTCAAAATCTTCAAACGAAGCTGTAGACTCGAGCAGTTGCCAGGTCGGGTCGTCAGGCCAATGAGTTTCTATGAAATCCTTGGGGTCGGTGAGGAAAAAAAAATCCTCATATCTGCAAGAAATAGGACAATGAATTGACGGAGAATCGGGGAAGAAGAGGACTGGACTAAACCAAAACGGTGCCAATTATCAGAAATGTATGTAGCGCCGCCAGCAGATGCTCCATAGTATGGCTGCCTCTTATCTGCAAATATTGAAGGTTGTTGGAAGCTCCTGGACGGTGGAGTTGTCAATTCTCAAGGTCATTTCCCAGTTTGCACCTCCTGCAATCCCCCTGGGCGAATGCACTGACGTCTGTACCAACCGATGGGCAGTGAGGTGTTTGTGCCGCCTATATACTCATACAATATAAATCTGGTCCTAGTACAAGAGCATGGCAGGTACTACTGCTATATACCTGGGCCACTATGTTTTCCACATCCTCTATATCATGGTAATTAATATCCACCTTGTACATGAAGCTCATTCATTCACTAGACACCAGCGACATCACTGAGAATGCAGCCTATCCATTCATTAGAGAGCGATGACATCACTGAGAATGCAGCCTATCCATTCATTAGAGAGCGATGACATCACTGAGAATGCAGCATATCCATTCATTAGAGAGCGATGACATCACTGAGAATGCAGCCTATCCATTCATTAGAGAGCGATGACATCACTGAGAATGCAGCCTATCCATTCATCTAACCTTGGAATAAATATTCTCTCCTGAAGGTCAACAGTCCCAGCTCCCCAGCAGGCATCCAGGAGGTGCCATTCTCCGGCCAGCTCCACCGCGTTCCACATATGGTTAGACTTTGTCCTGTGGAAACTGACACTGTTACAGGAGTCGGCACCACGACTGAACCCGGAGATCTCTCTGCAGGGTATTCCTGACTCTCTGCGGGAAAGAAATGTATCAGCCACAATTGTAAGACCACACAGACAATCTCCTGCAGTTTTCCAGCCGTAGAGTAATTTTCTTAAAGGAAAACTCCATGATACATTGTGTGATGCTGAGTGCAGGGCCAGAGGGGGCGGAGCATGACATAGGGATTAAAAAAAAAACACCAAGGAGAGAAGCCCTGTGTCATGCTCCGCCCCCTCAGGCCCTGCACTTGGCATCAACAGTGTATCATGGAGCGTTCCTAACCTTACCTAGTCCTGTTATGTAAAAATGGGACATATTTAATATTCCTAATTGTCAGTTTAGGAACAATTAGACCCCAAACCTTCTAAATCACATCCTAATACTGAGCCCCTCAAACATTAACCATACTGCACCCACGGAGCTGTTCACTGTCTACAACCCCTTCCTATTTGACAAGTCCCTCAATAATAAGGTGATTATGGGACGTCCACTATAGGGTTAATAAAGGGAGGTTCTGATGGGGGAACCTATTTTTCTTCTATTAACTCATTAGACCCTAATAGGACATATGAAGAGGGGTTGTCCAAAGAGAAAACTCTGAATCTCAGTGTTAACAAGAAAAAGGTTACTCAGCTCTGCTACATCTTTCCAATGTTTGTCAAAGAGGCGGAACGGAGATTGCCATGAAGTGTTGTGAGGTTTCTACAATGCATTCAGTATGGTTTTCTATACAACTGCGTTATCTTAGCAAAGAAAAGGTTAAATGACAAGTTTAGCTCTGCTACATCTGTATATTGTATTGAGATAATATAGGCGGAAGGCTGACCGATGCATTGTAGTATGTTGCACCACACATTCTGTCCTATTGTCACTCTACCTGCACATTTCTTTACACAGTCCGGCATACCCAGCGCACACCCCTCTCTTCTTCTCCGCAACATCCTCTGGTCTATACAATTTCTGAGAATTTCCGAGATATCCTTCCACGTCATAACCTTGGGAGGAAAACACGAATGTGGGAAAAACAATGCAATTATGTCAGAGGTGTAACTGGAAGCTCCGGGGCCCCAATGTAAAATCTGTACCAGGCCCCCCCCCCTACCATGTGCCATTTATAATACTGGTGCCCTCTTTTGGGGCAGGGGGGCCTTTGGGCTCCCTCTGGCACCAGTGCCTGAGTCGACTTCTACCCCTGCACCCTCTAAAGCAGCAGTCCTCAACTGGCGGACCACGGTCTGAATCCAAATCAGGGATGCCAGCTGTCCGGACCCCGCAGACCCGCCATCATTGGAGGAGGTCTACAATCAGGAGCGGAACTACCGCCGGGGCCCAGCCCACAAATCCTGAGCTCGGCCTTCATCAAGATGCCTAGAAATGAAGAAGATCCGGGAGAAGTAAGTATATATATTTTTATTTCTTTTTGTCTGGTTTGCGGTCTGAATAGGTTTAGGGGTCTGGTCTAGGGTCGGAATGAATTTTAAAGGCAGGTCTGGGGTCGGATTCTTTTTAGGGGTCTGGTCTGGGGTCTAATAAATTTTAGATGTCTGGTCTGGGGTCTGAATGAGTTTAGGAGTCTTGGATCTTAATTAATTTTCGGAGTCTGGTCTGAATTAATTTTAGGGTTTGGTCTGGATTTCCTACTAAAAAAGAAATAATAATAATAAATAATAATAATAATAATAAAAAATAATAATAATAAATAATAATAATAATAATAAAAAATAATAATAATAATAAATAATAATAATAATAATAATAATAATAAAAAATAATAATAATAAATAAAAATAATAATAATAAATAATAATAATAATAATAATAATTAATAATAATAAATAATAATAATAAAAATAATAATAATATTAATAATAATAATAAATCTTACTCACTGTTCTTCAAAATTTGTGAAACGTTAACAAGATGACACCTTTTCTGTTAGTGTTTGGCTCGGACTATCACCTGACCGCAGACCCAGGTAAGCTAAAACTAGTTGAATACCCCTGCTCTATAGCGTCGCCTATTACAATTTTATTGATTACTTAGGACACATCTCGGCAGGATTACAGTAAATCCTAGATCGAATAGCCAACCCCATGACTTAGCACCACCTAGAAATGCTGCCCAGAGCCAGTCTGGTTCCTCTCACTGTTAGGAACCAACTCCTTAATTCACAAACATGCCGCCTCTTTTATTTCTGGTGCCAGGCTATATGTGGTGCCAGGGCAACAGAATATGCCAATGCAACACAATGCCAAATAATAATTTACAAATGATAACTATCTACTATTTACATTCCATCTGTGACACTGGATGTTTAGGTAACCTCAGTTGTCGCATGTAACAGATATAGGGCACTTTGGTACCAGATATGACACGCTCTGACTTATTTTTACGGCATTGTCTGCACTTGTATTGGATATGAAACTGTCTCTCAACAAAAAAGAAGAAAACATTCTCTCTAGTGTTTTCTAAAGATGGCTATCCTGTAAGTCACTCTAAACGGTGTCTTACAACAGGACCGAGTATTAGGGACCAATAGACACCCATTTGTGGACAGATCTGTATTGACCTGGTGATCCTCATCAGCCAAGAGCCGGATAAACAATAGGTTTGGGAAAAGAGTGAAGCTTAAACTGCGTTCTTTCTGGTTGGGAGGCAGAAACTTTCTCTAGGGCTCTATCTACAATTGAGATTCTAGTCCCTCTCTTATTTAACTAAGCCCAGCCTAATTCAGGCTGTCCCTCAGAAGATGGAGAAGACCAGGAGACGGAGGACCAGATTTATATATTTAGGCTTAGTGTCCCTTAAATGTCTCCAGCTGAGAATGGGGAAATTAACTGAATATTATTATTAAATGTTTTATGGCTCTGCAATATATTTATCATAGCACTGTATAGAATAAATGATATAAACTCACTGATATTATGGCAAATCCAAATCCATATAGCTCGTAACTTCTCAATGTCATTGGTGGATCTCGCTGTGATTTTATGTACAATTTCTTGTACAGACATAATTCCTGGTTCGATCTATGAACAAGTACAAAGAAAACCAAATAAAATGTTATATATAAATAATCCTTAAATACAGGCTATCCATTTACTAGACAAAGCGGATATCATTGAGAATCCAGCCTATCCATTCACTGGAAAGTGGTGACATCCCTGAGAATGCAGCCTATCCATTCATTAGAGACCAGCAACATCCCTGAGAATGCAGCCTATCCATTCATTAGAGACCAGCAACATCCCTGAGAATGCAGCCTATCCTTTCACTAGAGACCAGCAACATCCCTGAGAATGCAGCCTATCCATTCATTAGAGACCAGCGACATCACTCAAAATGCAGCCTATCCATTCACTAGAGACCAGCAACATCCCTGAGAATGCAGCCTATCCATTCATTAGAGACCAGCGACATCACTCAAAATGCAGCCTATCCATTCACTAGTAAGTGGTGATATCACTGAGAATGCAGCCTATCCATCCACTATAGAGTGGTGATATCACTGAGAATGCAGCCTATCCATCCACTATAGAGTGGTGATATCACTGAAAATGCAGCCTATCCATCCACTACAGGCCAGCGACATTACTGAGAATGAAGCCTATCCATCCACTATAGAGAGGTGATATTACTCAGAATGAAGCCTATCCATCCACTATAGAGTGTTGACATCACTAAGAATGCAGCCTATCCATCCACTATAGAGTGGTGATATCACTGAGAATGCAGCCTATCTATTTACTACAGATCGTTGACATCACTGAAAATGCAATCTATCCATTCACTATAGATCGTTGATATCACTGAGAATCCATTCACTACAGACCAGCGACATCACTGAGAATGCAGCCTATCCATTCACTAGACACCAGCGACATCACTGAGAATGAAGCCTATCCATTCATTAGAGATCGTTGACATCACTGAGAATGCAGCCTAGCCATTCACTAGAGATCAGCGACATTATTGAGAATGCAGCCTATCCATTCACTAGAGATCAGCAACATTATTGAGAATGCAGCCTATCCATTCACTAGACACCAGCGACATCACTGAGAATTAAGCCTATCCATTCATTAGAGATCGTTGAGATCACTGAGAATGCAGCCTAGCCATTCACTAGAGATCAGCGACATTATTGAGAATGCAGCCTATCCATTCACTACAGATCAGCGACATTATTGAGAATGCAGCCTATCCATTCACTACAGATCAGCGACATTATTGAGAATGCAGCTTATCTATTCACTAGAAAGTGGTGACATCACAAGAATGCAGCCTATCCATTCACTAGAGATCAGCGACATTATTGAGAATGCAGCCTATCCATTCACTAGAGATCAGCGATATTATTGAGAATGCAGCCTATCCATTCACTAGAGATCAACAACATTATTGAGAATGCAGCCTATCCATTTACTAGACACCAGCGACATCACTGAGAATGAAGCCTATCCATTCATTAGAGATCGTTGACATCACTGAGAATGCAGCCTAGCCATTCACTAGAGATCAGCGACATTATTGAGAATGCAGCCTATCCATTCACTAGAGATCAGCAACATTATTGAGAATGCAGCCTATCCATTCACTACAGACCAGCGACATCACTGAGAATGCAGCCTATCCATTCACTAGACACCAGCGACATCACTGAGAATGAAGCCTATCCATTCATTAGAGATTGTTGACATCATTGAGAATGCAGCCTAGCCATTCACTAGAGATCAGCGACATTATTGAGAATGCAGCCTATCCATTCACTACAGATCAGCGACATTATTGAGAATGCAGCCTATCCATTCACTACAGATCAGCGACATTATTGAGAATGCAGCCTATCCATTTACTAGACACCAGCGACATCACTGAGAATGAAGCCTATCCATTCATTAGAGATCGTTGACATCACTGAGAATGCAGCCTAGCCATTCACTAGAGATCAGCGACATTATTGAGAATGCAGCCTATCCATTCACTAGAGATCAGCAACATTATTGAGAATGCAGCCTATCCATTCACTACAGATCAGCGACATTATTGAGAATGCAGCCTATCCATTCACTACAGATTAGCGACATTATTGAGAATGCAGCTTATCTATTCACTGGAAAGTGGTGACATCACAAGAATGCAGCCTATCCATTCACTAGAGATCAGCGACATTATTGAGAATGCAGCCTATCCATTCACTAGAGATCAGCGACATTATTGAGAATGCAGCCTATCCATTCACTAGAGATCAGCGATATTATTGAGAATGCAGCCTATCCATTCACTAGACACCAGCGACATCACTGAGAATGCAGCCTATCCATTCACTAGAGATCAGCGACATTATTGAGAATGCAGCCTATCCATTCACTAGAGATCAGCGATATTATTGAGAATGCAGCTTATCTATTCACTAGAAAGTGGTGACATCACAAGAATGCAGCCTATCCATTCACTAGAGATCAGCGATATTATTGAGAATGCAGCTTATCTATTCACTAGAAAGTGGTGACATCACAAGAATGCAGCCTATCCATTTACTAGAGATCGTTGACATCACTGAGAATGCAGTAAACTGGTTGTATCAAACCCAATTGAATATTTTTTATTTTTTTTTAAGAACTCAGCTATAATTCAATTTACATGCAAAACAGCAGATACCTGACTGCTCACAGATAAAACATGATCATCAATGTGGGTAAAATCTGTTGGCAATAACAATTCTTGTCTGTTCTTCCTCTTAACGGGATATGTTGCTTGGGAATTCATACAGAGATCACATGTCCCGGCCTCGACGGCCGGTGTAGTACTGACAGTCGGCTCCGTACATGTCACCTTCCTGTGATCTCTACTTGGTAATGTCTTGGTAGGAGAAATCTTTACCACCGGGATATTTTGAACCTCAGCCTTTGTTGACCAGAATGTAAAAACTTCCTTTTTGCTCCCAATTTTTGTTTTCATTTTTTCTTCTTGACTTGAGATCTTGAAGGATCCAGACCTCTGGTCAACGACCAACTGGTTAGATGTTCTACTGGAAGTTTGTATGGCCCCATGGTTACTCTTATGTAACTCATATATATTTCTATTCTGGAAGTCTAGAGTCTTGGTGGACAAGTTGATATTTATTGTGTCTTGGGTGATGCCTTCAGGGTTACACTGAGGCGCGCCCTTCATACATTTTTTAGAATTGTTGGTATTATTAACATTTTTTAGTAAAGGGATTTTCATGGGAAGAGTTTTTTCGCGTTGGAGGTTTTCTGAAGTTGTCCCAATGCTGTTACCACGACCCATTTCCACTGCAAAACCAACCAGGAACCTGAAAGTGGTGAGTAGATAAACAGGATTACAGATTAATTTTGGAATATACACAGGAAGAATAATGAGGAGGTTTGGAGTGAAGCCGCTTGTCACAGAAGGAGAACTACAGATAGATACTCGATGTTACTGCCGGCTGACGAAAGACAGAAAGGGTAGCCTGTTCTGATCAGTAGTGGAAGGGGGCCTGCTCTGACTACTGGGGAAATAGGGGGAGGCTTCTTAGACTAGTGTGCATAGGGCTGCTGTGACTACTGGGTAAGTGGAGGGGGGATACTGATCTGACTACTGGGGAAATAGGGGGATGCTTCTTGGACTAGTGTGTGTAGGGCTGCTGTGACTACTGGGTAAGTGGAGGGGGGATACTGATCTGACTACTGGGGAAATAGGGGGATGCTTCTTGGACTAGTGTGTGTAGGGCTGCTGTGACTACTGGGTAAGTGGAGGGTGGAGACTGCTGTGACTACTGGGGAAATTGGGTGAGGCTTCTTTGACTAGTGTGTGTAGGGCTGCTGTTACTACTGGGTAAGTGGAGGGGGGACTGCTGTGACTACTGGGGAAATAGGGGGATGCTTCTTTGACTAGTGTGTGTAGGGCTGCTGTGACTACTGGGTAAGTGGAGGGGGGCTGCTATGACTACTGGAGAAATAGGGGGAGGCTTCTTTGACTAGTGTGCGTAGTGCTGCTGCTGTGACTACTGGGTAAGTGGAGGGGGGACACTGCTGTGACTACTGGGGAAATTGGGGGAGGCTTCTTTAGTGTGTGTAGAGCTGCGGTGACTAGTGGGTAAGTGGGAGGGAGACTGCTGCGGTTACAGGGGAAGTTTATACATGTATGTGGTGGACTGCAGAACTACTGAGGATAGATGGGTCTTGTTGTGTATAGTGAGAAAGTGGGTTGGCTGGTCTCAATTAAGAAATATAGCTTGAAGTGTAGGAGCCAATTTTCACAGCTAGAAGGGTAGGAACACACAGCGCAAACACTGCAGATTTTCCGCAACGGATTAATTTGCGGAAAATCCGCGGCGTATTACAGTAGCAGCAGTGTGGGTGACATTTCAACAAATCTCATCCCCACACTGATGAAAAATGCCGCCGGAAGAATGCACATAAATTGACCTGCGGTGCGTTTTTTTCTAGCCGCAGAATGTCAATTAATGCTGCGGAATCACGGGCTCTTCTGTTGCGGGTTTTCCTGTTAAATTCTATGGGGTGCTTAAACCCGCAACAAAGTGGTGTGTGTTGCTACATTTGTGTTGCAACATCATTCGGATTCCGCCGCAAAAATCGCAAGTAAGAAAAAAAACGAATAAAAACGTATACTTACCCAGAGTACCCAGTCCGGCCTCCTGGGATGACATTTCATCCCATGTGACCGCTGCAGCCAATCACAGGCTGCAGTGGTCACATGACGGGGAACGTCATCCCAGGAGGCCGGACTGCGCACAGAGAAGGGAGAGGGGGTAAGTATGAACGTTTCTTTTAAATTTTCCGGCGCAGCGGAAATTCTTCAAGAAAAGGGCCCACAATGTGGTGCGGGTTTTCGAACGGTATTCCCTGCGGTGTTCAGGGCGGATACGCTGCAAAGCTTGACGCAGCATATCCACCCAGAATACGCCATGTGTGTTCGTACCCGAAGGGAGGAATTTCACTCTGCTGTAACTGCCAAGGAGAGCCCTTCTCTGACTACTGGGGGTGAAACCAAAAGTAATGTGTAAGGCCAGGCTTGCGCATCCCCGGTTGCATTGCAGATCTAAAACATTTCATTGCTGGCTTCTAAATTAACAAATGGCCCATAGAGCTGGATACGTTTTATCTAGGCCTTGTATATATGACGTCTGCTGCCCCTCCTGACCACAGCTTGTCTATCTGAAGTCCACCTGTTTCTACCTGTGCACTGACTAACTACGATCCCTGCCCACCTGGGTAGGCGTCCTGGTGTCTGTAGTCCATGTACATGTCGGTCTTTGCTAACAGAGACATCTCTGGGTAGCGACCTGGGGAATCCCAATGGGAAAGTACAAACCTCCATGCAGGGGTTAAGGATGAAGAACGCACAATCCCTTAGACTCCACTCCATGGTTTAGCCAGAAGCTGAATTTATTAGTGACCCGGTGGGTTCCGTGCTCCTTTTTGCCTCCTTCCATGGTGTACGAAGGCCTCGTGCCCCTTTTACAACCATAAACAATATTTTTTATTTGTGTTGGGAAAAAGGGCCTGAACTCCCAGCTCCAATAGTGGTTATTAAACATTGTGCGCCACTTTCATCTAAGAAACGTTGAGGTAAAAAATGGGAGGTGAAACGTAGTGTTCGGTAGTGTCGGCTGGGTCCGAAATGTTCTGATGATATCAATAATGAGGTATGGTGGTAACTTTTATATTACAAGATGTAGAGTTTACAGGGTATAAAAAAATGACAAGATATTACAAAAATACCCCGTTCCCCTTAACAAAGCAGGTTAGTGCCCCCATCCAGCGATGAGACCCCTCCAAACAAGGAAATGTCCTCCTTTAGCATAGTCTTCAAACCCCCCAACTTTCAAGTAGTGCGTCTCAGCAAATTTCTTTCTTTTCAGCCACGGCTCTAATCTTACCCAATCCCCGCCCATACACACCTGGTTCAGCCCACACAGTATCATGCTCTCATAGTGCTAAATAGCTGGCCCCCACACAGTAGAATGCCCCCATAGCTGCCACCATAGAGTATAATGCCCCCATAGATGCACCCATACAGTATAAAGCCAACACAGATGCCCCCATAGAGTATAATGCCCACACAGATGCCCCCATACAGTATAAAGCCAACACAGATGCCACCATACAGCATAATGCCCACACATATCCTCCCATGCAGTATAATGCCCACACAGATGCCCCCATGAAGTATAATGCCTACAGATGCCCCCATACCATATAATGCCCACACATATGCCCCTATGTGGTATAATGCCCAAGAAAATTGCCCCATGCAGCATAATGCCCCATAGCTGCCCCCACAAAGCATAATGCCCCATAGCTGCCCCCATACAGTATAATTCCCTCATACAATATAATGCCCCATAGCTGCCCCATACAGCTTAATGCCCCTAAAGCTGCCCCATACAGCATAATGCCCCCATAGCTGCCACCATACAGTATAATGCCCCCATAGCTGCCCTTATACAGTATAATGCCCCATAGCTGCCACCATACAGTATAATGCCCCCATAGCTGCCCTTATACAGTATAATGCCCCATAGCTGCCACCATACAGTATAATGTCCCCATAGCTGCCCTTATACAGTATAATACCCCATAGCTGCCACCATACAGTATAATGTCCTATAGCTGCCCTTATACAGTATAATGCCCCATAGCTGCCCTTATACAGTATAATGTCCCCATAGCTGCCACCATACAGTATAATGTCCTATAGCTGCCACCATACAGTATAATGTCCCCATAGCTGCCACCATACAGTATAATGTCCCCATAGCTGCCATTATATAGTATAATGCCCCATAGCTGCCCTTATACAGTATAATGTCCCCATAGCTGCCCTTATACAGTATAATGTCCCATAGATGCCACCATACAGTATAATGTCCTATAGCTGCCACCATACAGTGTAATGTCCCCATAGCTGCACTTATACAGTATAATGCCCCATAGCTGCCACCATGCAGTATAATGTCCCCATAGCTGCCCTTATACAGTATAATACCCCATAGCTGCCACCATACAGTATAATGTCCTATAGCTGCCCTTATACAGTATAATGCCCCATAGCTGCCCCCATACAGTATAATGTTCCCATAGCTGCCCCATACAGTATAATGTCCTATAGCTGCCCTTATACAGTATAATGCCCCATAGCTGCCCTTATACAGTATAATGTCCCCATAGCTGCCACCATACAGTATAATGTCCTATAGCTGCCCTTATACAGTATAATGCCCCATAGCTGCCACCATACAGTATAATGTCCCCATAGCTGCCCTTATACAGTATAATACCCCATAGCTGTCACCATACAGTATAATGTCCTATAGCTGCCCTTATACAGTATAATGCCCCATAGCTGCCCTTATACAGTATAATGTCCCCATAGCTGCCACCATACAGTATAATGTCCTATAGCTGCCCTTATACAGTATAATGCCCCATAGCTGCCACCATACAGTATAATGTCCCCATAGCTGCCCTTATACAGTATAATACCCCATAGCTGTCACCATACAGTATAATGTCCTATAGCTGCCCTTATACAGTATAATGCCCCATAGCTGCCCTTATACAGTATAATGTCCCCATAGCTGCCACCATACAGTATAATGCCCCCATAGCTGCACTTATACAGTATAATGCCCCATAGCTGCCACCATGCAGTATAATGTCCCCATAGCTGCCCTTATACAGTATAATACCCCATAGCTGCCACCATACAGTATAATGTCCTATAGCTGCCCTTATACAGTATAATGCCCCATAGCTGCCCCCATACAGTATAATGTTCCCATAGCTGCCCCATACAGTATAATGTCCTATAGCTGCCCTTATACAGTATAATGCCCCATAGCTGCCCTTATACAGTATAATGTCCCCATAGCTGCCACCATACAGTATAATGTCCTATAGCTGCCCTTATACAGTATAATGCCCCATAGCTGCCACCATACAGTATAATGTCCCCATAGCTGCCCTTATACAGTATAATACCCCATAGCTGTCACCATACAGTATAATGTCCTATAGCTGCCCTTATACAGTATAATGCCCCATAGCTGCCCTTATACAGTATAATGTCCCCATAGCTGCCACCATACAGTATAATGTCCTATAGCTGCCCTTATACAGTATAATGCCCCATAGCTGCCACCATACAGTATAATGTCCCCATAGCTGCCCTTATACAGTATAATACCCCATAGCTGCCACCATACAGTATAATGTCCTATAGCTGCCCTTATACAGTATAATGCCCCATAGCTGCCCTCATACGGTAGAATGCCCCCTCAGCTGCCTCAAAAATGTGCTCACTAAAGAGGTGCGCCTTAAATTCTGATGCCCTAGGCACATGCCCAGGGGTGGCTAGTGGCAAATACGGCCCTATAATAATAATCTAGCACGTGTTATCTTTCCATAGATACATTGTGGCTCTGAATGTCCCATGTTAATAGTGACCGGTCTCCTGATATTTAGCGTTTCCTAAATATCCATGTGGAATGTTGATGAATGGTTCTCGGTGCTTTGTAACATCTGCCATGTACAGGTCAACCCTAAAAAAAGAGCGAGGGCTTTACTATAATTAGCCCGGTCCTCCTAATGAGCTGGGGGTATATGGGGGCCACTCGTGTAATATTAGCAGGGATTACACCTTGTATTTTCCAGAGAACCATAAAACCAGCTGTCATCGAGCGCAGCCATGACATAGACCGACCTCTGCTCTACAATCAGGGACGATACAGTGATACAAACCTCGCTGACTGTTCGGCCTCATGCACGCGACCGCATTGGCTTTGAGGTCCGCAAAACCACGGCTTCGTTGCGGTCCATCGGACCTTTGTTGCTCGTCCATGTGTCATCAGGACTCACGGATCCACAACAATTTAGGCCTCATTCACACGGCAGGGTTTCCCGGCCGGGTGCCGGCCGTTCATAAATCGGCCGGCACCCGGCTGCATTAGGAATAATAGACCCCTAATGGGGCTATTCACACGACCGATTTTTTGACGGCCGGGAAATCCGGCCGTCAAAAAATAGGACATGCTCTATCTTTGCCCGGGTACCCGGCCGCCCGGCTCCCATAGAAGTCTATGGGGCCGGGTATTACACGGCCATCACCGGAATGTGTTCCGAGTGATGGCCGGGTTTCCCGGCGCTTGCGCTCTATCTCCTCCTCCTCACAGCGCAGAGTGCATGTGAGGAGGAGGAGTTGATGCCATTCTGACGAATGGCATCGCTGTACACGGTGTGGCAGGGCCGGGGTGTACAGCAGGTGGAGGGAGCGCTGCGCTGGCTCCCTTCCCCTGCTTGTTTTCCTGGCCCGGCGACACCTTCGATGGCGCCGCTAGTAGCAGCAGCTGCTGCTGCTGCGGCTGCTACTACCGTAGCGACGCCACTATAGCAGAGCGGGGAGGTATCTCCCCGCTCTGCTATGTGCTAGCCGCACTTTAGCTCCTTGAAGGAGCGGAATCCCCGTGTTTTCGGGGATTCTGCTCCTGGACAGAGCGCTTGATGTCTCTGTCCATATCTGGGCAGTGACATCAGGGGAAACTCCTGAATCGGAATCCCCGAACACATGGGGATTCCCCTTCAGGAGTTGCCGCTGATGTCACTGTCCGGATCTGCCCGGCACGGATGCAAAACTTTATGCAAACCGGCCGGGCAGAATGGCCGATTTTACCGGCCGGCACTCGGGCTCGGGAACGACCCGTTCGTGTGAATCCCGCCTAACCAGTATTGGTGAATCCGCAAATCAGGACCGTAAAAATGACATGTACTGAGTTTTTGCCGTCCGGATTTGCGGTCCCCACACGGATCCGTGTAAACCATGATCGTGTGCATGGGACCATAGTAATGAATGAGTCCGCAATTTATCCGCAAAAAATGCTAATAATTTGCAGTTGCAAAAGCATGGTCATGTGAATGAGGACTTATTTTTGTATCCTCCCCTCTGACGCAAAGTCCTTAAAGGGATCGTTCACTTTTATGTAAGTAAAGCATAATGATTTGAAAATATTTTATCATTCAATTCCTCTGCTTGCAGTCAGTCAACAGATACATTCTTCTTTACATTCAGAGGTTTAAAACCTGTCCTGATCTAGAACTGCTCACACAGCTGAGTGTTTGTTGCAATTTATCTGTCCAGGACAGGAGAGAAATTTGCAGCTTTATTTCGCTCACAGAGGATTTGCTAGGTTGAATACATTGTAACAAATTTCACCTTTGTGATTTCAGCAAAATTGTATCAATAGTAGTGAATTTTTGGGTCAGGCCCTGTTCACACAGAGTATTTTGCAGGCAGAAAAATCTGCCTCAAAATTCCATCAAGAATTTTGAGGCAGATTTTGGCCTGCCGGCAGATCACTTGCCGCGTTCTTTGCGTGTTTTGCAAAGCGTTTTCCAGCCGTGGCCATTAACCACTTCGCGACGAAGCCATTTTTTGATTTATTATTATCGTTTTTCACTCCCCGCATTCCAAGAGCAATAACTTTTTTCTTTTTCCATCAATAGAGCGGTGTCAGGGCTTATTTAGGAGTTGTAGTTTCTTTTGGTACCATTTATAGTTCCATATAATGTACTGGGAAATTGAAAAAAACCTCTTTGCGAGCTGAAAAACTAATTCCTCAATAGTTTTTTTGGTTTTGTTTTTACGGCTTTCGCCGTGCAGTAAAAACAACAACTTATCTTTATTCTGCGGCTCAATTAGATTACGGTGATACCAAATTTATATAGTTTTTTTTATATTTTACTACTTTTATTGATAATAACATTTTTGTTAAAAAAAATAAATGTTTCATGTCGCCATATTCTGAGACAGAACTCTTTTTTTCACCGAGGTGACGTATAAGATGTGTTGTGAGGAGGTATAAGATAGTGTTGTGAGGTGGTGAGGTATAAGATGGTGCTGTGAGGTGGTGAGGTATAACTTGGTGCTGTGAGGCGGTATAAGATGGTGCTGTGAGGTATAAGGTGGTGCTGTGAGGTGGTGAGGTATAAGATGGTGTTGTGAGGTGGTGAGGTATAAGATGGTATTGTGAGGTGGTGAGGTATAAGATGGTGTTGTGAGGTGGTGAGGTATAAGATGGTGTTGTGAGGTGGTGAGGTATAAGATGGTGCTGTGAAGTGGTGAGGTATAAGATGGTGCATTGAGGTGGGGTGGTATAAGATGGTGCTGTGAGGTGGTGAGGTATAAGATGGTGTTGTGAGGTGGTGAGGTATAAGATGGTATTGTGAGGTGGTGAGGTATAAGATGGTGTTGTGAGGTGGTGAGGTATAAGATGGTGTTGTGAGGTGGTGAGGTATAAGATGGTGTTGTGAGGTGGGGAGGTATAAGATGGTGCTGTGAGGTGGGGAGGTATAAGATGGTGCTGTGAGGTGGGTAGGTATTATATGGTGCTGTGAGGTGGGGTGGTATAAGATGGTGCTGTGAGGTGGTGAGGTATAAGATGGTGTTTTGTGGTGGGGAGGTATAATATGGTGCTGTGAGGTGGTGAGGTATAAGATGGTGTTGTGAGGTGGTGAGGTATAAGATGGTGCTGTGAGGTGGTGAGGTATAAGATGGTGTTGTGAGGTGGGGTGGTATAAGATGGTGTTGTGAGGTGGGGAGGTATAAGATGGTGCTGTGAGGTGGTGAGGTATAAGATGGTGCTGTGAGGTGGTGAGGTATAAGATGGTGCTGTGAGGTGGTGAGGTATAAGATGGTGTTTTGAGCTGGTGTGGTATAAGATGGTGTTGTGAGGTGGTGAGGTATAAGATGGTGTTGTGAGGTGGTGAGGTATAAGATGGTGTTGTGAGGTGGGGTGGTATAAGATGGTGTTGTGAGGTGGGGAGGTATAAGATGGTGCTGTGAGGTGGTGAGGTATAAGATGGTGCTGTGAGGTGGTGAAGTATAAGATGGTGTTGTGAGGTGGTGAGGTATAAGATGGTGCTGTGAGGTGGTGAGGTATAAGATGGTGCTGTGAGCTGGTGTGGTATAAGATGGTGCTGTGAGGGGGTGAGGTATAAGATGGTGTTGTGAGGTGGTGAGGTATAAGATGGTGTTGTGAGGTGGGGTGGTATAAGATGGTGTTGTGAGGTGGGGAGGTATAAGATGGTGCTGTGAGGTGGTGAGGTATAAGATGGTGCTGTGAGGTGGTGAGGTATAAGATGTTGTTGTGAGGTGGTGAGGTATAAGATGGTGTTTTGAGCTGGTGAGGTATAAGATGGTGTTGTGAGGTGGTTAGGTATAAGATGGTGTTGTGAGGTGGTGAGGTATAAGATCGTGCTGTGAGGTGGTGAGGTATAAGATGGTGCTGTGAGGTGGTGAGGTATAAGATGTTGTTGTGAGGTGGTGAGGTATAAGATGGTGTTTTGAGCTGGTGAGGTATAAGATGGTGTTGTGAGGTGGTTAGGTATAAGATGGTGTTGTGAGGTGGTTAGGTATAAGATGGTGCTGTGAGGTGGTGTGGTATAAGATGGTGTTGTGAGGTGGTGAGGTATAAGATGGTGCTGTGAGGTGGTGAGGTATAAGATGGTGCTGTGAGGTGGTGAGGTAAAAGATGGTGCTGTGAGGTGGTGAGGTATAAGATGGTGTTGTGAGGTGGTTATGTATAAGATGGTGCTCTGAGGTGGTGAGGTATAAGATGGTGTTGCGAGTTGGGGTGGTATAAGATGGTGCTGTGAGGTGGGGTGGTAGAAGATGGTGTTGTGAGTAGGTGAGGTATAAGATGGTGTTGTGAGGTGGGGAGGTATAAGATGGTGCTGTGAGGTGGTGAAGTATAAGATGGTGTGGTGAGGTATAAGATGGTGTTGTGAGGTGGTGAGGTATAACATGGTGTGAGGTGGGGAGGTATAAGTTGGTGTTGTGAGGTGGTGAGGTATAAGATGGTGTGGTGAGGTGGTGAGGTATAAGATGGTGTAAGGTGGGGAGGTATAAGATGGTGTTGTGTGGTGGTGAGGTATAAGATGGTGCTGTGAGGTGTAGATGTATTAGATGGTGCTGTGAGGTGGTATAAGATGGTGCTGTGTGGTGGTGAGGTATAAGATGGTGTTGTGAGGTGGGGTGGGGTGGTATAAGATGGTGTTGTGAGGTGGTGAGGTATAAGATGGTGCTGTGAGGTTGTGCGGTATAGGATGGTGCTATGTGGTGGTGAGGTATAAGATGGTGCTGTGAGGTGGTGAGGTATAAGGTGGTGCTGTGAGGGGGTGAGGTATAAGATGGTGTTGTGAGGTGGTGAGGTATAAGATGGTGCTGTGAGGTGGTGAGGCATAAGATGGTGTTGTGAGGTGGTGAGGTATAAGATGGTGCTGTGAGGTGGTGAGGTATAAGATGGTGCTGTGAGGTGGTGAGGTATAAGGTGGTGCTGTGAGGTGGTGAGGTATAAGATGGTGCTGTGAGGTGGTGAGGTATAAGATGGTGCTGTGAGGTGGTATAAGATGGTGCTGTGAGGTGGTGATTTATAAGATGGTGCTATGAGGTGGTGAGGTATAAGATGGTGCTGTGAGGTGGTATAAGATGGTGCTGTGAGGTGGTGAGGTATAAGATGGTGCTGTGAGGTGGTGAGGTATAAGATGGTGCTATGAGGTGGTGAGGTATAAGATGGTGCTGTGAGGTGGTATAAGATGGTGCTGTGAGGTGGTGAGGTATAAGATGGTGCTGTGAGGTGGTGAGGTATAATATGGTGTTGTGAGGTGGGGAGGTATAAGATGGGGCTGTGAGATGGTGACGTATAAGATGGTGCTGTGAGGTGGTATAAGATGGTGTTGTGAGCTGGTGAGTTATAAGATGGTGCTGTGAGGTGGAGAGGTATAAGATGTGTTGTGAGGTGGTGTGGTGTAAGATGGTGTTGTGAGGTGGTGAGGTATAAGATGTGTTGTGAGATGGGGAGGTATAAGATGGTGCTGTGAGGGGGTATGAGGTGGTGCGGTATAAGATGGTGTTGTGAAGTGGTGAGGTATAAGTTGGTGTTGTGGGGACGTATAAGATGGTGCTGTGAGGTGGGGTGGTATAGGATGGTGCTGTGAGGTGGTGAGGTATAAGATGGTGCTGTGAGGTGGTGAGGTATAAGATGGTGCTGTGAGGTGGTGAGGTATAAGATGGTGTTGTGAGGTGGTGAGGTATAAGATGGTGTTGTGAGGCATAAGATGGTGTTGTGAGGTGGTGAGGTATAAGATGGTGCTGTGAGGTGGGATGTTATAAGATAGTGCTGTGAGGTGGTGAGGTATAAGATGGTGTTGCGGGGATGTATAAGATGGTGCTGTGAGGTGGTGAGGTATAAGATGGTGTTGTGAGGTGGGGTGGTATAAGATGGTGTTGTGAGGTGGTGAGGTATAAGATGGTGTTGTGAGGTGGTGAGGTATGAGATGGTGCTGTGAGGTGGTATAAGATGGTGCTTTGAGGTGGTGAGGTATAAGATGGTGCTGTGAGGTGGTTAGGTATAAAATGGTGCTGTGACGTGGGGAGGTATAAGATTGTGTGAGGTGGTGAGGTATAAGGTGGTGCCGTGAGGTGGTGAGGTACAAGATGGTGTTGTGAGGTGGGGTGGTATAAGATGGTGCTGTGAGGTGGTGAGGTACAAGATGGTGTTGTGAGGTGGGGAGGTATAAGATGGTGCTGTGAGGTGGGTGGTATAAGATGGTGCTGTGAGGTGGTGAGGTATAAGATGGTGCTGTGAGGTGGGGTTGTATAAGATGGTGCTGTGAGGTGGTGAGGTATAAGATGGTGTTGTGAGGTGGTGAGGTATAAGATGGTGCTCTGAGGTGGTGAGGTATAAGATGGTGCTGTGAGTTGGGGTGGTATAAGATGGTGCTGTGAGGTGGGGTTGTATAAGATGGTGTTGTGAGTTGGTGAGGTATAAGATGGTGCTGTGAGGTGGTGAGGTATAAGATGGTGTTGTGAGGTGGTGAGGTATAAGATGGTGCTTTGAGGTGGGGTGGTATAAGATGATGCTGTGAGGTGGGGTTGTATAAGATGGTGTTGTGAGTTGGTGAGGTATAAGATGGAGCTGTGAGGTGGTATAAGATGGTGTTGTGAGGTGGGGAGGTATAAGATGGTGCTGTGAGGTGGTGAGTTAAAAGATGGTGCTGTGAGGTGGTGAGGTATAAGATGGTGTTGTGTGGTGGTGAGGTATAAGATGGTGCTGTGAGGTGGTATAAGATGGTGTTGTGAGGTGGTGAGGTATAAGATGGTGCTGTGAGGTGGTATAAGTTGGTGCTGTGAGGTGGTATAAGGTGGTGCTGTGATGTGGTATAAGATGGTGCTGTGAGGTGGTATATGATGGTGCTGTGAGGTGGTATAAGATGGTGCTGTGAGGTGGTATAAGGTGGTGCTGTGAGGTGGTATAAGGTGGTGCTGTGATGTGGTATAAGATGGTTCTGTGAGGTGGTATATGATGGTGCTGTGAGGTGGTATAAGATGGTGCTGTGAGGTGGTATAAGGTGGTGCTGTGAGGTGGTATAAGGTGGTGCTGTGAGGTGGTATAAGATGGTGCTGTGAGGTGGTATATGATTGTGCTGTGAGGTGGTATAAGGTGGTGCTGTGAGGTGGTATAAGGTGGTGCTGTGAGGTGGTATAAGGTGGTGTTGTGAGGTGGTATAAGGTGGTGCTGTGAGGTGGTGTAAGGTGGTGGTGTGAAGTGGTATAAGGTGGTGTTGTGAGGTGGTGAGGTATATGATGGTGCTGTGAGGTGGTGAGGTATAAGATGGTGTTGTGAGGTGGGGAGGTATAAGATGGTGCTGTGAGGTGGTGAGGTATATGATTGTGCTGTGAGGTGGTATAAGGTGGTGCTGTGATGTGGTATAAGATGGTGCTGTGAGGTGGTATATGATGGTGCTGTGAGGTGGTATAAGATGGTGCTGTGAGGTGGTATAAGGTGGTGCTGTGAGGTGGTATAAGGTGGTGCTGTGAGGTGGTATAAGATGGTGCTGTGAGGTGGTATATGATTGTGCTGTGAGGTGGTATAAGGTGGTGCTGTGAGGTGGTATAAGGTGGTGTTGTGAGGTGGTATAAGGTGGTGCTGTGAGGTGGTGTAATGTGGTGGTGTGAAGTGGTATAAGGTGGTGTTGTGAGGTGGTGAGGTATATGATGGTGCTGTGAGGTGGTGAGGTATAAGATGGTGCTGTGAGGTGGGGAGGTATATGATGGTGCTGTGAGGTGGTATAAGGTGGTGCTGTGAGGTGGTATAAGGTGGTGTTGTGAGGTGGTATAAGGTGGTGCTGTGAGGTGGTATAAGGTGGTGCTGTGAGGTGGTATAAGGTGGTGGTGTGAAGTGGTATAAGGTGGTGTTGTGAGGTGGTGAGGTATAAGATGGTGCTGTGAGGTGGGGAGGTATATGATGGTGCTGTGAGGTGGTATAAGGTGGTGCTGTGAGGGTGCTGATGTGGTTCTGGGGGATGTGGTTGTGTGTGATATAGAGTCATCCCTGCGACCACCCTCTTATTTCAGACAGTTTTAATGCGACCTATTGTGTACACTTGATATTTCCGGGGCTCCTGCGTCACAGCAGCACAGAGCTTAGTTTGCTCTTGATTTATTGTAATCTTAGTGAAGAGACACCGGGGTCGGGATTTTACTCGTCTTTCCTGGCGGATAATTAAGCCGTTCTCTGCCTCTTTGTGTCTTGTTGGGTTCAGAGCAGATAGAAATAATGACCCGACTCTTGGTCGATAGGAACAAATCTATATAATAAAACCGCGTGTCCGGCCTTATTAAGAGCGGCAAAAACGAACACATTGCAGATATCGCTGCAACCCGTCAGCGTAGAGAAAGGCTTCTTGTTTTTGGCAGGCGGCTCCTGGATGCTGCAGAGTCACAGATGTTTATCTAGTTACGAACTTAATTGCCAAATAAGTGCCAAAAAAATCTGCTGCAAATGCAATCACCGCCTGAGAACTGACTCCATAAAACAGATCTGAATGAAAAGGCCTGGTGGGGGATGTCAAGTTAACTGCTTGATGACTGGCCATGGATGTGTTCAGTCTGTGTATAAACAAAGCCGTTCTCTTATCAAACCACTTCGTCATATTAATTAACCTTGTTTTTCACCATTTTCTAGATCTCTAAATTCAGCCTGCAGTGATTCACCACTGTCTGTATGTAGCTCTGTATTGTAAAGCAATTTCTCCCGAGTAAAACAATACCCCACATCTGGTAATAAACTGATGTTTGGAAACACGGCAGGGCTTAGACGGGATGGAGCGCCATTTGGCTTTTGGAGATCACATTGAGCAGGAATGGTTTGCGGAGGCCATGTCACATTTACAAAGCCCCTGAGGGGACAAAACAGTGGAAACCCCCCACAAGTGACCCCATTTTGGAAACTACACCGATTGAGGAAATTATCTAGGGGAATAGTGAGAGTTTTCACCCCACAGGTTTTTTGCATAAATTATTGGAAGTAGGCCCTGAAAATGACAATCGACATTTTTTCAAAGAAAATGTAGGTTTAGCAAATTTTTTCTCATTTCCACAAGGACTGAAGGAGAAAAAGCACCGTAAAATTTGTAAAGCAATTTCTCCCGAGTAAAACAATACCCCACATGTGGTAATTACCGGCTGTTTGGACACACGGCAGGGCTTAGCAGGGAAAGTGCGCTATTTGGCTTTTGGAGATCACATTGAGCAGGAATGGTTTGCGGAGGCCATGTCACATTTACAAAGCCCCTGAGGGGACAAAACAGTGGAAACCCCCCACAAGTGACCCCATTTTGGAAACTACACCGATTGAGGAAATTATCTAGGGGTATAGTGAGAGTTTTGACCCCACAGGTTTTTTGCATAAATTATTGGAAGTAGGCCCTGAAAATGACAATCGAAATTTTTTCAAAGAAAATGTAGGTTTAGCAATTTTTTTCTCATTTCCACAAGGACTGAAGGAGAAAAAGCACCGTGAAATTTGTAAAGAAATTTCTCCCGAGTAAAACAATACCCCACATGTGGTAATAAACGGCTGTTTGGACACACGGCAGGGCTTAGAAGGGATGGAGTGTCATTTGGCTTTTGGAGATCACATTTAGCAGGAATGGTTTGCGGAGGACATGTCACATTTACAAAGCCCCTGAGCGTACCATGTCAAATTGAGGCCTAATTTGGTGATTTACAAAGTATTGGTTCACAACTACAGAGGCTCAGATGTGAAATAATAAAAAGAAACCCCTGAGAAGTGACCCCATTATGGAAACTGCACCCCTCAAGGCATTTATTAAGGGGTGTAGTGAGCATTTTCACCCAACAGGTCTTTTCCATAAATGATTGCACTGCGGATGGTGCAAATTAAAAATTTATATTTTTCCCTAGATGTAACATTCAGTGGCAAATATGTCGTGCCCAGCTTATGATGCTGGAGACACACACCCCAAAAATTGTTAATAGTGTTCTCCCAGGTATGACGATGCCATATATGTGGAAGGAAACTGCTGTTTGGGCACGCTGTAGGGTTCAGAGCGGAGGGAGCGCCATTTGACTTTTGGAGAGCGGATTTTGCTTGGTAGTAGATTTGTTTGAGTATTGCTGGTGTTTCTGTTTATAATGTGGGGGTACATGTAAGCTGAGCAGAGTATATAAGGGGCATAGTCAGGTGGTATAATAATGGGGTAAAAAAACAATAAAATGATCCATAGATGTGTGTTACGCTGTGAGGCAATCCTTTCCGCACAGGCCATTGTCGCACTGATATATGGCGTCCTTTCTTATCCCCCTTTTGATCCACACTCCGCACCTTTGCAGTTTGGGGAATTTTGCTGGGAAAGTGTTCCTGGTATAATACGGGCGCCGTCGCTTCCAGCGGATATGTTTGGGCCCTCCCCTTCCTGGTTCCCTAATTTTAGGTCCTTGATAAATCGCCTCTTGAAACAGAAGAAATGTTCCCCTTGGGCTGCACAACTGCATATTTTTTATTTCCTGACTTATTGGAGCCATAACTAATTTTATTTTTCATAGACGTAGCGGTATGAGGGCTGGTTTGTTGCGGGACGAGCTGTAGTTATTATTGGTACCATTTTGGGGTACATGCGTCTTTTTGATCACCTTTTTATCCTATTTTTTGGGATGCCAGGTAAACAAAAAAACGCAATTCTGGCACAGCTTTTTTAGTTTTTTTTATACAGCGTTCACCATGCGTTATAAATTACATGTTCACGTTATTCTGTGGGTCAGTACGATTCCGGCGATACCTTATTTATAGCAATTTTTTATGTTTACAACTTTTTGCACAATAAAATTACTTTTGTAAAAAGAATTTATTTTTTCTGTCGCCAAGTTGTGAGAACCATAATTTTTACATTTTTTTGTCGACGGAGCTGTATGAGGGCTTGTGTTTTTCGAGACAAGCTATAGTTTTTATAGGTACTATTTTTGGATACGTGCGACTTTTTGATCACTTTTTATTCCAATATTTGTAGGGCAAAGTGACCAAAAAACAGAAACTCTGGTAAAGTTTTTTACGTGTTTTTTTTACGCTGTTCACCGCGTGCAATAAATAATATAATATTTTGATACCTCAGGTCGTTACGGTCTCGGCGATACCAAATACATATGGTTTATTATTATTTTTCAATAATAAAGGACTTGATAAGAGTAAAAGGGGGATTGTGTTTTATTTTATTACTTCAAACTTTTATTGTTTTCAAACTTTAATTTTTTTCACTTTTTTTTTACACTTTTTTTTATACTTTTTTTACACTTTTTCTCAAGTCCCACTAGGGGACTTGAAGGTCCAACTGTCAGATTTTTTTTTCTAATACATTGCACTACCTATGTAGTGCAATGTATTAGATCTGTCAGTCATTCACTGACAGCAAGCCGATTAGGCTTCGCCTCCCGGCGGGGCCTGAACCGGCTTCTGTAATGGCAGAGCAGGAGACCATTGTGTCTCCTGTTGCCATAGCAGCAGTCGCCAGTCCCGATTGCCTGTCAGGGCTGGCGATCTGCTAGTAACCGCTGCGATGCAGCAATCGCTTTCGATTGCTGCATCGAAGGGGTTAATGGCAGGGATCGGAGCTAGCTCCGGTTCCTGCTGTTACAGGTGGATGTCAGCTGTAACATACAGCTGACTTCCACCGCTGATGACGCCGGATCAGCTCCTGAGCCGGCGCCATCTTGCCAGCAGCTACGGAAGCCGATCAGGCTCCGCCGCCGGGCGGATCTTGACCGGCTTCCGTGATAGGCAGACCGGGAGGCCAGTATTAGGCCTCCGGTGGCCATTGCAGCCACCGGAACCCCGGCAATTTCATTGCTGTGGTTCCGATGAGCTCCAAACACCTTAAATGTAGCGATCATGTTTGAACGCTGCTTTGAAGGGGTTAATGGCGGGGATCGAAACTAATTTCGGTCCCCGCCATTACAGCCGGATATCAGCTGTCAGATACAGCTGAGATCCGGCAATTATGGCACCGACTCAGCTTCTGAGCCGGTGCCAAACATTTGTCGTAAGTATACGACATTTTGCGGGAAGCACTGGCTTTCCATGACGTATATTTACGACAAATGTCGGGAAGGGGTTAAGAGCACTGTGAAGTTGTTATTTTTCACTAGCGGCAACACCTTAGGGCACATTCAGACGTAACAGAAAATTTCCGATGCAGATTTTGCCGCAAATTTGTGACAATTACGCACCGAATATGCAACAAAATATGCTCATTTGACAGTTAATCCAATTGAGGCGGATTTCACACAGGACTTGCCACATATTTTAAATTTCGCATTGCAAAGTCTGAAATCCGCAGTGAAAATCCGCTGCCTTTCCGCAACAGATTATGCATGCTGCGGAATGTAAATTCTGCACCGCCAGCTAGTTTCCGCATTGTGATTTTCCGCAACGTCTGCATCAAGTTACCTAAAAATCTATAGAAATCAAAGGAAAAAAAAGTCTGTTGCGGATTTCCACTGCGGCCTGTCCGTTTCAAAATTCTGCAGCAAATCTTCCACATCTGAACATGCCCTTAATTTGATAATGAACCAAAAAAAACCATATTAAAACATCCTGGTAGAGAATTCTGAGTTAATACTTCATCTGTAAGCCAGAACAGAGAGGAGCTACAATTCCCTTAGGGTATGTGCACACACACTAATTACGTCCGTAATTGACGGACGTATTTCGGCCGCAAGTCCCGGACCGAACACAGTGAGGGGAGCCGGGCTCCTAGCATCATACTTATGTACGACGCTAGGAGTCCCTGCCTTGCTGCAGGACAACTGTCCCGTAGTATAATCATGTTTACAGTACGGGACAGTTGTCCTGCAGCGAGGCAGGGACTTCTAGCATCGTACATAAGTATGATGCTAGGAGCCCGGCTCCCTGCACTGTGTTCGGTCCGGTACTTGCGGCCGAAATACGTCCGTCAATTACGGACGTAATTAGTGTGTGTGCACATACCCTTACTTTGGAGGACCTGCCATTATATACAACCTAGTGATTTCATTAGAAGCTATGTAATGCTTCCTCTCCTCTGGGGTGGCGCTGTAGGCAAATTGAACACTTGCTGTTCCAATATTTTATGTTTAAGTATTTTATTCTGTTATTTAGTGCTTTATTTTAGCAGTTACATTACAGAAATAGTGTAAATATTAACCATGTAAATTTCTAAATAATACATTTATGAATCTATAGACTTTCTATGTTTTCCATTACCATAACCCATTACAGAAATTATGATAGAGATTTGATTCCCTAAAATTTGTGAATTAAAATACAGATTATTGCATATTTTTTTTCTGTAGTACAAAATCTCAATAAAAATAGTTGAAAAATAAAAAATAATTCATCAACACGGAGATCAAAGAGTTACAATTGTAAAAACTAAAACACAAAAACTTTGTATTGTACATGTTATATGCGTTAATAAAAAAATATAAAAAGTAAATATTAACATTTTTGGGGAATTCTTTATAATGGAAACAATTTAAAAATATGTTTTCAATTATATTTTGCATTTATATTTATGAAATTTGGCTCTACATACTGTATGTTTTATTAAGCTGCGAATGTATTATTGTATAGTTATCATATTTTTTTAATGTTTATATTTTATTCTTTTATAATTTTGTTGCTACGCTGCAGTTACAGTATGTTAATATTTATTATTGTATTTTAAGTTGTTGATATTTTATTATTTATTTATGATATCTAATTGCTTTGCAGCAGGAATATTGTATTTTTTATTTTATTTTAACTTTTATTTTTTTTCTTATTATTTATTAGATGTATTTGTTTGTTTGCAGTAGTAATATATTGTAATCTTTGTTTTATTTGTATTTTTTTATTTTATTTATTTATATTTATTTATTTATATTAACATAATATCTTAATATCATGAATATCTTTTTCGTTTTGCAGGAGGAATATTGTACTTTTTATTGTGTTATTTAAACATATTAATATTTTACTACTTATTGATTATTTTTATGTGTTTGTTTTGCAGTAATAATATATTGTCATTTTTTTGTTTTATTTTATTTTATTTATTTATTTTATTTATATTTATTTATTTATTTATATTAACATAATATCTTATTATCATTAATATCTTTTTCGTTTTGCAGGAGGAATATTGTACTTTTTATTGTGTTATTTTAACATATTAATATTTTACTACTTATTGATTATATTTATTTGTTTGTTTTGCAGTAATAATATATTGTCATTTTTTTATTTTTATATTTTTATTTTATTTAAACTTATTAACATATTAATATCTTGTTATCATATCAAATTTTTGGTTTGGCAGCAGTAATATTGTATTTTTTATTTTATTTAAACATATTAATATTTTACTACTTATTTATTTGTTTGTTCTGCTGTAATAATATATTGTCATTTCTGTTGTATTTATTTTTATTTTATTTAAGCCTATTAACATGTTAATATCTTATCATAAATAATATATTAGAATTATTTTATATTTTTTTAATTAATATTTTATACATATTTGCTAATGTAATAGAATGATCTGATATAAGATGATACTTTGAAGTACTTACCACCCAAGATATGATGAGAGCCAGGGTAAGGTTATGCCAGTTCCCCTGGGTGATTGGTATTGTGCGGTTGAGAAGTCCTTATATACCCCAGGAGCTGGGCCTGTTTTTTCCTCTCACACACTTCACATGTTCAGAAAGATCTATAAATACTTCAAAGGCTGGCTATACACTTTCCATGCCGTGTCACGGACAACGCAGCTCGTTGTATTGATAAAACAGTTTGAAAGTAAATACCCTTAGTCGTTGCGTCTGTTACTTTGTACTTTTTTAGGTGAATTTTAACAGTAAACAAAGTAAAAAAAAACTTTTTGAAAAAATTAGAATTTTGAAAAAGTAAATGACCCCTTTAAGACCATGACCAGACTTCAGATACACGATGTGTGACATTATAATGGTGTTATTATTATTTATAACATTAGTATTGTCTTTTTACATTATTGATTACATTCTCTACAGAAAAATTTGGTAAAATAAAATGCAGATACATTGATCATTTTTATTGTGTAACAACATTGAATTCTTTTTTTTGATACTATAAGACGCCCTGCTTCTTTAAATGTCAGGGTATGTTCCCAGACTGTGTTTTCAGGCGTATTTCGGGGCGTTTTAAACGGTAACTGAACGCCTAACAATATCTGCCCATTGAATTCAATGGGAAAATTGGCGTTTCGCTCATAAAACGGCGAAATGGCATATCGCTCAAACAGGGCGGTTTTTTACGCCACCTTTTAAAAAATGGCGAGTCAAAAAACGCCCCATAAAAAGAAGTAGAATGTCCCTTCTTGAGACGTTTTTGGAGCGGTTATTCATTGTGTCAATACAAAAACAGCTCCAAAAAATGCCTGAAAAAACGTTTTCAGCTTCAAAAACGGCTGAAAATCAGAGGCTGTTTTCTCAGAATACAGCTCCGTAATTTTCAGCCGTTTTTGACTCTGTGTGTGAACATTCCCTAAGACTGTTCCGCACACGATTCTGGAGAGACGTTTCTAAAGTCGTGCAGCAGCAGAAAAGGAGGGACGGATAGAGAAGGCAAAAACTGTTTATTAGGCTCTGTTCACACGCTTAGCAAAAAACATCTGAAAATACGGAGCTGTTTTCAAGAGAGAACAACTCCTGATTCAGCCATTTTTTTTTAGCAACTCGCGCTTTTCGCTGCGTTTTTTACGCCCGTTTTTGGAGCATTTATTCTATAGAGTCAATTAAAATGGCTTCAAAAACGGCTCAAGAAGTGACATGCACTTATTTTTACGGGGCGTCTTTTAACGCGCCGTTGTTTCAAAATGGCCATGTAAAAAAACTGCTCGTCGGAACAGAAAGCCGTTTTTCCCATTGAAATCAATGGGCAGATGTTTGGAGGCGTTCTGCTTCCGATTTTTCGGCCGTTTTTCGTCCGTTTACGGGCCGAAAAACGTCCGAAAATAAGCCGTGTGAACATACCCTTACCGTCGCTGCTTTACTTATAGCTGTACACAATGCTCAATTAGCACCATGTATACAGTTCCAGGACTGGCGATGTCGCTTACAGATCCAGTCCCTGAGAAACTGGATATTATCAGACTCATATCAGCTCTACAGTGCAAGCCCATAGGGACTTACCCCATTCCCATACATCCAGCAATCCAATGTAGATTCCCTCCGGCGTAGCACAGAAATGCCAGAGGGAAACTGATGCCACAACTGATCCCATGCTTTCCTTTGAGTTTGTTCCTGGCATCGGCTGCATTCGTTTTTACGCCGGATGTCTACGTTCGCCGAACAGTAGAGCTTATCATGTATCATTTTTCCGGCTATAGACACCGGACTGGGGCACAAAATGTCATCAGTTGTGTCCGGCACAGGCTAAGGCCCCATGACCATAAAAAATATCCGTAATTGCGGAACGTAATACGGTCCGCAATTACAGACCCATCTATTGGCCGCGGACACCTTTTCGTATCGCTACGGATAGGTGTCTGCGCCGTAGAACTGTGTCGGGAATTATGGAGCATGTCCTATTTTTCGTATTTTATGGGCCGTGCTCCCATACTTTGTACGTCGGCAGCCGTGCCCGCAATCGCGGGGCGTGATTACGGACACGGCCGTGTGCATGTGGCCTAAAAACAAGTGGCGGCATGTAACTGATATATGTGAACCCAGTCTCTCTGGGGCAAATATGTCAGCCCCAATTACAAGGGAAATCAGCTGCATCAAAAATTTATGTAAAATTCAAAATGTTTCCAAAAAGTCTCTTATGACATCAAATAAAAAATGAAGACAAAAAGACAAAGAAAAACAATTCTAAGTTCATTCGGCCAAACGATACAACTCCTATACATTTTCAGTAACCCCTTAAAACTGCACATATTTTGGTCCTTAAAGGGATATTCCAGTAAGAACACTGGACAGTAAATAAATCCCCTGCTCTAGCGAGTGATGGGAGTCTCAGCAGTCGGACCGCCACCAATCATTTATCACCTATCCTGTGGACAGGTAATAAGTTGTTCTGAAAAACAATTATTTGCAGGCTGAAGTTGGAAAAAACTGCGATTTTTTTGGGTTTCGTTTTTACGGCTTTCACCGTGCGGTAAAAACGACAACTTATCTTTATTATGTGGCTCAATACGATTACGGTGATACCAAATTTATATAAAAAAATGTTTTGTGTCGCCACATTCTGAGAGCCATATCTGTTTTATTTTTTCACCGATTGAGAGGTGTGAGGGCTTATTTTTTGCAGGACGAGCTGGAGTTTTTATTGCTACAATGTTTTAGAACATACAATATTTTTGATCACTTTTTATAAATTCTTTTTTTTTTTAGAGTCAAGGTGACCTAAAAGCAACGATTCTGATTTTTAAATTATTATTTTTTTCGGCGTTTAAATAATGTTATATTGTAATAGTTCGGACGTTTCAGATGCGTCGATACCAATTTAGTTTATTTTTTTTATTTTTTACATTGTGCTTAGGGGAAAATAGGAAAAGTTATTTTTTTTAACTTTTATTATTTTTTAATTTTTTTTTACGCTCCTTAGAAATGTATTTAACTTTTTTTTCTACACTTTTTATTAGTCCCCCTAGGGGAATTGAACTAGTGATTGTTATATCGCTGGTACAATACAATGCAATACTGTTGTATTGCAGAATATTGTAATTTCTAGAGGATTCTGCTAAGCCCTTCCGGAGGCAGACAGAAGGCAGGCCTGAGGGCATTCATTAGGCCCCTGGGCTGCCATGACAACCATATATGACCAGTCGGGGCATGGTCACAAGAAAATATCTCACCAGTCGGGGGATGGGTACAAGACAATATCTCACCAGTCGGGGGATGGATAGAAGACAATATCTCACCAGTCAGGGGATGGGTACAAGACAATATCTCACCAATCAGAGGATGGACACAAAACAATATCTCACCAGTCAGGGGATGGATACAAGACAATATCTCACCAGTCAGGGGATGGATACAAGACAATATCCCATCAGTTGGGGGATGGGTACAAGACAATATGTCACCAGTCGGGGGATGGGTACAAGACAATATGTCACCAGTCGGGGGATGGGTACAAGACAATATGTCACCAGTCAGGGGATGGATACAAGACAATTATAATGACGGGGGTGGGGAGACAGACAAGTGAGCCCTAATCTACCCGCCACTCAGTCCCTGCCTACTTGCAACGACCCGCCCTAGGCGACGGGGTACAACTGGGCGACGGGCCCTACGCTCAATAAGTGCACGACAGACAAACAGACAAGGGTACACAGAGCTAGAGGGAGAAAGGGGCAGTTGCCCACGGCAACACTGTGAGCAACAAGAGAAGTGAACGAGCCGAGTAAAACCAGGAGAGTACGAGGTGCCAAACGCAGAGCAGAAGAGTAGTAAACAAGCCAAGTCAAACCAGGAGTGTACGAGGTACCAAACGCAGAGCAGGAGAGTAGTCACTAAGCCAGGGTCAATATGAAGCAAGGACAATGGTACAAGAAGCTGCAGCAGGGCCAGGAAACCAAACGAGAAGAATCACAAGCAAAGGAGGAACAGGAAAGGCAGGTATAAATAGACAGAGGGCGGGAGCTAGCTCCGTCTGGCCAGGCTGTGATAGGCTCTCCCACTCCTAAGCCTGCCACCCTGAGTGGTTGAAGATGGAGTCAGTCTCACAGACATAGAATCAGGTGCAGACTGATTATCTATGGGCGTTAACCCCGAAGCTGTGCCTGGCAGATCCTTTACAGTACCCCCCCTTTTATGAGGGGCCACCGGACCCTTTCTAAGTGGACCTGGTTTATTGGGGAAACGAAGGTGAAACCTCCTGACCAATATCCCAGCGTGAACATCCCGAGCGGGTACCCAAGTCCTCTCCTCAGGCCCGTATCCTCTCCAATGGACCAGGTACTGGAGGGAGCCTTGGACCATCCTGCTGTCCACAATCTTGGCCACCTCGAATTCTGCCCCGTCAGGGGTGAGAACAGGGACCGGAGGTTTCCTCGAGGGAGCCAAGGACGGGGAGCAGCGTTTAAGGAGGGAGGCATGGAACACGTCGTGTACTCGAAAAGATGGGGGCAACTCCAGTCGGAAGGAGACAGGATTGAGGACTTCAATGACCTTGTACGGCCCTATAAACCGGGGAGCAAACTTCTTGGACGGGACCTTAAGGCGCAAATTTTTAGATGATAGCCACACCAGATCCCCGACCATAAACAAGGGGTTAGCAGAACGTTTTCTATCTGCCTGAGTTTTTTGTATGCTCAATGCGGGAGGACCAGCCTTTGGAAAACACAAGTATGTCATCAAGGTACACTACAAGAAATAACCCCAGGTAGTCTCTTAAAATCTCATTTATGAAATTCTGGAAGACCGCGGGAGCATTACACAACCCAAAGGGCATGACGAGGTATTCGAAATGACCTTCGGGCGTGTTAAACGCAGTCTTCCACTCATCCCCCTCTCTGATGCGGATAAGGTTATACGCCCCCCGTAGATCAAACTTCGAGAACCATTGGGCCCCCTGAACCTGATTAAAAAGATCAGGAATCAGAGGAAGGGGATACTGGTTCCTTACAGTGACCTTATTCAAGCTTCGGTAGTCAATGCATCGCCTAAGACCACCATCCTTCTTCCCTACGAAGAAGAAGCCAGCACCTACCGGAGAAGTAGAGGGGCGAATGTAACCCTTGGCCAGGCATTCCTGGATATACTCTCTCATGGCTTCACGTTCGGGACAAGAGAGATTAAATATCCTACCCTTAGGGAGCTTAGCTCCTGGTACCAAATTGATTGCACAATCATATTCTCTATGAGGAGGTAACACTTCGGAGGCCTCCTTAGAGAAAACATCGGCGAAGTCCTGAACAAACTCAGGTAGCGTGTTCACCACCTCAGGGGGAGAAATAGAATTAACAGAAAAACATGACATCAAGCATTCATTACCCCACTTGGTAAGGTCCCCAGAATTCCAGTCAAACGTGGGATTATGCAACTGCAACCAGGGAAGGCCTAAACCCAAATCGGACGATAATCCCTGCATTAACAGTACAGAGCACTGCTCCAAATGCATGGAGCCAACAAGGAGTTCAAAAACAGGGGTATGCTGTGTAAAATAACCATTAGCAAGAGGAGTGGAGTCGATACCCACTACCGGGACAGGTTTAGGCAAATCAATCAAAGGCATAGCTAGAGACCTAGCAAATTCCACAGACATGATATTAGCAGAAGACCCTGAATCCACGAAGGCACTGCCGGTAGCAGACCTACCACCAAAAGAGACCTGAAAGGGAAGCAAGATTTTATTACGGTTCATATTTACGGGAAATACCTGTGCGCCCAAGTGACCTCCCCGATGATCACTTAGGCGCGGAAGTTCTCCGGCTGCATTCTTACGCTTAGGACAGTTTTTCACTTGATGCTTGTCATCCTCACAGTAGAAGCAGAGACCATTCTTTCTGCGGAAATCTCTACGTTGTTGGGGGGACACGGAGGCCCGTGTTGCATAGGTACCTCCGAGTCTTTCGGGGAGGAACGAAGCAACGGAACCTCGGGAGGCATCATGGGGGAGTCAGAGGAGAAAACATCAAGACGTTCAAGTCGTCGTTCCCTGAGACGTCGGTCAAGTCGTACCGCTAAAGCCATAACCTGGTCTAGGGAGTCAGAAGAGGGATAACTAACTAGCAGATCTTTCAGGGCGTTCGACAGACCCAACCTAAACTGGCACCTTAAGGCAGGGTCATTCCACCGAGAAGCTACGCACCACTTCCTAAAGTCAGAGCAATACTCCTCAACAGGTCTCTTACCCTGGCGTAAGGTCACCAGCTGACTCTCGGCAAAAGCAGTCTTGTCAGTCTCGTCATAGATGAGTCCGAGAGCAGAAAAGAAAAGATCAACGGAGGAAAGTTCAGGGGCGTCAGGAGCCAAGGAGAAGGCCCATTCTTGGGGCCCTTCCTGGAGCCGGGACATAATTATACCCACCCGCTGGCTCTCAGAACCTGAGGAGTGGGGCTTTAAACGAAAATAGAGTCTACAACTCTCCCGAAAGGAGAGAAAAGTCTTCCGGTCCCCTGAGAACCGGTCGGGCAACTTGAGGTGGGGTTCAAGAGGTGAGGTGAGGGGGACTACCATGGTAGCATCAGGCTGGTTGACCCTCTGAGCCAGGGCCTGGACCTGTAGGGAGAGACCCTTCATTTGCTGAGCCAGGGTCTCAAGGGGGTCCATAGTGGTGTCAGGGACCAGGGTAGACTAGGTATGGGCTTGTGATTATGTAATGACAGGGGTGGGGAGACAGACAAGTGAGCCCTAATCTACCCACCACTCAGTCCCTGCCTACTTGCAACGACCCGCCCTAGGCGACGGGGTACAACTGGGCGACGGTCCCTACGCTCAATAAGTGCACGACAGACAAACAGACAAGGGTACACAGAGCTAGGGGGAGAAAGGGGCAGTTGCCCACGGCAACACCGTGAGCAACAAGGGAAGTGAACAAGCCGAGTAAAACCAGGAGAGTACGAGGTGCCAAACGCAGAGCAGAAGAGTAGTAAACAAGCCGAGTCAAACCAGGAGTGTACGAGGTGCCAAACGCAGAGCAGGAGAGTAGTCAGTAAGCCAGGGTCAATATGAAGCAAGGACAATGGTACAAGAAGCTGCAGCAGGGCCAGGAAACCAAACGAGAAGAATCACAAGCAAAGGAGGAACAGGAAAGGCAGGTATAAATAGACAGAGGGCGGGAGCTAGCTCCGTCTGGCCAGGCTGTGATAGGCTCTCCCACCCTAAGCCTGCCACCCTGAGTGGTGGAAGATGAAGTCAGTCTCACAGACATAGAAGCAGGTGCAGACTGATTATCTATGGGCGTTATCCCCGAAGCTGTGCCTGGCAGATTCTGTACAACAATATCTCACCAGTCGGGGGATGTATACAAGACAATATCTCACCAGTCAGGGGATGGACACAAGACAATATCTCACCAGTCGGGGGATGGGTACAAGACAATATGTCACCAGTCGGGGGATGGGTACAAGAAAATATTTCACCAGTCAGGGGATGGATACAAGACAATATCTCACCAGTCGGAGGATGGGTACAAGACAATATGTCACCAGTCGGGGGATGGATACAAGACAATATCTCACCAGTCAGGGGATGGATAGAAGACAATATCTCACCAGTCGGGGGATGGACACAAGACAATATTTCACCAGTCGGGGGATGGATACAAGACAATATCTCACCAGTCGTGGGATGGATGGAAGACAATATCTCACCAGTCGGGGGATGGATACAAGACAATATCTCACCAGTCAGGGGATGGATACAAGACAATATCTCACCAGTCAGGGGATGGATACAAGACAATATCTCACCAGTCAGGGGATGGACACAAGACAATATCTCACCAGTCAGGGGATGGATACAAGACAATATCTCACTAGTCGGGGGATGTATACAAGACAATATCTCACCAGTCAGGGGATGGACACAAGACAATATCTCACCAGTCAGGGGATGGATAGAAGACAATAACTCACCAGTCGGGGGATGGACACAAGACAATATCTCACCAGTCAGGGGATGGATAGAAGACAATATCTCGCCAGTCAGGGGATGGATAGAAGACAATATCTCACCAGTCAGGGGATGGATAGAAGACAATATCTCACAAGTCGGGGGATGGATACAAGACAATATCTCACCAGTCAGGGGATGGATACAACACAATATCTCACCAGTCGGGGGATGGATACAAGACAATATCTCACCAGTCAGGGGATGGATAGAAGACAATATCTCACCAGTCGGGGGATGGATACAACACAATATCTCACCAGTCAGGGGATGGATAGAAGACAATATCTCACCAGTCAGGGGATGGATAGAAGACAATATCTCACCAGTCGGGGGATGGATACAACACAATATCTCACCAGTCAGGGGATGACACAAGACAATATCTCACCAGTCGGGGGATGGATACAAGACAATATTTCACCAGTCGGGGGATGGATAGAAGACAATATCTCACCAGTCAGGGGATGGATAGAAGACAATATCTCACCAGTCGGGGGATTGATACAACACAATATCTCACCAGTCGGGGGATGGATACAAGAAAATATCTCACCAGTCGGGGGATGGACACAAGACAAAATCTCACCAGTCGGGAGATGGATACAAGACAATATCTCACCAGTCAGGGGATGGATACAAGACAATATCTCACCAGTCGGGGGATGGACACAAGACAATATCTCACCAGTCGGGGGATGGATACAAGACAATATCTCACCAGTCGGGGCATGGACACAAGACAATATCTCACCAGTCAGGGGATGGATACAAGACAATATCTCACCAGTTCGGCCTCAGGGTCTCAAGGGGGTCCATAGTGGTGTCAGGGACCAGGGTAGACTAGGTATGGGCTTGTGATTATGTAATGACGGGGGTGGGGAGACAGACAAGTGAGCCCTAATCTACCCACCACTCAGTCCCTGCCTACTTGCAACGACCCGCCCTAGGCGACGGGGTACAACTGGGCGACGGTCCCTACGCTCAATAAGTGCACGACAGACAAACAGACAAGGGTACACAGAGCTAGGGGGAGAAAGGGGCAGTTGCCCACGGCAACACCGTGAGCAACAAGGGAAGTGAACAAGCCGAGTAAAACCAGGAGAGTACGAGGTGCCAAACGCAGAGCAGAAGAGTAGTAAACAAGCCGAGTCAAACCAGGAGTGTACGAGGTGCCAAACGCAGAGCAGGAGAGTAGTCAGTAAGCCAGGGTCGATATGAAGCAAGGACAATGGTACAAGAAGCTGCAGCAGGGCCAGGAAACCAAACGAGAAGAATCACAAGCAAAGGAGGAACAGGAAAGGCAGGTATAAATAGACAGAGGGCGGGAGCTAGCTCCGTCTGGCCAGGCTGTGATAGGCTCTCCCACCCTAAGCCTGCCACCCTGAGTGGTGGAAGATGGAGTCAGTCTCACAGACATAGAAGCAGGTGCAGACTGATTATCTATGGGCGTTATCCCCGAAGCTGTGCCTGGCAGATTCTGTACAACAATATCTCACCAGTCGGGGGATGTATACAAGACAATATCTCACCAGTCAGGGGATGGACACAAGACAATATCTCACCAGTCGGGGGATGGGTACAAGACAATATGTCACCAGTCGGGGGATGGGTACAAGAAAATATTTCACCAGTCAGGGGATGGATACAAGACAATATCTCACCAGTCGGAGGATGGGTACAAGACAATATGTCACCAGTCGGGGGATGGATACAAGACAATATCTCACCAGTCAGGGGATGGATAGAAGACAATATCTCACCAGTCGGGGGATGGACACAAGACAATATTTCACCAGTCGGGGGATGGATACAAGACAATATCTCACCAGTCGTGGGATGGATGGAAGACAATATCTCACCAGTCGGGGGATGGATACAAGACAATATCTCACCAGTCAGGGGATGGATACAAGACAATATCTCACCAGTCAGGGGATGGATACAAGACAATATCTCACCAGTCAGGGGATGGACACAAGACAATATCTCACCAGTCGGGGGATGGGTACAAGACAATATGTCACCAGTCGGGGGATGGGTACAAGAAAATATTTCACCAGTCAGGGGATGGATACAAGACAATATCTCACCAGTCGGAGGATGGGTACAAGACAATATGTCACCAGTCGGGGGATGGATACAAGACAATATCTCACCAGTCAGGGGATGGATAGAAGACAATATCTCACCAGTCGGGGGATGGACACAAGACAATATTTCACCAGTCGGGGGATGGATACAAGACAATATCTCACCAGTCGTGGGATGGATGGAAGACAATATCTCACCAGTCGGGGGATGGATACAAGACAATATCTCACCAGTCAGGGGATGGATACAAGACAATATCTCACCAGTCAGGGGATGGATACAAGACAATATCTCACCAGTCAGGGGATGGACACAAGACAATATCTCACCAGTCAGGGGATGGATACAAGACAATATCTCACTAGTCGGGGGATGTATACAAGACAATATCTCACCAGTCAGGGGATGGACACAAGACAATATCTCACCAGTCAGGGGATGGATAGAAGACAATAACTCACCAGTCGGGGGATGGACACAAGACAATATCTCACCAGTCAGGGGATGGATAGAAGACAATATCTCGCCAGTCAGGGGATGGATAGAAGACAGTATCTCACCAGTCAGGGGATGGATAGAAGACAATATCTCACCAGTCGGGGGATGGATACAAGACAATATCTCACCAGTCAGGGGATGGATACAACACAATATCTCACCAGTCGGGGGATGGATACAAGACAATATCTCACCAGTCAGGGGATGGATAGAAGACAATATCTCACCAGTCGGGGGATGGATACAACACAATATCTCACCAGTCAGGGGATGGATAGAAGACAATATCTCACCAGTCAGGGGATGGATAGAAGACAATATCTCACCAGTCGGGGGATGGATACAACACAATATCTCACCAGTCAGGGGATGACACAAGACAATATCTCACCAGTCGGGGGATGGATACAAGACAATATTTCACCAGTCGGGGGATGGATAGAAGACAATATCTCACCAGTCAGGGGATGGATAGAAGACAATATCTCACCAGTCGGGGGATTGATACAACACAATATCTCACCAGTCGGGGGATGGATACAAGAAAATATCTCACCAGTCGGGGGATGGACACAAGACAAAATCTCACCAGTCGGGGGATGGATACAAGACAATATCTCACCAGTCAGGGGATGGATACAAGACAATATCTCACCAGTCGGGGGATGGACACAAGACAATATCTCACCAGTCGGGGGATGGATACAAGACAATATCTCACCAGTCGGGGCATGGACACAAGACAATATCTCACCAGTCAGGGGATGGATACAAGACAATATCTCACCAGTTCGGCCTCAGGGTCTCAAGGGGGTCCATAGTGGTGTCAGGGACCAGGGTAGACTAGGTATGGGCTTGTGATTATGTAATGACGGGGGTGGGGAGACAGACAAGTGAGCCCTAATCTACCCACCACTCAGTCCCTGCCTACTTGCAACGACCCGCCCTAGGCGACGGGGTACAACTGGGCGACGGTCCCTACGCTCAATAAGTGCACGACAGACAAACAGACAAGGGTACACAGAGCTAGGGGGAGAAAGGGGCAGTTGCCCACGGCAACACCGTGAGCAACAAGGGAAGTGAACAAGCCGAGTAAAACCAGGAGAGTACGAGGTGCCAAACGCAGAGCAGAAGAGTAGTAAACAAGCCGAGTCAAACCAGGAGTGTACGAGGTGCCAAACGCAGAGCAGGAGAGTAGTCAGTAAGCCAGGGTCGATATGAAGCAAGGACAATGGTACAAGAAGCTGCAGCAGGGCCAGGAAACCAAACGAGAAGAATCACAAGCAAAGGAGGAACAGGAAAGGCAGGTATAAATAGACAGAGGGCGGGAGCTAGCTCCGTCTGGCCAGGCTGTGATAGGCTCTCCCACCCTAAGCCTGCCACCCTGAGTGGTGGAAGATGGAGTCAGTCTCACAGACATAGAAGCAGGTGCAGACTGATTATCTATGGGCGTTATCCCCGAAGCTGTGCCTGGCAGATTCTGTACAACAATATCTCACCAGTCGGGGGATGTATACAAGACAATATCTCACCAGTCAGGGGATGGACACAAGACAATATCTCACCAGTCGGGGGATGGGTACAAGACAATATGTCACCAGTCGGGGGATGGGTACAAGAAAATATTTCACCAGTCAGGGGATGGATACAAGACAATATCTCACCAGTCGGAGGATGGGTACAAGACAATATGTCACCAGTCGGGGGATGGATACAAGACAATATCTCACCAGTCAGGGGATGGATAGAAGACAATATCTCACCAGTCGGGGGATGGACACAAGACAATATTTCACCAGTCGGGGGATGGATACAAGACAATATCTCACCAGTCGTGGGATGGATGGAAGACAATATCTCACCAGTCGGGGGATGGATACAAGACAATATCTCACCAGTCAGGGGATGGATACAAGACAATATCTCACCAGTCAGGGGATGGATACAAGACAATATCTCACCAGTCAGGGGATGGACACAAGACAATATCTCACCAGTCAGGGGATGGATACAAGACAATATCTCACTAGTCGGGGGATGTATACAAGACAATATCTCACCAGTCAGGGGATGGACACAAGACAATATCTCACCAGTCAGGGGATGGATAGAAGACAATATCTCACCAGTCAGGGGATGGATACAAGACAATATCTCACCAATCAGGGGATGGATACAAGACAATATCTCACCAGTCAGGGGATGGACACAAGACAATATCTCACCAGTCAGGGGATGGATACAAGACAATATCTCACTAGTCGGGGGATGTATACAAGACAATATCTCACCAGTCAGGGGATGGACACAAGACAATATCTCACCAGTCAGGGGATGGATAGAAGACAATAACTCACCAGTCGGGGGATGGACACAAGACAATATCTCACCAGTCAGGGGATGGATAGAAGACAATATCTCGCCAGTCAGGGGATAGATAGAAGACAATATCTCACCAGTCAGGGGATGGATAGAAGACAATATCTCACCAGTCGGGGGATGGATACAAGACAATATCTCACCAGTCAGGGGATGGATACAACACAATATCTCACCAGTCGGGGGATGGATACAAGACAATATCTCACCAGTCAGGGGATGGATAGAAGACAATATCTCACCAGTCGGGGGATGGATACAACACAATATCTCACCAGTCAGGGGATGGATAGAAGACAATATCTCACCAGTCAGGGGATGGATAGAAGACAATATCTCACCAGTCGGGGGATGGATACAACACAATATCTCACCAGTCAGGGGATGACACAAGACAATATCTCACCAGTCGGGGGATGGATACAAGACAATATTTCACCAGTCGGGGGATGGATAGAAGACAATATCTCACCAGTCAGGGGATGGATAGAAGACAATATCTCACCAGTCGGGGGATTGATACAACACAATATCTCACCAGTCGGGGGATGGATACAAGAAAATATCTCACCAGTCGGGGGATGGACACAAGACAAAATCTCACCAGTCGGGGGATGGATACAAGACAATATCTCACCAGTCAGGGGATGGATACAAGACAATATCTCACCAGTCGGGGGATGGACACAAGACAATATCTCACCAGTCGGGGGATGGATACAAGACAATATCTCACCAGTCGGGGCATGGACACAAGACAATATCTCACCAGTCAGGGGATGGATACAAGACAATATCTCACCAGTTCGGCCTCAGTGTCCGTGCAAGGAGGTCACTAGTGAGAGAGGTCTATAACAACTCTACAAATGACTGTGCATAGAAAAACTCTTTCCCCGGTGCCTCATCCATCAGCGCTTTATATAAAAGAGATTTATATATGCTTTATATTAGCATCTCTACTACAATTTACCAGGGGACACGTGGGAGACTAAAACCAAGTGTTAAAATGTGCTATGGTCGGATGAATCAAAAAATCTGTGAAAAACTTTGCGAACACCATTGCATTTTTGTATGTACAGTATATGGATCCAAAATTCAGCGCTGATTATTATCATACAATATATTTTTATTCGGGTTGGAGTTCTATTTTTAATAAACAGAGCTCCAAATTCCCTGCATAGCGATAGGGTGAGATTTAGAGGGAGTCGTAATATAAAGATTGCAGGAGTTAGACCCTAATAAGTGGCGCATCTCTGGCTGTCCGTGCACCCAAAAGGGAGATCCACGCCAGCTTATAGATTTTTGGTATAATTTACGCCAGTTTTGGTAGACCATGCCCCTTTTGTTAAGTTACCCTCACATTTCGAAAAAGTGGCTTGGGCGGCACAAATGCATCAACAGTCACAATTTTTGCACAAAATGTGATATTTGATGCAGTTGCAACTTTTCTATGCCGGATAACTGGCGTGGAAAACCTAATAAATTCCCCATATAGTGTTAAATAATAACACGCAGGCTGCCTGTACTCACCACTAGGGGGAGCTTACAGAATAATGGTGGAGAATGTATGCCGTAAACTACCAAGCTCCCCCTAGTGGTGACTGTAGGCATACAGAATTTCATCATTCAGCACTATGTCTATACATAAATTTATTTCTACACTGAACAATGTGAAAAACCAGCAATACATGTAAAAAATATATACGACAAAGATGCAGGATTTTACTTCTGCTGACTGTATACGTTATATTAGAAGTGGAGCATCATTTTAATAGCAGGTCACTGAAATTTCCATTACATGAAGTGGCTGACACTACACTATGACCTTGTGGGGACTTGTATGACCTCAGAGGTCGGCCTGCTGGAAATTAGAGTACAGTCTTTAGAGTACAGTCATGCCAGGGGTCAATGGTTTTAATCTGCAGTTAAAACCACTGATCAGTATAGGAATAAAATATTTGGAGTGCTATACGGAGCATGATAAGAAATGCAGACGACAACAAAAGCCAAGGCCACACCGGTATAAACAGCTTAAAATGACATCTCTATAGAACATTCTGTGCACATCACATCACGGTGCCGCCGCAAGCCTTGTTATGTGTCCATGAACCCGTCCTTCCATATAATGGAATTACTGCACCCTGAACCACCAATTACAGGTTATGTTCATCATACCAAAAAATAGCCACAAAAACTGAACACGCTCATCCAAATAAATAATTCTTGACAATTGAAAGTATTGACTAGAAGTTTAACCTTTGAGTGGCCACCAGTATGCCTTTTACAATCAATATGGGACTAATACGATCAATATGCCTTTTTACGGCAATTCGGAACAAGCCTGGCATGGGTGTTCGGCTGTATCACGGCCGGTGTCAGCACCCGGCGAATCCGAGCAAGTGCCGGTGCTCACTACCCTTGGGGGGCCCCACTTGGCCGCTGGGTGCTTTACGCTGCAGTCATGGCTTTTCCAGGAGCGGAATCCTTGGCCAGAGGGTTACCGATGCTCTTGCCGGGGACTCTGCTCCTGAACTCGGATTGTTTCCTGACTTTGCCCTGAGATCGATGAATGCCCTGACCTGTATCTGTCTCACCGTGTTGCATTGACTCTGCCAGACCTGTCCTCGGATATATATGATCACACTTGTGTTTATTGATTCTGCTGCCAAGCTTTAGAAACATGTCGATGCCATCAGCCATCAGCACAGTATCGCTGTATGCTCCACTCAACTCCAAGGAAACTGGACTGTATGCTCCACTCAACTCCTAGGAAACTGGACTGTATGCTCCACATAAATCCAAGGAAACTGGACTGTATGCGTCACTCAACTCCAAGGAAACTGGACTGTATGCTACATTCAACTCCAAGGAATCTGGACTGTATGCTTCACATAACTCCAAGGAATCTGGACTGTTTGTTCCACTCAACTCCAAGGAATCTGGACTGTTTGTTCCACTCAACTCCAAGGAATCTGGACTGTTTGTTCCACTCAACTCCAAGGAATCAGGACTGTTTGTTCCACTCAACTCCAAGGAATCTGGACTGTTTGTTCCACTCAACTCCAAGGAATCTGGACTGTATGCTCCACATAAATCCAAGGAAACTGGACTGTATGCTCCACATAACTCCAAGGAAACTGGACTGTATTCTCCACATAACTCCAAGGAAACTGGACTGTATGCTCCACATAACTCCAAGGAATCTGGATTGTATGCTCCACATAATTCCAAGGAAACTGGACTGTATGCTCCACATAATTCCAAGGAAACAGGACTGTATGCACCACATAACTCCAAGGAATCTGGACTGTATGGTCCAATCAACTCCTAGGTATCTTGACTGTATGCTCCACTCAACTCCAAGGAATATGGACTGTATGCTCCACCCAATTCCAAGGAATCTGGACTGTATGCTCCACTCAACTCCAAGGAATCTGGATGGTATGCTCCACTCAACTCCAAGGAATCTGGATGGTATGCTCCACTCAACTCGAAGGAATCTGGAGGGTATGCTCCACTCAACTCCAAGGAAGCTGGATTGTATGCTCCACTCAAGTCCAAGGAACCTGGACAGTATGCTCCACTCAAGTCCAAGGAACCTGGACAGTATGCTCCACATAACTCCAAGGAAACTGGACTGTATGCTCAACATAACTCCAAGGAATCTGGACTGTATGGTCCAATCAACTTCTAGGAATCTGGACTGTATGCTCCACTCAACTCCAAGGAATCTGGACTGTATGCTGCACTCAACTCCAAGGAATCTGATCTAAATGCTGCACTCAACTCCAAGGAATCTGGACTGAATGCTCCACTCAACTCCAAGGAATCTCGACTGTATGCTACATTCAACTCCAAGGAATCTGGACTGTTTGTTCCACTCAACTCCAAGGAATCTGAACTGTATGCTCCACTCAACTCCAAGGAATCTTGACTGTATGCTATACTCAACTCCAAGGAATCTGGACTGTATGCTGCACTCAACTCCAAGGAATCTGATCTAAATGCTGCACTCAACTCCAAGGAATCTGGACTGAATGCTCCACTCAACTCCAAGGAATCTCGACTGTATGCTACATTCAACTCCAAGGAATCTGGACTGTTTGTTCCACTCAACTCCAAGGAATCTGAACTGTATGCTCCACTCAACTCCAAGGAATCTTGACTGTATGCTATACTCAACTCCAAGGAATCTGGACTGTATGCTCCACTCAACTCCAAGGAATCTGGACTGTATGCTCCACTCAACTCCGAGGAACCTGATCTAAATGCTGCACTCAACTCCAAGGAATCTGGACTGAATGCTCCACTCAACTCCAAGGAATCTGGACTGTCAGCTCCACTCAACTCCAAGGAATCTGGACTGTATGCTCTACTCAACTTCAAGGAATCTGATCTAAATGCTAAACTCAACTCCGAGGAATCTGGACTGTATGCTCCACTCAACTCCAAGGAATCTGGACTGTTTGCTCTACTCAACTCCAAGGAAGCTGGACTGTATGCTCCACTCAACTTCAAGGAATCTGATCTAAATGCTAAACTCAACTCCGAGGAATCTGGACTGTATGCTCAACTCAACTGCTAGGAATCTGGACGGTATGCTCCACTCAATTCCAAGGACTCTGGACTGTATGGGTTCTCCATTCAGCCACAAGACATGTGGCAGTGTATACTGGAGAGTTTGGGCACTACAGGGCATACATATATTCTGTGCAGACTGTTTAGCTGCACAGGGCCCCAAAGGTTGGGGGGACCTACTCTAATCATAGTATTATACCTCCACCTGCTCACACTCTTCAGGGTCTCTCATAAATTACCAGGATCCTACATCATCCCAATAAACCAATGACAGAGAGTCTATGATTGTCTTTAAATCTTTCATTAACCCCGTCACTGGCCTAGACCACCAGGAACGCTGCCCATTGCTGTAGGGGAAATTAAGGCTATTTGGACACTTTTCAAAAAAGAGATAACAGCAAAAAATATTTTTTTACAGTCATTAGTTATTTTATAGATGAAAAAAATTTAAGTTGTGGGTAGGCAGACTGAGGGGGGCCCAAACGCTTTTCTTGCACTGGGGCCTTAAGGCTACGTTCCCACAGTGCAGATTTGCCGCAGATTTTGCCTGCATTTTATAAGCCAAAACCAAAATTGGATCCAGGAGCGCCGACCTTGAAGGCCTTTATTTATATATTTCTTCTGTTTGGGTTGCGTTTCGGGTTTTGGCTTAAAAAATGCATGCAAAATCTGCAACAAATCTGCACTGTGTGAACCCAGCCTAAGTGGACTGTGTGCGCTCCGGGGCACTATATACACTTCAGTTTCGGTTACTATATAGTTTGTATGAACACCTCAACCAGAGGAGCAGTGTATTATGTCCCTCTCCTATACTCCAGGATTGGGCACCATATACATCGAGCACCACAACTGTCTAGAAATGGAATTAGGTTATGGACAAATGTTATACAAACCGAACAACATGCTATAAAATAACAAAATAATAGATTTTATAATTCACATAAAATGTTCTCTTCTTATAGAGGGAGGAAAAGTTGCACAAAGGACAGATTTTTACTAAGTAACTTTCTATTCTTCAAAATGGATCAGCGCGGTGAAAATTCATGAAGATGATAATTTGTGCTAAATGCATGAAATTGCCCCCTTCTTATCCACCTATTTAATAACGTGCAAGGTTTTTTCTTGCTAATGGATGGAGATGCGGGAACTGCGGGATTTCAAAATGACTCGTGATAATGGCGAAATGACGGAAGCCGTTATTATAACATGTAACCAGCTGTGGCATGTCAGGGGGACAAGATCCGCCGCGAAATATGTGGGGAATAAAATCAATGCAAACCTAAGAGGAAATGAGCTTAACCTGAATCCTCGCTAATAATTATCAGCACTTGTATTCTACGCAGGAGGCTTCGGAAAAGCACCAAAGCAATTACAAGACAAAAAAACATGAAAAATAAAAATGAACGAGTGTTCTTGAAGAGAGATGTGAACAATAAGGCATATTATATTATGTTATGTTATACTCCCCCTGGACGACATGTTTCGGCGTAAGGCCTCATGCACACAGCAGAGCGATACCGATTCCGTATGCCGCCATATCATGCTCCTTTGGGTGCTGTATGTCGGAGATATTCTACCCTAGAAGCAATGCTGTGTATGGAATTTGGCAGAAAAAACCTCAGTCTGCCTCTGTTCGATAACATATGTAGGTAGAGTAATGCACCTCTATGGTGCTGTGTGAATGAGACCTAAGAGTTATCAGCTTGGGGTCCAGGACAGGAGGCCATTGCTGCGTTGGGATTGCCTAGACTTATGCATTGTAACGAACCATCAACCGTGTAAGCAGAACTGTGACGGGAGAGGTTTTCAGCCTCTGAATGTGAACAAGAATGTTCCCATTCACAGACAGGAAGCAGAGATCTAGACAATGGTGAGCAATTATTACATAAAGTATATTAGGAAATTGTAGAACTTTTATCATTGGGCTATGCTCACTCCATATTCTGTGGGTACGTTTGGTGTATACACCGGGATATGCTTCCAGCGGAGCACGGGTCCATAGAACTCTATAGGGCTCAGATGCCAAAAGAGTGTCCTTTTAGCATTCACTGTGCAGGAATACATTGGTATACGTGTTTTTTTTTTTCCACTGTATAGTAAAGCGTTACTTGCTGTGCTTTCCTATACAGTTGGCCATTGCAAAAAATCCCGTAATGAGGGAGACTGCAGCTGGTACTGAGCATGTGCGAGATTTCATCATGGTGCGGGGGAGGAGGGACACTTCTAGAAGATTGTCAGCTCCAGGTTGGAGGAGATTGAGATGTCATCATGTATATACTTGGTCTCATAAACGCTCATTTTAAAATCAGGCAGGAAAACTTTGAGAAAGGCATTCTTACGAAGATTTTCAAAGTTAGTACACCAGCCTCATCAGGTCTAAGAGAACTAATTAATAATATATGCAGTTTGTATTGTGAAATCTGGTGACAGATCCTCTTTAAGTACTGTACCACTGTAGGTGTAGTAACCAACGAACTTGCTTTGCCTCTAAGTAACCGTAATGCTTCTGTACCATGGTAATATCAGTTGTCTATTCAGTGGAAGTCTTGTTCACGTTTATTTGGTCGGCAATTGTATTTCTTTTAAAGGGAGACCGCTTGACCCCACCTGACATTCGTATGAACCACAAACATCAGCTCATTTCTGCTCCCCCGGCCTCATTACATGAATATTTCATTGCGTCTCTCCAGAGGGTTGAGATGTGTATATATATATATACCTGATCATGGCCGAGTCTCTTATCTGCCGCACAGGCAGACCCGGAGTGGATTTTATTCTGAAACAAACAAGTCTAATCTCCGTCATGGGAACATTGTGTATTTGTGTCAGTCTCCGGGGTAATGTCCTACCTATTAGCACATGAACGTCGCCTCCCTCCGCTCACATTAGGGAGTGATACACAATACACACAGCTCCAAATTCTCTCGACAAGCAGCGGAGGAGGCCACAACACTGATGTTTTTGTTTTTTTGTTTTTGGACAGGAGAATATTTTGCAAGGGGCAAGAAAAGGGGCACGGGCTAGAAATTGCGGTATAATTATCTATAATTCTATGCAAATAAGAATCTCATCCCGGTCTCATCCTCCGGCCCCTGCACCAAATTGTGACCCGCCGTCTGGATGTTTTCCATCAAAATAATTAGACTGTAAGACGTCTGCGATGGATCTGTTCTCTGGATTTAATTGATTTTCGGAGAATTGTTCTGCTGTAAAATGCAGGCGGTGGACGACAGAATGAAACATCTAAACATCGATTCCGCTCACACATTATATCAGTGGTGCGGTCATTTATATATTTTTTTTTTCAAAAACATTTAAAATATAGGCTTCAATAAATAACTACCTATCATTCTATCTTAAGGGTGTAGGACACATTTACTCTTGAAGAGGCTCATTGTCGCCCCCTGCTGGGTAATGCACTTTGTATGAGTGGGGGAAGGGAAGTGACAACTATCCTGAGCACATTTATGGCTCACAAAAGTTTTTCAAGCCCAGTGGTGGTTAGGAGAAACCAGGCTAAATATATTTCCAGCAGTACTTTCCATTATAGACAAGAATATAACTAATATGACAAGACTATGGATCTACATGGAGGGGGGGCGACTAAATTTTTTTAAAAATGTTACTGGGTGCCTGACGCCATGGGGTAGACATACTGGGTTGCAACTGGATTTGGCATGGAGGCTACAATCTCATGTAGGGTTCTTGGTCAATGAAATATGTTTATTTAAGATTATATTTACCTGGTTATCTGTATAGAAGATATTGTGGGACTTTTAATAGGGCGGCCATAAGGCTCCACACATTTTGTGTCTACAGACTGCTAAGACTTATGTCCAAGGTGAATATATAGTAGCGTACGAAAGCCAACGGGCATCCAGCTAGAACTGAAGTGACCACCCGGCAAAGAAATCTTGACTCATTGATCGGAACATTCAATCCATGACCATTTCCTTATCAATTAGTGGCATAATTCAACTTTTTGGGGAAAATTTAGGGAGCGAGGGGCATGGCCAGTAAGGGATTGCGTGCTTGTTTTTTTTATTTTATTTTTTTATAGCCAATTCCTTCAGCATAAAAAATGGTACCAGAGTTTTTAGAGGTATAAATCGGCACACTCGGAGGGTCTACTAATTCCAGGGAACTAATTACACTGTATGTAGAAACCTCAGAGGTGAAGGAGTTAGTGATCCACCAATGGAAAAGAAGAGGAATTAAAGTGATTGTACCCGATTAAAAAATGATGCCCTATCCACAGGATTATTTTCTTATCGCTGGGACCCCCACCAATCGTGAGAACCCCCTGTACAAGCTCCTCCTCACTGCGGTCAATCAATAAGGAGGAACAGGGGGTTCGGGACCCCTGTTCTCGTGATCGGTGAGGGTCCCAGCGATCAGAAAATTACCACCTATCCGGTAGATAGGTGATAATTTTGAATTCTGGAGATACACCTTCCCAGGTCATGGCCCAATTTAACAAGGACTACACGATAAACTTGGTTTGGATTAATAAACTTCTCACTTTTTGGTATGTTGTAAGTGACTAAGGGGCTGTGGGCCCACCCCCGAATAGTCAGTCACCCCTTGCTTGCTGCTGATGGTGGTCATATGGGTGTGTGGCCCCTTTCCAGCTCTACATATTATGCCCCAGAGTTACGCTAGAAATTCTCTGCATCCAACTCCCTAGACTTCAGATTGGAAACTAGATTGTGTGAACCCTATTGCTGTGAAATACGGGGGGTGAGTCAAAAATTATCCGCACTCCGGTTATATTAAAATTTTCTGTCCTATCGCTTTCCGTACGAGGGCGCTGTCTCCTCAGTCACCGCTGTGCCGGTTTGAACATGTTGCGTGTGTTTATTTGTGACTGCGGTGCGAGAAACAATGGCGGCCCCCCTTGTGTTTTGCAGGAAAGAAGAGCAGCGTGCAGTGATTCGTTTTTTGTGGTCTGAGGTTGCGTCTGGTGCCGATATTTATCGAAGGCTTTGTGCACAGTATGGAGAAAGTATGATTTGTCGTGAAGAAGTGTGTGTGTGAACGGAGAGAGAAGTTCAAGGAAAGTCGCACCAGTGTCAGCCTTGAAGATGGAGCCGGATGCCCGTCCACGTCCGCGACTGATGATGACATTGAGCGTGCATCCTCCTTATAGTCCTGATCTTGCCTCATGGGACTATCACCTGTTTGGTCCCCCTAAAAGAAGCCCTACGAGGACGAAGATTCACGTCTGATGAAGAGGTGAGGACAGCGGTGCATTCGTGGCTCGCAGCTCAGCCTAAAACATTATTTAATGTGAGAATACGAAGCTTCTGGACGGATGGACAATGTGGATTGGAAAGCCGAGAGATTATGTCGAAAAATTACGTATTTGTCTTTTCTGAAAGTTGATTCAAATAAATTGTACAATCAGAGTGCAGATAATTTTTGACTCACCCTCATATGTCAGCGCCATATAAATAATGTATAATGCAAGAAATGCAAATCCATTACCTCTGCAAAATCTATGCACTTACAGGAGACACAAGCATGACGGCCAGGGCCTCCCCACAGGGGCTGCAGTACATTAGGGGCCCGTAAATCACCAAGACAAGTATCGGACATCTGTTGGGGGTTTATCATGTGCTGATGGATCTACATAGCGTTACATGGAAGAACTTTGTATCACCCGGGAGGATACAGTTACCCGGGATGTAGTTAATACCAAGAGCTGAAATCTGCGGAAAAATATTACACGTTCTCTGTTGAAAACAAAACAAAAATACTAAATATCAGAGAGTTGTAGACAACTCCCTCAGCAGCATATCCCCAAGCGTCCAAGATTCAGGGGGACTGTCCCAGATTTCAGACCCAGTCCCGTAGTCCTGAGAGGACCCATTTAGTCCCACTGAGTCCTGAGAGGTCCCATGTAGTCCCACTGAGTCCTGAGAGGTTCTATGAACCCGAGACCTGCAGTAATTATGACTTCTCTATTTTAGAGGAGACATTATCAGTCCTGCCAGCAGGAGGCAGCATCACTACTACGCATAGGTGAAGATTGGAGCCTGGATGAGGTTAAGTATTTTACATTGGGGGTGGGGGTGGTAATTAGTATTTGCATTTATGGGTTTCTCAATTTTTTTGACTTTTTTTTCCCCACGCATTTTTATAGCAGTTTTGTTGCGGTTTTTAATGTGCTTCTTAGGCCCTGTTCACACACAAAAACCGCGGGAAAAAAACGTCCGAAATTGCCTCCTATTGATTTCAATGGGAGGTGGAGGCGTGTTTTCCGGTGAGCAAAATACAACGCTTGCAGGAAAAAGAAGCGACATGCCCTATCTTGAGGCGTTTTCCTCCTCAAAAACCCCATTGAAATCAATGGCAGACGGAAATAAATGCGTTTTTGACGCATTTTTTTGCAACGATTTTTGACGCTTTTTCTTGACTCGTTTTTCGGCAAAAAACGCTTGCGGTTATTCCCTTTGTCTGTTGAAGAACTAGGCAAAAAAAAAAAAAAGCATGGTATAAATTACCGATTTATATAATTCCAAGATTGTCAGAATCCTAAATGATATAATAAATATATGATATAAACTCACAAAACTATAGATTTCTTACCTGATACATGAATGTGAGACATCTAGAGCTCCATGACCTTCCGCGTCCTTCATCAGTCCTCCACTTATATGTTACTCGCATTAGATCCATAGAATTACACACCGCAACTGCTACACTGACACCTGGAGGTTGAAAGAAGGGAATACAAGCTATAAAAACATGAAAGCTGTATACATAATATAAGATAGTGAGCACTTCATTTAATTTTATTAATACATCACAGTATAAGTGTAATACTGACCTCCGTCTTACAGTTCATATAGAGAAAAATCTACGTAAAAAGTGGAGTCACTGTGTACATACATTCCATTACTTATCCTGAATTACATGCTGCATTATACTCCAGAGCTGCACTCACTATTCTGCTGGCGGAGTCACTGTGTACATACATTACATTACTTATCCTGTACTGATCCTGAGTTACATCCTGTATTATACTCCGGAGCTGCACTCACTATTCTGCTAGTGGAGTCACTGTGTACATACATTACATTACTTATCCTGTAGTGATCCTGAGTTATATCCTGTATTATACCCCAGAGCTGCACTCACTATTCTGCTGGTGGAGTCACTGTGTACATACATTACATTACTTATCCTGTACTGATCCTGAGTTACATCCTGTATTATACTCCGGAGCTGCACTCACTATTCTGCTAGTGGAGTCACTGTGTACATACATTACATTACTTATCCTGTACTGATCCTGAGTTACATCCTGTATTATACTCCAGAGCTGCACTCACTATTCTGCTGGTGGAGTCACTGTGTATATACATTACATTACTTATCCTGTACTGATCCTGAGTTACGTCCTGTATTATACTCCAGAGCTGCACTCACTATTCTGCTGGTGGAGTCACTGTGTACATACATTCCATTACTTATCCTGAATTACATGCTGCATTATACTCCAGAGCTGCACTCACTATTCTGCTGGCGGAGTCACTGTGTACATACATTACATTACTTATCCTGTACTGATCCTGAGTTACATCCTGTATTATACTCCGGAGCTGCACTCACTATTCTGCTAGTGGAGTCACTGTGTACATACATTACATTACTTATCCTGTAGTGATCCTGAGTTATATCCTGTATTATACCCCAGAGCTGCACTCACTATTCTGCTGGTGGAGTCACTGTGTACATACATTACATTACTTATCCTGTACTGATCCTGAGTTACATCCTGTATTATACTCCGGAGCTGCACTCACTATTCTGCTAGTGGAGTCACTGTGTACATACATTACATTACTTATCCTGTACTGATCCTGAGTTACATCCTGTATTATACTCCAGAGCTGCACTCACTATTCTGCTGGTGGAGTCACTGTGTATATACATTACATTACTTATCCTGTACTGATCCTGAGTTACGTCCTGTATTATACTCCAGAGCTGCACTCACTATTCTGCTGGTGGAGTCACTGTGTACATACATTACATTACTTATCCTGTACTGATCCTGAGTTACATCCTGTATTATACTCCAGAGCTGCACTCACTATTCTGCTGGTGGAGTCACTGTGTACATACATTGCATTACTTATCCTGTACTGATCCTGAGTTACATCCTGTATTATACTCCGGAGCTGCACTCACTATTCTGCTGGTGGAGTCACTGTGTACATTACATTACATTACTTATCCTGTACTTATCCTGAGTTACATCCTGTATTATACTCCAGAGCTGCATTCACTATTCTGCTGGTGGAGTCACTGTGTACATACATTACATTACTTATCCTGTACTGATACTGAGTTACATCCTGTATTATACTCCAGAGCTGCACTCACTATTCTGCTGGTGGAGTCACTGTGTACATACATTACATTATTTATCCTGTACTGATCCTGAGTTACATCCTGTATTATACTCCAGAGCTGCACTCACTATTCTGCTGGTGGAGTCACTGTGTACATTACATTACATTACTTATCCTGTACTTATCCTGAGTTACATCCTGTATTATACTCCAGAGCTGCACTCACTATTCTGCTGGTGGAGTCACTGTGTACATACATTACATTACTTATCTTGTACTGATCCTGAGATACTACTTACTCTGGGGGGAACAAAGTTAGTTATTATATTTACAATTTTTCTAACTGATGAGAGGCTAAGACTTAGTTACTGTACAGGCGGGCAAGATGGCTAGCTTGTTTGAGTGGTCGGCAAACACCCAGCTAGGAGCGTTTGATACCAAAGTTATCTGCTCTGGCCTTGTAGGTCTTAAGATGGTGGCTGCTACTGTATACTGCGAGCCTGATGGCCCTTCAGCTGGTGGCTGCTTTGTAAACAGGTCCTCTATGCCTCCACATGGGCCGATTCTTCTTTTAGTCTTGCACTACTGCTGGACACTGCCGGTACAACGTTCGCTGACTGTCTTGGGTCACATCCCTGGGGCTATATTCCCCATAAATGACACACACAGTCATAGGATTACATGATAATATTCTGCCTGCCTGCAGCCACCACTAGGGGGAGCTCCCTGCATAGCAATATATACAGCTCTCTTTCATCTCTCTAATAAATCCATATGCAGTGGGCGCCCCCTGGTGGCAGCAGAAAGAATTTTATAATTTAATGACACTTGTTATCCAGGTACTTGGAAACCCCCCACCCTGAAAAATAGTGTGTTGAGCCTTCTCTACCACTACAACAACTCACCCATGTCAAACAAGGGAGGGGGCAATTATTTATTTATTCAGGGTTATGAAAAGAATATATTTCCAGTATTGGAATGATAATCCTGTTTGTCCTCTCTCGTTATGTAAACTTTGGAGTTCTTAAAAAAAAATGTTGTCCAAAAAGAGAGAGGGTTTAATTAGTATTATAGACCATCCCCCGCCTCCGGCATTACAGATGAGCGTCTTCATGTTTATTGATCATGGATCAATGACAGAGTGCATCGTGGCAAATGGCCCAGTAAGTTTCCACCGCAGACAACAATCAGCAGACAACCTCTACTTCATATTAGGAGTATGAGGTTCCATAGAGGCAATAGGGCCCATGGAGGAAGAAGGGGATCCCCGTGATCAGACTGGCCCCATTCTAATTCCCACATGGGTGATGAGAATCTATCCAAGATTGGGGGCAAACATGTGCCATAGAGTTGTAATGCAGACTAGCAACAGAAGAGGGCACAATTTTCCATTTTTTTCACCATGGGGCCCTTTGGGGTATTGGGCTTCGGGTGCCCGTACAAAAAACGAATGGTCAAGTTCTCTGTCACACTTGAGTACTGGTTTTGGGCCCCATTTTTTAAAGAGCAACTTCAGTCGTAATTAATATTTGACCATTTTTGGCCTTTAAGAGCAGAAGAAATTTTTGTTTTTTGCCGCCCCATTCCGGCAGATGTCTGGAGCCTTATTTTATGCGGGAGATGTTGTACTTTGTGTATATACATTTTGGAGTATACATTTTTTTTTTTAACATTTAACTTTTTGTTTTGGGATGGAATAAAACTTTTTGTTTCCCCGTTCCTGGTTCACTATAAATCCATTTGTTCCCCGTATCGTACTTATTGTGCGGGTTGTTACAATTATGAGGATACCAAATACGTAAATGTATGATTGTATGTGCTTACTCCTTTTTTTTTTGTAACTTTTTTATTTATTTTGTAACTTTTTTTTTTTTTTAAACTTTTTTAGCTGTCATTTCTTGGTATACTTTTGCATGTCATTATTTCCTATGGCACGTCCAAGCAGCCCTGCGGGGCTTTGTTGGGGTCTATACACACTGTACGTCGGGAGTTTTTTTTTTACGTAAGTTACTGTATAGAGTGGCATATTTCGACCATAGGGGTTCGGAGTAGTTATTTTGAAAAATAAAGTTTTCTAAATACTTTTATGTTATTCTGCATGATTCTCCCATCATGCCTCAGGATGGAGCACAGATGTCATATTCTCATTACCCCGGGAGGAGTTTTAACTTCTGCTCCTTGTCGCCCCCTGCTGAGTAAGGCCCAGTTCACACTGAGTATTTTGGCGCTGTTTTTGACACGGAAACCACGCCAAAAATTCACCCGATATCGCCTCCCATTGATTTCAATGGAAGGCGGAGGTGTTTTTTTCCCATGAACGGTAAAACACGCTCACGGGAAAAAGAAGCGGCATGCCCTTTCTTTGGGCGTTTCCGTCTTTGACCTCACATTGACATAAATGTGAGGCAGAGAGAGTGGTTTTCGCTGCGTTTTTTTGACTGCGGCGCTCATTGTCCTCGGTGGAAAAACGCAGTGAAAAACGCTGCAAAAACCGCGGCAAAAAGAGTGCAGGCAGGTCAAAATCTGCTTGCAAAAATGTCAGTGTGAACAGGGCCTAAGGCCCCATGCACACGACCGTATTTTTCATTCCTAATTATGGACGGACCCATTCATTTCTACGGGCTACGGGCACCTCTCTGTATTTTTACGGATGGGTGTCCGTTCCGTAGAAACGATCCGTAAAATACAGAACATGTCCTATTCTTGTCCGTAATTACTGCACGGACTCCCCATGGAAGTCTATGAGCGTTTCCGTAATTACGGACGACTACGGATGTCCACCCTTAGCCGTCCGTAATTACGGAAGCGTTGCTAGGCGATGCCAGGTTTGCAGGCGTAGCACATCATTTGTGGTTTTCTTCTTTTTGCGGATCCGCATATACGCATACATTACAGACGCACTATGGGCCGTATTTGCGGATAGCGTTCCGTATTTGCGGATAAGTTACGTGTGGCTACGGATTCGTATTTACGGATGGATGAGGATATGGTCGTGTGCATGGGGCCACAGTTATGAGCTGCCAAGGGGAGCGGGGGAAGGGAAGTGACAATCGAGGTTGTCACTTTTCAAGACCATTTCGTTCCGTTAAACTACGATGGCGATCTTCATTATGTGAGCGCTGACTCCAAGGATTTGCGTCTTATCTCTTATATATTCCTACATCACAACATGCGTGGTAAGGAAAGTAAGGGTCAAAAATATTATTATTGGGGATGGGATTGAAGCTAGACTGTACTCTTAAATTATGGATGTAGCAGAGCTGAATTTGTTATTGAACTGTTTTTGTACATTGCAATCTCCCATTAACCTAAGACAATACAGTGCCGTCAGCGCTATAAATAACACATCATGTCACCATGAGTTGTACCAAATGACAAACTCTGCTCTGCTGCATCTGCATAGGACAGTCCTTAACCAAATATAGCGGAGCTGAGTTTGTCTGTTTTTTTTACATATTGTCCTAAAGTGCCACAGTAATGAGAGCGTGTCCCTTTAATTTAGGGCATGTATAAGAATGATATAGGTGATTTGGGGGCTATAGAGCGGCACTCTGACACTTTCACCCTTTATGGGTATCTCATAGATGACCTTATTTAATCCATGGTCTCATGAGTTATCCAGAGGACAAATTCATCTCTGCTACACCTCATCTTTTCAGCAGCGTTACATCCACTCTACAGTTACTCAGTAATTAGACCTTATATTATTAGCCGATACTATAAATCGATCGTCACATCTGAAAATAAATAATGATGCCGAGCTCGTAATGAAGCAGCTCCCTGACTCTGCTACATCTGACGGCTCGTTCATGTTATCAGATTATCAACAACATTTGTGATACTGATATAACATAGGAAGAGTTGAGGACCTCCATACCATAGAGGTAGACCATGCGGCTGATATGGGGCCCATGGAGAGAAGTGGCCAAGCGTATTTATTACTAGGAGGGGCCCCCACTCTCCAGGGGATCTACAAACAAGGGGGTGAGAAATTGGCCAAAGGGTCCTAGAAAAGGTCTTATGGGGGGAACAAACACCAAATACTTCTGTCTTAGGGGGAATAATTCTGCACCATGATGGGGGCCCCAGTTTAATCTTTGCTATGAGCCCCCTCTCTTCTATGTACAGATGTAGCCATCTTTATCTTGACTCTGATAACGCGCTGCAGCGCGATATCACACAACAAAAGCCATTGAAAAAGTCAAGATGAAGTTTCTAGCTATTTTGTGTTGAAGGCGGTAAGAGTCAAGATAAAGATGGCTACATCTGTACGCCACTGGGATGGGATATACATAGAAGAGGAGCTGCCAGTCTATGTCTATGGGATTTCAGAGCTCTGCTCTGTATTGGAGTTGTCATCCTGCTGCGTCTCTGATGCGATAACCGGTCATTCAATTCTATGAAAGTGGGTGTAAAATGGATGATAACAGAGAGCAATTGGCCGCCGATTCATTATTTAGCAAACATCTTATTATGGAAACGTATTTCCTCCATTTAAGATGGCGTGAATCAGTGTCTTCGCCTCCGTGGTCTTACGTGGCAGAAATAGCATTCTGTGAAAATTTAAAAAAAGTTTAAATTTTAGCGAATCAGCTCCAATCCGCAAATTTTCTCACCTCAAATAACCCAAATAGATTCCCTATGGAAACTCTACAGATTGTATATTGGGATATCACCATGACAAACTCAAATGACACTATATGAACAAATTCGGCTCTGCTACATATGTAAATCTCGGTTCATCAGAGCAGACTGCAGTAACTGGCGCTCTAGACTGCTGCATTTATGGAGTAGCGAGATGTAGCAGCTGCAACAGAGTATGTCAGACAGAAGCAGCATGCAATCTGTGGTAGCAGTCACCGGATGGAGATGACAAACCCATTTCTACTATATAGACAAATGAAGCTCTTCTAATTATGTCCAGTCTAGGGTCAGACTAGAATTGCAGACAGCAGCAGCGGGATCTCTGTGGACGCGCTCACCAACAGGAGATGTCAAACTCATCTCAACTATATTGACAATTTCAGCACTGCTACGTTTGTAAGTGTCACCATAGAGTATGTGTTTATGGAGGTATAGACCGTATATTGTCAGCGCCTGCTTTATTTGGTCCACCTTTCTAGTTCTCAGTAGGACCCCCCCCCCCCATATTTACCCTCAGAATAGCCCAAATTCTTTGGATTTAACCAGTTGCTGGAACATTTCTTAGACATTCTGCTCCGTGTTGAGAGGACGATATCTCCTGCATGCGCTGGTCATTGGAGGACACGTTCATGGGGACAGCGGTGGGATGACCTGCGCTCAGCGATCAGCGATCAGCGATCAGACGGGTGGATTGTGATATAAGGAGATGTATGTGGTCGGCGGCAACACTCAAGAAGGCTGCGGAATGTAAGTAATGCTGGTATTCAAAAACATTGATAACGGCATTAGACCACCACCACCATCATTAAACCACCACCACCATCATTAGACCACCACCACCATCATTAGACCACCACCACCATCATTAGACCACCACCATCATTAGACCACCACCATCATTAGACCACCATCTCCATCATCATTAGACCACCACCACCATCATTAGACCACCACCTCCACCATCATTAGACCACCACCACTATCATTAGACCACCACCACCATCATTAGACCACCACCTCCACCATCATTAGACCACCACCACTATCATTAGACCACCACCACCATCATTAGACCACCACAACCATCATTAAACCACCACAACTATCATTAGACCACCAACATCATTAGACCACCACCACTATCATTAGACCATCACCACCATCATTAGACCACCACCACCATCATTAGACCACCACCTCCGTCCATCATTAGACCACCACCACTATCATTAGACCACCACCACCATCATTAGACCACCACCTCCACCATCATTAGACCACAACCACCATCATTAGACCACCACCTCCACCATCATTAGACCACCACCACTATCATTAGACCACCACCACCATCATTAGACCACCACCACCATCATAAGACCACCACCACTATCATTAGACCACCAACATCATTAGACCACCACCACTATCATTACACCATCACCACCATCATTAGACCACCACTGCCATTATATTACCACCACCACCGCCATTAAACCACACTCATCATCATTAGATTACCACCACCATTAGACCACCACCGCCATTAGACCACACTCATCATCATTAGACCACCACCGCCATTAAACCACCTCCACCGCCATTAGACCACCACCACCATCATTAGACCACCACCACCATTAGATTACCACCACCATTAGACCACCACCGCCATTAGACCACACTCATCATCATTAGACCTCCACCACCATCATTAGACCACCACCACCATTAGATTACCACACCCATCAGACCACCACCGCAATTAGACCACAAACATCGTCATTAGATTACCACCCGCATTAGACCACCACCATAAGTCCACCAGCATTATCAGACCACCACCATCATTTGACCACCAACACCACCACTGTTATGAGACTACAACCACCACAATTAGACCACCACCACAATCACAACCACCACCATTAGACTCATTATATCACCACCACCATAAGACTACCACAATCACAACCACCATCAGACCACCAACCCCCTCATTAGACCACCAACACCACCACTATTATTAGACAACAACCACCACCATTAGACCACCACCACCCTCATTAGACCACCAACACCTGTAGACCACAAGCACAACCCCCATCTCCTCCCAGAACCAATGACCCAGGCAGAATGGATTCGTGTTAGTTCAACTGTCTCGTTTTGGAGACACGCCCCATCTAAAAGCTCTGACTTTCTGTTCTTGGTTGGCAGGAGTGGAGCCAGTTGTCGTCTTGTTCTGGTGGATCTCATCTACTGAAAAGCTCCTGGTTGCTCTTCTGCAGACAACTCGTGTACGGTTATTTGCGTTACCACCACCAATTTACTTGGATCTTTATCCAGAGTTAGCTTGTCAGGGGAGGCCTCCACCACCCACCCTCAGATGGGTTCTTCCCATCTATTCGTCAACTTCACAACCAGATCAGGAGAACTAGTAGTCCTGGGCTGGAAGAGGCCGTGGGGAACGGTATTTGTTTGGGTTACTTTTGGGGGTCCCATAGACTTCAGTGGAGAGGTTCACACGCATGCATATAAAGTTATTTATTCAGGGGCCTTCACCAACCTTGATCCGGCCCGGCTTCTATCTTTCCACAGATCGGAGAATCCTGCTAAAGTGAATGGGTCCGTGAAGACGATCGGGTACCACTCGGATGCTGTTAGGTCGTGTGCAACTGGCATTACTCTTCCAACCTACATGTATGTATTTTGTCTGGTTTTTCTCAGAACATATTGAGTTTCCATATTGTGTAAAAAATAATAGACATATTGAACTTTTTTTAAAATATGGAAGGAAAAATGGAAAAAAAATGGGAGAAAAATGGGAATATGTGATTATAGGTGATGTTTTTTTTCATCTAGTGAATGCCGCTGGGTAAACACACCGGAATACATACTTGCCAACTTCTACCGGCTTTAGCGATACCAATTGCGCGCACATTTCTTACACGCTGGGCGCAAGGCGGAGCTTACAATGAATGGCGCACAAACTGGCTTTTAGAGAGTTAATTTTCCACAGCGGGTTTGCTGACACCATACGACCATTACAGATGTTGTGAAGAGCCATAACACCGTTAAAGTGGTTATCCAGTCCCAATGTATGGCCTATCCTCAGGACAGGGCATCAATATCTGATCGGTCGGGGTCCGACTCCCGGGACCCTCGCCGATCAGCTGTTTTGAAGGGGCCGCAGCGCTCGTAAAAGCTTTCCCTTCATTCCTGTCACTGCTCACACTGAATGTCCGACATACTTGTGGCGGCGGTTCACAGTATTAGGGCTCATGCACAAGACCGTAGGGGTGTGCAATGCCCGTGATTTGCGGCTCGGATGGCCGCGGAGTGTCATCCGTAGGTCGCCCGGAAATTGCAGGCCGTACACATGGCCGTGTACATTCATTTCCATGAGCCTGGACTGCAAAATGCGGCCGTAATAAGACATGTCCTATTTTGTTGCGGTCCAACGCACGGACCGTGGAAACCAGGGTCGTGTGCATGGGCCCATAGGAATGAATAGGACCGCAATTCACCCGCAGAATTGCGGGGGAATTGCGGCCGCAAAAACTCATTCGTGTGCATGAGGCCTTAGGGTCAGTTCACTTTAATGGGAGAAGGTTGTAATACTGTGAACCGCCGCCGCTACCAGTGTGACAGAGATTCACAGTGTGAGCAGATAAGGGATGAAGGGAAAGCAGCGCTTGTATGACGGCTGCAGCCCTTTTAAAACAGTTGATCGGCAGGGGGTCCGGGATTCAGACCCCGACAGATCAGATATTGATGGTCTATGATGAGGATCGGCCATCAATTTTATTGAGACTGGAAAACCCATTTAACACCCCTATAATGACTCTTTCATAGAAAGTAGACCCTCCCCAAGATATTCCTTTAACGCATAGCTCCCAACCATCCCGAATCCGGCGGGACAGTCCCGGTTTCTCACCGTTGTCCCGCCGTCCTGGGTGGTCTAAAAAAATGTCCTGGGGAGCCCTGGACACTCCATAATTATTTTATGATTTTAGAAACACTAGTGTCTCCAGGGACTGTCTTTTTGAATATAAGAAGGCCTAAGTGGATGCTCCATATCGAGTTAAAGGGATTATTCAGTTTCTAAAAATGTATGGCTTGTACGAGCGGTGCACGCCCTTTAAAACAGCTGATCGTCGGGGGTGCCGGGAGTCGGCTGCTATCCTGAGAATAGGCCATCAATTTTGGATTGGAAAACCCCTTTAGGGTAGGAACGCACATACAGCGTAAACACTGCGGATTTTCCGCAACTGATTAATTGCGGAAAATCCGCAGCGTTATACAGTACCAGCAGTGTGGCTGGGATTCCAACAAATCTCGTCCTACACTGCGGGAAATTTCTGTCGAAAACACCGCACATAAATTGACCTGCGGTTACTTCAACCGCAGCATGACAATTAATTCTGCGGATACGCAACTCTTCTGTTGCGGGTTTACCCATTGAATTCAATGGGGTGCTTAAACCCGCAACAAAGGAGCGTGTTTTGCGATATTTGCGGTGGAATCACAGCGATTCCACCGCAAACACTGCAAGTAAGAAAAAAATAAATAAAGTTATACCTACCCAGACTTCCCTGCTTCTTCTCCAGTCCGGCTTCCCTGGATGACGTAGCAGGCCATGTGACAGCTGCAGCCAATCACAGGCTGCAGCGTCACATGGGCCTGCACCGTCATCCAGGGAGGCCGGAGCGGACGTCAGAGGAGGGAGGGGGTAAGTATATGCAATAATATATGCAGCGGAATGTACGCCCGAAATAACGCACCACAGTGTGGTGCGGGATTTCGGGCGGCATTCCCTGCGGTGATCAGGGCGGATAAGCTGCGCAGCTTGACGCATTGGATCCCCCCTGAATATGTTGTATGTGTTCCTAACCTTAAAGGGTTTTCCCACAACCACATGTATCCCTTATCCACAGGGTAGGGGATACATGTGTGATCATGGGGGTCTGACCATTGGGACCCCCAGCAATGAGATCGGGGGACCGAAATTCCCCCGAAGTGCTCCATGAGAATAGAGTGCTAGTGTACTCTGCTCGACCATTGCTTTATTAATTTTTATGGAGCTGCCGGAGAGAGCGGTCCTCTAAGTCCCATAAAAATGAATGGAGCGCTGGCCACTTTGGGGGACTTTCAGTCCCAATTTCTCATCGCTCAGTGGTCGGACCCCCAGCGATCACACATGTATCCCCTAATACTTTAATAGCGCCTTAGTAATGGCAGTTGTGTGTTTGACAGCGTCCATTACTAAGGTAGTGCTTAGTGTTAGCCGGTGCAGAGGCTAACACTAACCCCCATTATTACCCCGGTACCCACCGCCACTAGGGGTGCCGGGAAGAATCGGGTATAATCCAGTACCCAACTATCTGTAGTGATGGCCGGGCACTGGGGCGGCCTCAGGCTAGTATTATAAGGCTGGGAAAGGACCAAAAACAATGGCACTTCCCACCCTTGTAATGCTAGGCTGCTGCTATGTTGTATCTGGCTGGTTATGAAAAATGGGGCTATCTCTGCAGGACGTTTTGGAACGTCCTTGCAGACAGTGGCGTAGCTATAGGGGTCGCAACAGTCACAGTTGCGACCGGGCACCTAAGCCTGGGGGTCCGCAGATACAGGCGCAATGTAGTGACGTCATCGCGCCAGTCTGCACCGAGTCACTCACAGAACAGACCGGAGGAGAAGGATCCTCCACCCGGCGGGGGAACGGGGATAGGTAAGTAATTATGTTATTATTTTTCTATTAGGTACATATGGGGGCATTATACTGGGTATGTGACGGGGGCTCATATGGTAGCTGCTGAGGGAGCATTATACTGTATGGGGGGCATTATACTGTGGGGGCAGCTATGGGGGGCATTATACTGTGGGGGCAGCTATGGGGGGCATTATACTGTGGGGGGAAGCTATGAGGGCATTATACTGTGTGGGGGCAGCTTTGGGGGGCATCATACTGTGGGGGCCGCTTTGGGCACATTATACTGTGTGGGGGCAGCTATGGGGGGGATTATACTGTGTGTGGGCAGCTATAGGGGGCATTATACTGTGGGGGCATCCATGGGGTCTGTCGGGCAAGGCGACTGGGCATAGGCGTGCACAGGGGTCTGGTGGTTTTGGGGTGAGGTAGGGGGGTCAAAGCTGAATTCTCGCATCAGGGCCCATGAGACTTTACCTACGCCCTTGCTTGCAGAGATACACTAGGTGCGGACCGGCCAGACGTTTATAATCTATGGGCCATAGGCAACTGGTTAACAAAGTGTATTGCCCATAGAACTGGCACTCAAGGCAACCCATCTGGCACCAGCAATTCTTCCATGGTTGGAGTCATTCAGATCACTCGCTATTCAGGTGTTTGGTCTCAAGAAAAAAACTCAGCCTCTTGACTGTATGTTATCCGCTTTTACTTCTCTTTCTGGGATCCAATCCAAAGAAAAAGTCTAGAAGGGACTGAAGAACGGGCCACAGAGCGCTACATGTTCTGATTTTGTTGGAGGTTGGTTAAGTCTTTGCTTCTCTTGTGTAACGTTCTCCAGCCCCATAGGACACTGGATTAGTTGATTTTAGCACAAATACTTCTAAATCCTCAATCCGTGGCCAAGCGCCAGAGCATTAAATATGATATGTCTCTATGTAATCACATTTAGATCTCTGCTTGTTCTCATGAACACAATTGTTCTATTAATCTCATTCCACCACAACAGATAAGCAAAAAACAAATACACTCAGTTGTATGGGAAGTCGGAAAGTATTCTCTCCTGGAAGAAAGAAGCAACCAATATCAAACCTCGTAGGATCTCTGGCGTAGGTTTATATGTAGACCTATTGTGGTAGGTTCACATGTGTTTATTATTTAACATGTTATATGTAGATACCCCAGAGCTGCACTCACTATTCTGCTGGTGGAGTCACTGTGTACATACATTACATTACTTATCCTGTACAGATCCTGAGTTACATCCTGTATTATACCCCAGAGCTGCACTCACTATTCTGCTGGTGGAGTCACTGTGTACATACATTACTTATCCTGTACTGATCCTGAGTTACATCCTGTATTATACCCCAGAGCTGCACTCACTATTCTGCCTTGTGGAGTCACTGTGTACATACATTACATTACTTATCCTGTACTGATCCTGAGTTACATCCTGTATTATACCCCAGAGCTGCACTCACTATTCTGCTGGTGGAGTCACTGTGTACATACATTACATTACTTATCCTGTACTGATCCTGAGTTATATCCTGTATTATACTCCAGAGCTGCACTCACTATTCTGCTGGTGGAGTCACTGTGTACATACATTACATTACTTATCCTGTACTGATACTGAGTTACATCCTGTATTATACTCCAGAGCTGCACTCACTATTCTGCTGGTGGAGTCACTGTGTACATACATTACATTACTTATCCTGTACTGATCCTGAGTTACATCCTGTATTATACCCCAGAGCTGCACTCACTATTCTGCTGGTGGAGTCACTGTGTACATACATTACATTACTTATCCTGTACTGATCCTGAGTTACATCCTGTATTATACTCCAGAGCTGCGCTCACTATTCTGCTGGTGGTGTCACTGTGTACATACATTACATTACTTATCCTGTACTGATCCTGAGTTACATCCCGTATTATACTCCAGAGCTAAACTCACTAATCTGCTGGTGGAGTCACTGTGTACATACATTACATTACTTATCCTGAACTGATCCTGAGTTACATCCTGTATTATACTCCAGAGCTGCGCTCACTATTCTGCTGGTGGTGTCACTGTGTACATACATTACATTACTTATCCTGTACTGATCCTGAGTTACATCCCGTATTATACTCCAGAGCTAAACTCACTAATCTGCTGGTGGAGTCACTGTGTACATACATTACATTACTTATCCTGTACTGATACTGAGTTACATCCTGTATTATACCCCAGAGCTGCACTCACTATTCTGCTGGTGGAGTCACTGTGTACATACATTACATTACTTATCCTGTACTGATCCTGAGTTATATCCTGTATTATACCCCAGAGCTGCACTCACTATTCTGATGGTCGTCATTGAAACCAATCAACATCTTGTCTTCAGAAAACCCCTGACAGTTCAGCATTAGATTAATTGACTGGCTTAACTTCCCAGAATGCAAATCACCAGAGCAATATGTCATATACCTTGAGAAGTGCGAGGAGGACAATGACAGAGGAGTGAAGTTTCCTAAGGAGTAGACAAGAAGACTAGAGAGTAGCACAATATATCAGGAACCAACAAGATGGCTTATGGTTGGAGAAGTGTATGGCATCAGTGGGTGGCACTTTGGAGGGGCACTCATGAATTGGCGAGGCCCGTCCTCTGTACAAACAGACCTACTTTTTGGAAACACAATATCATATTACAGAAAACTATTGAATTAAAAACATATATTTGTCCATTAGACTTCAGCAATATCAATCCCCAGAGTAATATCCAGCACGTCTGACAGAGCCAAGAGCGGGCAGATCTGATATGAGATTGTTATATTATTCACAAGTCTTTCTTGTTTCTCAGACGGGATAATTGGTTCTCCGGGGAACATATCACTTAACTTAATAATTATAGTTGCTCAAGAGAAAATCAATCTCACATTTAGGCTTTTTCAACAACCTTCTTCTAGTCTAGGATAAATACAAGTGTATATATATATATCATTAGACATATCTGAAACGGTCTGATTTCTGCAATATCCAGGGAAGGAGCCAACTAGACGGCACAAATTCACCTATAGCACCTCGTTCGCACAGCTTCGGTGCTAGCTGACCCGCGGACATCGGTACCTCTTGCTTGCCTAGTGCTTGTTTCCTCGGATAACATCAAGAGGGGAATCAGATCAAATTGGAGTAGTTGGCGGTAAGGTCGCTACAGGCAGCAACAAACCTCCAAAAGTCGGAGAGTCAGGCAGATTCAGAGATGCATAGTAGAACCTATGTGTAGTCGCTAGAGCCAAAGCTCTGGTGATGGAGGTCAAGCAGGGCCGGGTATCTCCTGTAGGGGGTAATTCCACCGCATGTACCACCCGGCATCCCTGCCAGTTCCGCCGCAACACTATTCCTTGCCCCAGTGTGACAGTGTGGAGGCAGCATCAGTGGACTGAGACGTCATTTTATTGTTTTGTCCTACAGACCTGGTCAATAAAATTCTACCATAACTCAATTTAAAACCTTAAAATTTTCTGTTGGGTTTGTAGATATCTGGATTTCCTACTACCCTTCCCGAGAGTGTGTTTTTTAGCAGGTTCCTGACAGAATATCTGCCGCTCAGCAAGGACTTGATGTGTTGATGGTTGAAGGTTGATGACCTTTGTGACCATGCGGAGCTACAATTTTTTTCGTGAAATATCTCCACATCTTATCCAGTGAGTGGTAGTTCTGTGGGTTAATACTTCTGGATTATGGGAGAGGTCAGAGAAGAACGTCCACCGGGGTTACGGAAATGTGACCGCAACTCAAAACCTCAAATGTTAGAACAGTCCTCGGCAGAAGAGCATCTCTTAATCATGTCCATTCTTGATCTGTATGGTCTAGGATAGCACAAGGCCCCACAAGGGCGACGTTTGAGAGATAATAACAGAAAATCGAGGCTACAATGGGCACGTGGTGATCAATAGTTAAAACGGCATAAACTATATGAATCTATGGATCATCTTATCTTGTGCCAATGGTCCAAGCTGGTGATTTTGTATTGATGTGGGAAATGTTTTCTTGGCATACATTAATACCTTTTAATACCTTTTAAATACTTGAGTATTGTTTCTCATCCTTTATGGCCACAGTCTTCCCATATTTTAACCCCATGACGCATTATAACATACATGTACATGATAAGAGTCATAGAGAAGTATGGAGCGCGCTGACGGGCTGAGCGCGCTCCATACGCTGCGGGTGTCAGCTGTGTTTTAGAGCAGAGACAGGGGACTAACGGCCAGGAACAGCGATCCTGGCCGTTTAACCCTCCAAATGCTGAGGTGAATCGAGACCGCAGCATCTGAAGCGTTGAAAAAAGGGGAGGCGGCCCCCTCCGACAGCTCATCGGCGCCCCCACCCGCGATCAGGGGCGCAGGCGGTTGTAATTGCAGCCCAGGGGCCTAATGAAGGCCCCCAGGTCTGCCTTTTGTCTGCCTCTGTTAAGCTGTGTCTCTGGCACTGCGTAACAGAAGCCTGTGAAAATGACGATATACTGCAATACATTAGTATTGACGTATATTGTGCCAGTGATCTAACGATCGCTAGTTCAAGTCCCCTAGGGGGTCTAAAAAAATGTGCAAAAAATAGTTTCATAAAGTTATTAGTAGTGAAAAAAATAATAATTAAAAGTTAAAAAAAAACCTTTTCCCATTTTTCCTCTAAAGTAATGTAAAAAATAAATAGAATTGGTATCGCTGCGTCCGAAAAACTATTACCTATTACAATATACCCTTATTGAATTCGCACGGTGAATGCCGTAAAAGACAAAAAATGTAAAACGCCAAAATTGCTGTTTTTTGGTCACCTTAGTTCGCAAAGAAAATGTAAGAAAAAGTGATCAAAAAGTTCTACGTACCAAAATATGGTACCAAAAACTACAGCTCGTCCCGCAAAAAATAAGCCCTCACACCGCTCAATCCACGGAAAAATAAAAAAGTTACAGCTCTCAGAATGTGGCGACAAAACAGTTTTACTTTTAACAAAAAGTTTTTTTTTTTAAAGTAACAAAATATAAAAAAAACTATATAAATTTGGTATCACCATAATCGGATTGAGCCGCAGAATAAACTTAAGTTGTCGTTTTTGCCGCACGTGGAAAGCCGTAAAAACTAAAACCAAAAAGCAATGTAGGAATCTAATTTTTTCCCAATTTTTGCCTGCAAAGAATTTTTTTTCAGTTTCCCAGTACATTATATGGTAACATTTACACGGTGCCATTAGAAACTACATCTCCTCCCGCAAACAATATGCCCTCACACCACTCTATAGACTGAAAAATAAAAAAAGTTATGGCTCTTGGAACGCGGGGAGTGTAAAATCAAAAACGAAAAGACATGAAAAATGGCTTGGTCCTTAAGGGGTTAATAGCCACCTCCAGTAGGGTAACATCTCATCTCAAGCTGGTTGTACAAAAATGAGTTTGGTGTACTCTAATGGTCTTCAAACTTACAAGATCCAACACAGCATGTGAGGTCAACATGGACTAGGATCTCAAACCTATTTTTAACCTGGGTGTACGTTATCTCAGTGTTGGCTGGTGGAGCCCAGTTCTGGTTAATTCTTCTCTACCAGGACAATTCTATGATGTCCTCCTCCTTAAACAATTAAAGAGCCTGTGTGTTCTTTCAGCCCGCTTACAATTTCATCAAAGTACCTCCAAATTGTGGACCCCGGCTTCCGAATTAGCCTAACAAGGGTATTGTCACAGCCTTCAGCTTGGCAAGCCGAATTAAGAAATCCTTCGGTTCTCCGTATACGACCTCATTTCTCTCTCAAGGACATTTTGACCAAGACAAGCCAGGAAACACCATAACTTAGGTCTGGTAGGAGCGGTCTTCCTGGCCGATACTTCTTCTTCTCCATCCTGTACAATGATATATCATGGTAGAGCTCTTTCTCAGCTCTTACTTTGTTATTATATCTATTTTGTCTAAGGCTCTGACCTCTTTGTAACTCTAAGAGGCGGCGTTTGCATTGCTAGCTGCTCTGGTGCACATGGGCTCAATCTCAATATAGAAGCACTTTCCAATTGTGTCCTAATCCAAGCAGCCACAGATGTCACGGGGTCATTACTGTAAGAGTAACATTGGCAGACATAGACCGAGAAGAAGACGGAAAGGAGGAGAGGAGAAAGGTGTTAATAAATACTTACATTCGAGTGGGTGTCCGGGTGACCAAGAATAGTTCTTCATGGCCATCAAAATGGCTGATTATGATTTCAGTTTCCTGTCACAAGTAAATTAAGTACAATACAATCCAATGTACCATCAGATAGATAATGCTAGGCTTTCTTTTATTCCATGCATATATGGATTTGTAGTTCTGTGGCCCAATCATTAGCTTGTCCTTCCCAAAATAGAAAATAATAGCTGGCAACAGCCAAAAAAGTATTTATCCCTGTTGTTGTTATAACTTTATTATTAACTCTTCCTGCTTGTGCCAGGCATCCAAAGAACATGCCCCACTAGCCCCCCTAGCCACGACCCTGTCTTCCCATAATCTAACGTGTGTACACTAGAGTCATGTAAAAAGTAGACACATACATTTTCAGGACCTTGGACAGAGTAAGTTATCTTTTTGGATGGACAGACACAATATGCAAAGTAGCATGACTATATGACTAAAGTATGTGTCACGGATGTGGGGTAAGTGGACCCACTAGACCGCTCCACCGTAGCGAAGAATCAGCTGGCCAAACAATAGTCAATAACAGTCTCTCGTACAAGAGTACTTGGGACGATGTACAGGCAGATGCTCGGAGTAGCAAACACATGGCACGGATGATGCTTGGTGTGGCAGATGACACAGGCAGATGGCACAAGACTTGGCAGATGATACCAGGCATGGAAAATGAGTCACACACGACTCCAACAATGGGCTTAGGCTCAGGAACGAAACACAGCAACAGGATACGGGAAGCAGGAAGCGGGAACACTGGGAGCAGGATACAACTAAGGAACCATTTGCATAGATGAACACAGGAAGACTAACAATGCTCAGGCAAGGAGAGGAAGGGCAGAGCCCTTTTTAAAGTCCAGGATGTTACTGGGTTGATTGGGAAACTTTGACAGGTGTGCGCGCTGGCCCTTTAAGGCCGGTAGTGAGCGCGCGCACCCTACAGGATACAGGAGAGCACTGCAGCCGTGTGTGTCAATGTCTCTGAGGAGGGAGAGGCCGACATGAAGACACAGTCCTGCAATCGCGGCTGCTGGTAAGTAGGACGTGCCGGCGGTAAGCGACGCGGTCATAACAGTATGTGTCCACAAAGCGGTGCCCCATACAAACAAACAGAACCAATGAGCATTAAAAAGATGCTGTCCTTGGTTCCGACACTAAAGGCCCATTTACACCAGCCAATTATCCGGAAAACGAGCGTTCACAGAATGTTCCCGATAAGGAACATCAAAGCTTGAACTGATTATTGAAAGCTTCATATATTGGGTTTCCATGGCCAAACAGTCACACACAAGCCTGAGATTAATGTACATTGGCTGGCTTTCTCTACAGCTCTCTTACTCATTCTTCACCATACTGCAAATGACAGATGAATCTGGGTTTGGGACCCACCCGAAAAATACACTCGGTCCAAGTGCTAATTATTAAGTTCTGTAAAGGTGGAATAATGATCTGAGACGGTTTTGGGGGAATTGTTTTTGGATTTTTATTATTTTGTGTATGCTATAGTATTGGAGATGGAGAAGACCATTGAAAGGGTCAACTTGTAGTAATCTATTGACTGATATGTGTATTGATTCTTTTATTTTCAAGACCTGCTTTCTGTGACCTGCCTGCTTGTGGAGCTGCAAGTTCAGGGCTCAGTGGGTGTTCCCTGCACTACATGACAAAAGTATGTATCCGGAAAGCAGTGCTACATAGAAACCAACAAAACCAATGAGCATTAAAAAGGTGTTGTGCTTGGTTTCGACACTAACTAGCAGGCTCCAAGTTACCTCTCGAAGGGACATCATCACTTGAACTGAACATTGAAAGCTTCATATATTGGGTTTCCATGGCCAGGCAGTCGCACTCAAGCCTGAGATCAATGTAAAATGCCAAGCTTTCTATACATCTCTCTGACTCATGCTTCACCATACAACAGTCTGAAAGATGATTCTGGGTTTGGGACACACCAGAAAAACAGTCCTTGCCCAAGTGATAACTATAAGGTTCTGTGAATGAAATAATGGTCTGGGCCAGTTTTTGGGATTTGGTTTGGGATTTTTTTTTTGTGTGTATACTATAGTATTGGAGTTTGCTGTAATCTGTTGGCTGATATGTATATTGCTTCTTTTATCGTCAAGACCTGCTTTCCCTGAAGTGCCTGCTTATGGAGCTGCAAGTTCAGGGCTCAGTGGGTGTTCCCTATAAAGCTATTTCTCCCCTTTTTTTCAAAGGCCACACCATGGCAATTCAGTACTGGACATCAGACATCACTCATGCTGCATAGACAACGTTTTCCAGTCTTTAGGAGTCCAGTGTTGATGAGTGCATGCCCACTGGAATTACATTTTCTTGTTTTTAGCACAATGCAATCTATACAACATCTGCTGCCCCGGGTTTGTAAAATTGTGCATTCTGAAATATTCCTCTATATACACCTACTGTAGATTGCATAACAATTGAGAGTTTAGATAAAAAGTAAAGGGTTAAAATCATATCATGATTATGTGGCCCACTATGTAAATATGGAGGCCCCCCTACTAGACAGTAATGCATTATATAAGCTCGTTCTGCACCTAGAAGAGAGGGGGCCCCTTAGCAAAGATTAAACCATGCCCCCTATTATGGTGTTGGGTTTTGCCACCCAGGGTGCCCTGTATCCCCATTTAATGACCCCTGGGCCAATTCCCTTACCCCCTTGTTTCCTCACAATGCAATACCAATGTAGAGGAGAGACTGGTACAGTTTTTTACTACCCAATAGCAAAGTAGATGGGACCAACGAGGGCTGGGCCTTAGCTCTACAAGGGCACCATAGCAGCTATATGGGTAGCACCTCCCTGTAACAATTTAAGGGAGAATTAGGGTAAAATACAATTCCTGTTAAAGTGACCTTCACACCAAGGTGGAGGTTCTCTGTTTTTAATATTTTGTGACATATTATTTGCTGTCATTTAATCGTGTATCTCATTTAAAAAAACAATTTTCAGACATCATATTAAGGCACTCTAACTAAATAGAGGGGGGGGCGGGATCCATTTTTTGGACCCGTCATCAATTTGCTGGAGCAAAGAGTGGCCACAAAGAGTGTCTCTCTCTCTGGAGGACCCAACATGTCCATGCATTACACGGACAGCCCATTGATTTAGATAGAAACGTTGTAATGCTTAGTTTCACCTGTGGTGGCGCTGCATAGAAACGAAACACTTGCTGCTGGATTACTCCACAGTTTACAGCTGATCGCTGAGGGGTCCCAGTCGTGTAAACCCTGTTATCAACTTATTTTCCAGGTACCCGTCTAACAAAGAAGGATTATAAAAAGAAGACAACCTATTTAAGAACTGCGGCTACAGGTAGGGCAGGATTTCTTAATATAGAGCCGGTCCACAGATCAATAGATTTACAGTCCTGGTCCGTGGACACATTCTATGTAAATAAATATTGCCGTATAACTAGCTGCAGTCCAAAAGGTCAAACATTGGAGACTAGGGCATTAGGGAGCAACGACCAAAGAGTGAGAATGAATATTTTAGACCTAAGTGCTCTTACTGCTTGAGGCTTTTGCTTATATACAGCAGCCAAGGTGAACAAACAGAGCTGCAGTGTAAAGCATGAAGGAGGGACAGAACCTCTGATGAGGCAGGAAGTAAATTTCAGACTACCGCAGACTCTAATAGACAAGGCAGCTAAGCTGGAGTCGCTGATCATAACTGGACCTTAATAAAGCAGAGCTAAAAAACAGCCAACACTAAAGAACACAAACACCCAGCAGGTAAGTAGTAGCCAAAGTTAGTGACTTGTCTAGAAGTTGGTAGCCCACAACTGAAAATAGACTTTAATAAGTCAGTCGTACTACATAACGTATGGTGCAATATTTAATACCGTGCAGCGTCCAAACATCGCCATTAATGAGGAGAGTCCAATACCTACCGTACGTAATATATATGATTACAGAGAGACGGGGGATTTGTTTTCGAGACCTACGTGAAGTCTTTTTGTAAAGGTTTCTTTGTGTGTGAGTGCCCTGGAGAACGGCGAGTGGATGGCAATCTACCAAAAATGCTTTAATGGCTACGTACAAACATCCCTCCCAGGTCCATTAACGAACACAATATGTTCCCAGTATTAAAGCGTCCACATTCTCCCCGTGACACCTAATCCAGGTCCTTTCCTCAATCTTGGTCAAGTTTCCATGTTCTTTGCTTACTTATATAACAGATTTGCAGTAAGATATCTGTGTGCATTGAGGGAAGGGATTGTATCACCAAGGAGAAGGGACGGTGTTCATGTGTCTTGTAGGATCAGTCACCGTTTAGCTCAATATTTGATTATGGTTTTCCCTCCGGTGAGCTGTATGGACAACCTGTACGAGGTTCTGAAGTACATGAGGTGACCTTGGCATTGGCTATAGGTGTGTGACATTCCAAGCTGCCGCTGACACCTGCTTGTTTCCCAGCTCACCTGGACTACTGACTACTCCCAGCTGTTCCTGTAGTCAGAAGTTCTTCTCTTCTGCATTGTAACTTCAGCAGTTCTCTACTCGAAAGATGAAGGAAGACCAGAACAGAACTGAGAGCGTGGAAAGTCTGGCGTCAACGGATGAAGGTAAGACCCAGAACTCATGGGGAACAGGTTAATTTTATACCAATGATCTGTGGTGTCTGCTGGAGTGTTATAGAAACCCTTGGTGGACCTCCTAGGATGGGAGTCATGGTCTGGACTAAGCTGCCAGTGCCGGTTGAAGGTCCAAAAAAGTGGCACCAGGATATTAGTACCCTGACGATGGCCATACATGGTCCCTGAGGATACTGGTTGGGAGGGAAAAACACCTGTAGCCACCATAACTGGACCCATTGCCAGGGGACTTGGAGAGCCCTCATGGTTTGCAACCATTTATGACCATTTTTACTGCAAGAGGGATGATCATAGCAAATAATGGACCACCAGTGGAGTATTCCTGATCTGGAAAATAGTGTTAACTGCTAATGAATGGTGGCCATCACCAGTCTCATAGTGGTAAGCGCAGGGATAGGAAAGTTTGGAACTGGACATTTTGAAAATAAATTGCTATATATAGTTCGGGAAACCCTTTGACTCCATTGGTTGTCTAAAGAAGCATCATTGAAATTTTAGGTGGCCCTCTATTCCCGATGGTTTACCGGTACCGTCCTATAAAGTTGGTGATGCCGCTCCCTCCACATCGAGTCAGATAAAGTTCCACTTCTTCTTATGCAAATGTTCCAAGACGATGTACAGTAAGATGTGCTGAGCCTACCGCTACCACTCTCCGCTCTGCCTCACGTGACTCACCGTTAGGAGGAGCCAGAAGGTCATGCGGTAGGATTCTGACTGGGGTCGGTGCCGGCCCGGGAGTGGACCAGTCCAGTCGCCTGACCTGAGTCACCTGACCACATGTCAATGACGTGAGGTCAGGTGACAGATCAGGCAATCAGCTGTTTTGAAACGGCTGCTCTGTGGCGCCCCCCCCCCTTTCCCTACATCATATTTGCGCCTGGGGAACATTCCCCGCCTGCCCCCCCAAAGCTACGCCCCTGCTGTATGTGCACCATTTTGTCTACTTAATGTGAAATGGTCCATTCTGTGAAGATTAGTTTCTTAACCCCTTAAGGACTGGGACTATTTTGGCCTGGAGAAGGAGAACAAGGATTTTTATTTTCCTCTTTGCATCCCGGCACTCAAAACTGAGGCTTTGGTTTTTGTGGGTCGAGTTATATTTTTGTATGTGACTTTTTTTTGGTACATTTACATTAGCGTTAAATTGATATAATTTTTTTAGTTTGGCAAAAATGCAAAAAAAAAGCAGTTCCGCTGCAGTTTTTATTTCGTTTCTCTACAGTGTACACCGATCATCATATATGATGCTAAACATTTATTGTGCAGGTTGTTATGGTTGTGACGATACCAAATATGTGTATATTATTTCATGTTTCGGGACTGACCCTCATGGTTTATTTCTATGACGCATAGCCCTTAAAGGGGTTTTCCCATCAGAGACATCTATGAAGTATCCACAGGATATATGATGACAGATAGATGCGGGTCCCACCTCTGGGACCCGCACATATCTCTAGAACGGGGCCATCTAAACCCCGTTCTAACTTTTTGTGCTCACGCTGCCTCCCGGCCACTTACTGATTACATGGCCGGGAGTCACGGAAACAGCGTAGCTCAGCGAGTTACGCTGTTTCCGTAACTCCCGATAATGTCCCAACCATGAAATCAGGACGTGGCCGGCAGTCAGTGCAAAAAGCACAAAAAGCTAGAACGGGCTTTGTGGGCCCAGAGGTGGGACCTGCATCTATTTGACATTTATGACATATCCTGTGAATATGTCATAAATGTCTCTGATGGGAAAACCCCTTTAATGTTGAGAACAAATGCTTTGTACATCTTTTAGACTTACTAAAGTCCCTGAGAACCTATTTAAACTCTGAAGGCTGCTGAATTGTAAATGCATCTCCGGAGTATATCAGTACAGGATAAGTAATGTAATGTATGTACACAGTGACTCCACCAGCAGAATAGTGAGTGCAGCTCTGGAGTATAATACAGGATGTAACTCAGGATCAGTACAGGATAAGTAATGTATGTACACAATGACTCCACCAGCAGAATAATGAGTGCAGCTCTGGAGTATAATACAGGATGTAACTCAGGATCAGTACAGGATAAGTAATGTAATGTATGTACACAGTGACTCCACCAGCAGAATAGTGAGTGCAGCTCTGGAGTATAATACAGGATGTAACTCAGGATCAGTACAGGATAAGTAATGTATGTACACAGTGACTCCACCAGCAGAATAATGAGTTCAGCTCTGGAGTATAATACAGGATGTAACTCAGGATCAGTACAGGATAAGTAATGTAATGTATGTACACAGTGACTCCACCAGCAGAATAGTGAGTGCAGCTCTGGAGTATAATACAGGATGTAACTCATGATCAGTACAGGATAAGTAATATAACGTATGTACACAGTGACTCCACCAGCAGAATAGTGAGTGCAGCTCTGGAGTATAATACAGGATGTAACTCATGATCAGTACAGGATAAGTAATGTATGTATGTACACAGTGACTCCACCAGCAGAATAGTGAGTGCAGCTCTGGAGTATAATACAGGATGTAACTCAGGATCAGTACAGGATAAGTAATGTATGTACACAGTGACTCCACCAGCAGAATAGTCAGTGCAGCTCTGGAGTATAATACAGGATGTAACTCAGGAACAGTACAGGATAAGTAATGTAATGTATGTACACAGTGACTCCACCAGCAGAATAGTGAGTGCAGCTCTGGAGTATAATACAGGATATAACTCAGGATCAGTACAGGATAAGTAATGTAATGTATGTACAGTGACTCCACCAGCAGAATAGTGAGTGCCGCTCTGGAGTATAATACAGGATTTAACTCTGGATCAGTACAGGATAAGTAATGTCATGCATGTACACAGTGACTCCACCAGCAGAATAGTGAGTGCAGCTCTGGAGTATAATACAGGATGTAACTCAGGATTAGTACAGGATAAGTAATGTATGTACACAGTGACTCCACCAGCAGAATAGTGAGTGCAGCTCTGGAGTATGATATAGGATGTAACTCAGGATCAGTACAGGATAAGTAATGTAATGTATGCACATAGTGACTCCACCAGCAGAATAGTGAGTGCAGCTCTGGAGTATAATACAGAATGTAACTCAGGATCAGTACAGGATAAGTAATGTAATGTATTTAAGTGACTCAACTTTTAATGTAGATTATATCTGTATGAAAACTGTGAATTAGTGATAATGGATAAAGATCTGTTTTAAGTAAATTTGAGGCATTTGAGAGTTTATATAAAACTAGAGGGTAGATTGAAGATTTGTATGAGTTTAGAAAAAGGGATATTTTTTGTTTTTTTTTCAGAAACAGCGCCACTTCTGTTTGTAGGTTGTTCTTGGTATTGCAGCATTCATTTGAATGGCCCACGGACAGTAGTGGACATGTTTCTAAGGGGAAAAAGCAGTAGGAATGCTAAGATTGCCTGTGCTACCTGTCAAAAGAAGCCATAGTCAGTGAATGAACTCCAGTCTACACTGCCCCCTGTAGCAATAGGAGGAATTCAGATGGGGTATAGACAAACTAACTTCTATAACAGCTGTAGAACTACAAGTCCCAGAATGTGGACAATCCCTCTCTACAATTCATTGAGCTGAATATACTGGTCGCAGTAATATCTGCTTCTGGAAAGCTGTGTGACAACCATTATGGCAGTCATTTCCGGTCCTATAGAGATTGTTAGTCACTAAACTTTCCCAGACTCCTGAATAGTAAATCTGCCTAGTTATGTAATAATATATCTCGTGCTCCTTTATTCCTACATAATGAGGCAGATTTGCCATTAAATAGGTTGTACAGAATTGGAAAAACATGGCTGCTTTCTTCCTGAAACAGCGCCACACCTGTCCATGGTTTTGTCTGGTATTGCAGCTGACCGCTATTGAAATTAATTGTTTTGAGCTGCAATACCAGATAAAACCTTTGAACAGGTGTGGCGCTGTTTTTAAAAGAAAGCATCTATGTTTTTCTAATCCTGTACAACTTCTGTAAAGGTTCTGAGAAAGCTGGGTGACCGATAAACCCCCAATGGAGTTGTATTAAAGGCCATATTGCTTATAAGCCAGCTTTCCCTGAAGCAGAAAATCCGCCTCGAGCAATAAAGAAGTATTTCATTGTTCCCTAAATGTCTATTCTGTGCACTGGGAAGCGTTCATATAAACATTGTCACAGAATTTCCTTCCCCCGGGCCACATTGCTGCTGTTCCTCGCACTAATCATCTGTTTATCACAAAGCACAGGCCGTGTTGTCTTCCCAGCGCTCCGGTAGCGCTAATTACCACGGTTGGTCTGATCCTGTCTGCATCAGTTCAGACTGAAAACTGGAACCAGAAACTGAGAGATCAATTCATCAAATTACCTATTGTTTATTGTAAATGAAGCGCCATTTCCTGCCGAGGTTTCATAATCATCTCACGCTTCTCTCCCCTGCGCCAGAGTGCGCTATCTATCTATCTATCTATCTATCTATCTCATATCTATCTATCTATCTATCATTCCCGGGCTGTATATTGTGTTAATGGTATTAAGGCTAGGCGATAAAACAAATTAATTTACTATTTGGATGTCCCACGTTTTGGTTATTTCACAGAACCACTTAATCGATTCTGTGACAAAACAGAATCCTGAATGGCCCATGGAAAGTCTATGGAAAAGAGAAGGGGGAGCAGGAGCAGAGAGAGAGAGAGAGAGAGAGAGAGAGAGAGAGAGATGCTGCTACCCATAAAAGTATTTGGAGAGTGTAGAGGGTAGCAGGAGGAGGAAGCAGAGAGAGACACAGACACGCTGCCCATAGAAGTCTATGAAGCAGGGAGGGGGAGTAGGAGGTGGGAGCAGGGAGAGAAATACAGATGTTTTTGCCTATAGAAGCCTATGGAGAGGGAGGGGTAGAAAAAGAAGGGAGCAGAGAGAAAAATAGACACACTTTCCATAGAAGTCTATGGAAAGGGGAGGGGGAGCAGGAGCAGAGAGAGATACAGGGACGCTGCCTATAGAAGTCTATAGAAGGGTAAACAGCAGAGTGAGAGACACAGACAAGCTGCAAATAGAAGTCTATGGAGAGGGGGGAGCATGCGGGGGAGCAGGGAGAGAAAGTCGTCACTGCTGCCTATAAAAGTCTATGGAGAATTTAGGTACTCTTTAATCTTAGCTGAATTGCGGGACGAGAAACCCAATATGGCACCTTCTCTAGGTGCCAGCTCACTGAGCTTTTGCTAGTTTCTTTTATCAAAAAAAATTAAAAATTAAAATTAAGATTTGCCTAAAGGCTTTAAAAAAAGATTGAGATTTTATTTTTAGGCAGTGAAACTAAGCTTATGATGTTTCACACAGACGCTGCCCATAGAAGTCTATGGAGAGGGGAGGGAGGAGCAAGAGAAGGTAGCAGAGAGAGAAAGAGACACAGACAGGCTGCTCATACAAGGACTGCGCTTATTTGCTTATGTTTACTTTCTGCAAGAACGAAAAGCCAAAGAGGAGAAGTCACATGTTTGTATGAAGGGTAAATTGTCGAATTATATTACGTACAGCCATACTGACTATATGACTAAGGGGGATCATGGCGTCGCCAGTGTTGTGGGCCTTGGGCATAAATGCCTATCTGGGTAAACATCTGATAGCGGGTCACATGGTCTTGTACCCTCATCTCTTAGGTCATTGAAGTCTTGTGTTCATTCTTGCGTTTTCTCTGGTCAGTTTACACGGGATGTGGTGGTCATGTGACAGTACTATTTTGGGACAGGACATTTTCTAGGAGCCTGCATGGTTAATTAAGTAACAAATTGCCCAGAAGCTTATCTGATTATTTCACTTGATGTGCATGCATAGGAAATTGACAATTAATTACACCATGCAATCTCATCGTATACACTAGAGTCAACTCCAGCCTGCAGTCATGGCCTTGACTTACAGTAATATACAGTATATAGCCATGTCCTGTTTCTTGTATCATGCAAACAGTTCTGTATAATTATTGTCACAAGTCCCATCAGTCCCTGTGCCCAGTGGGAATCAACTCTTTCCCTATGTCACACACTAGGACCAATTTCACGGGAAACCCATTAACTTATTAGTATGTCTTTAGAGCTTGAGAGGAAACTGGAGAAATCAGAGTAAACCCACACAAACACAGCGGGCACATACAAACTACATGCAGATGTTGACCCTGGTCGGATTTAAGCCCAGGACCCCAGTAGTGCCCGGTTACAATGCTAACCATTGAGTCATATATGGTATAATGTACCCCTTACTGTTAATTTACAAGAATATTAGAAGTCACTGAGGAGTTTAATGACTATATAAAAGCACAAGACCGCAAGAGTGCTTTTATCTAGGCTATGGAGCTTCTTGATGCCCTCCCTCATACAGTGCCAGCCACAGTATAACTCTCATAAAATGGCAGTCACAGTGTGCCCCCATACAATGCCAAATACAATGTACTCTCATACAGTGCCAGCCTCAGTGTGCTCCCCCATAAAGTGTTTGCCACAGTGTTCTCCATCTATATAGTGCCAGTCACAGTGTTCCCCTCATACAGTGCCAGCCCCAGTGTGCACCTCATAATATGCTACTCACAGTGTGCCTACCATACAGTTCCAGCCCCAGTGTGCCCCCAGTGTGCCCACCATAAAGAGACAAACCCAGTGTGCCCCTCGTACTGTGATAATCACAATGTGCCCTCCATACAGAGCCAGCACCAGTGTGCTCCCCCCATAAAGTATTAGTTACAGTGTTCTCCATCTATATAGTGCCAGTCATAGTGTTCTCCTCATACAGTGCCAGTCAAAGTGTGCCCCTCATAATATGCTACTCACAGTGTGTCTACCATACAGTGCCAGCACCAGTGTGCTCCCACATAAAGTGGCCCCAGTGTGCTCAATCTATACAGTGCAAGTCACACTGTGCCCTCATACAGAGCCAGCCCCAGTGTGCACCTCATAAAATACTAATCAAAATGTGCCCTCCATACAGAGCCAGCCCCAGTGTGTTCCCTTATAAAGTGGCCACAGTGTGCTCTATCTAGATAGTGCTAGTCACAGTGTGCTCCCATACAGAGCCAGCCCCAGTGTGCCCCCAGTGTGCCCACCATAAAGAGACAAACCCAGTGTGCCCCTCGTACTGTGATAATCACAGTGTGCCCACCATAAAGGGCTAGCCCCAGTGTGTCCCTCATAGCTTGGTAATCACAGTGTCCCCACCATAAAGAAGCCAGCCCCAGTGCTCTCCACATAAGTGGCCACAGTTTGCTCCATCTATATAATACGAGTCACAGTGTGCCTCCATTCAGAGAAAGCCCCAATGTGCCCCTCACAAAATGCCAATCACAGTGTGCCGTCCACACAGAGCCAGCCCCAGTGTGCCCCCTGTAGAACCAGCACATAATTTTAGAAATTACCACTGTGCTTCTTTCAGCAACAGTGTGGTCCTCACCTCTGAGTGTGGGGTAGCTTTAGTCACTGAATGATTAAGATGAAGCCCCCATTTTCTTTTCCACAAAGAGGTTCTGCAGTAGCTAGGATGTGCATGCTCTAAAGTACCTAGAGCAGCCTACTCTATAGTTACTGCAGATTCTCCTTGCAAAGAAAAGGGAGCAAATCAATCAGTGATCGATATTAAGCTCCAAATAGAACTACAGCTGTTCTCTAGTTCCGTTTTGAGTGGGCCTCTGTAACCTCCCTAATCTATAGGGGACCTGACAGGGCTTTGGGCCCCTGGAAGATCTCAAAAATCGGTCCCACAATATCTTTACATATCTGCATTTGCACTTAAGTGTATAATAAAAACAAGCACCACCAACATATAATAGAAATAACAGCACGAAACAAATAAGAATATGCTGGAGACAATGATTTATTAGCTGACATAAAATGGGATAGATGTGGAACCCATTACGGTACTTGATTTCTTTAAAGTAGCAGATTTGTTTCAACAGAGTAGAGTTGAAGTTTATCACTTGGCTTAACTAATGATGATATAATTATATGTTTCTTTTCTATAGGGCTACAGGTAAACTTACTGTATAAATGAAATTACAAATCCAGCTCTGTTATATCCATGTACTTCAGGAAACCATATAAATATTGAGTTTATTACACACAAGCAAATAGACGTCATATAGAGCAATAATTTAGTTGTAAAGTAAATGTTAATTTCCTCGCTAGATAAACACCATAAATTATGAATAGACTGCAGAGCAATGTTATGTAAAGTGCCCAAGAACGGCAAGTTAATTGGTATTTGGTGAAAGATAAAGAAACGGCTGCAATTGTGTAACTGAATCATGTGGGTCAATCTGTCGCTTCACATAAAAAATAAAAACATAACTAATATAATACTACTCCCTACATATAAGAATATAATTACTGTAATATTGCCTCCTATATACAAGAATATAACTACTATAATACTGCTCCTATATACAAGAATATAACTACTATAATACTGCCCCTATATACAAGAATATAACTACTATAATACTGCCTCCTATATACAAGATTATAACTACTATAATACTGCTCCTATATACAAGAATATAACTACTATAATACTGCCCCTATATACAAGAATATAACTACTATAATACTACTCCCTACGTACAAGAATATAACTACTATAATACTGCCCCTATATACAGGAATATATACAAGAATATAACTACTATAATACTGCCTCCAATATACAAGAATATAACTACTATAATACTGCCCCTATATACAAGAATATAACTACTATAATACTACCCCCTATATACAAGAATATAACTACTATAATACTGCCTCTATATACAAGAATATAACTACTATAATACTGCCCCTATATACAGGAATATATACAAGAATATAACAACTATAATACTGCCTCCAATATACAAGAATATAACTACTATAATACTGCCCCTATATACAAGAATATAACTACTATAATACTGCTCCTATATACAAGAATATAACTACTATAATACTACCCCCTATATACAAGAATATAACGACTATAATACTGCCCCTATATACAAGAATATAACTACTATAATACTGCTCCTATATACAAGAATATAACTACTATAATGCTGCCCGAATATACAAGAATATAACTACTATAATACTGCCCCCTATGTACAAGAATATAACTACTATAATACTGCCCCTATATACAAGAATATAACTACTATAATACTGCTCCTATATGCAAGAATATAACTACTATAATACTAACTCTATATACAAGAATATAACGACTAGAATACTGCCCTCTATATACAAGAATATCACTACTATAATACTGCCACTATATACAAGAATATAACTACTATAATACTGCTCCTATATACAAGAATATAACTACTATAATACTGCCCCTATATACAAGAATATAACTACTATAATACTGCTCCTATATACAAGAATATAACTACTATAATACTGCTCCTTATATACAAGAATATAACTACTATAATACTGCCCCTATATACAAGAATATAACTACTATAATACTGCTCCTGTATACAAGACTATAACTACTATAATACTGCTCCTGTATACAAGAATATAACTACTATAATACTGCTCCTATATACAAGAATATAACTACTATAATACTGCCCCTATATACAAGAATATAACTACTATAATACTGCTCCTGTATACAAGAATATAACTACTATAATACTGCCTCCTATATACAGGAATATAACTACTATAATACTGCCCCTATATACAAGAATATAACTACTATAATACTGTCCCCTGTGTACAAGAATATAACTACTATAATACTGCTCCTATATACAAGAATATAACTACTATAATACTGCTCCTATATACAAGAATATAACGACTATAATACTGCCCCTATATACAAGAATATAACTACTATAATACTGCTCCCTATATACAAGAATATAACTACTATAATACTGCTCCTATATACAAGAATATAACTACTATAATACTGCCCCTATATACAAGAATATAACTACTATAATACTGCCCCTATATACAAGAATATAACTACTATAATACTGCTCCTGTATACAAGAATATAACTACTATAATACTGCCTCCTATATACAAGAATATAACTACTATAATACTGCCCCTATATACAAGAATATAACTACTATAATACTGTCCCCTGTGTACAAGAATATAACTACTATAATACTGCTCCTATATACAAGAATATAACTACTATAATACTGCTCCTATATACAAGAATATAACGACTATAATACTGCCCCTATATACAAGAATATAACTACTATAATACTGCTCCCTATATACAAGAATATAACTACTATAATACTGCTCCTATATACAAGAATATAACTACTATAATGCTGCCGGAATATACAAGAATATAACTACTATAATACTGCCCCCTATGTACAAGAATATAACTACTATAATACTGCCCCTATATACAAGAATATAACTACTATAATACTGCTCTATATACAAGAATTTAACTACTATAATACTGCTCCTATATACAAGAATATAACTACTATAATACTACCTCTATATGCAAGAATATAACGACTAGAATACTACCCTCTATATACAAGAATATAACTACTATAATACTGCCACTATATACAAGAATATAACTACTATAATACTGCTCCTATATACAAGAATATAACGACTAGAATACTGCCCTCTATATACAAGAATATAACTACTATAATACTGCCCCTATATATAAGAATATAACTACTATAATACTGCTCTATATACAAGAATTTAACTACTATAATACTGCTCCTATATACAAGAATATAACTACTATAATACTACCTCTATATACAAGAATATAACGACTAGAATACTGCCCTCTATATACAAGAATATAACTACTATAATACTGCTCCTATATACAAGAATATAACTACTATAATACTGCCCCTATATACAAGAATATAACTACTATAATACTGCCCCTATATACAAGAATATAACTACTATAATACTGCTCCTGTATACAAGAATATAACTACTATAATACTGCCTCCTATATACAAGAATATAACTACTATAATACTGCCCCTATATACAAGAATATAACTACTATAATACTGTCCCCTGTGTACAAGAATATAACTACTATAATACTGCTCCTATATACAAGAATATAACTACTATAATACTGCTCCTATATACAAGAATATAACGACTATAATACTGCCCCTATATACAAGAATATAACTACTATAATACTGCTCCCTATATACAAGAATATAACTACTATAATACTGCTCCTATATACAAGAATATAACTACTATAATGCTGCCGGAATATACAAGAATATAACTACTATAATACTGCCCCCTATGTACAAGAATATAACTACTATAATACTGCCCCTATATACAAGAATATAACTACTATAATACTGCTCTATATACAAGAATTTAACTACTATAATACTGCTCCTATATACAAGAATATAACTACTATAATACTACCTCTATATACAAGAATATAACGACTAGAATACTACCCTCTATATACAAGAATATAACTACTATAATACTGCCACTATATACAAGAATATAACTACTATAATACTGCTCCTATATACAAGAATATAACGACTATAATACTGCCCTCTATATACAAGAATATAACTACTATAATACTGCCCCTATATACAAGAATATAACTACTATAATACTGCTCTATATACAAGAATTTAACTACTATAATACTGCTCCTATATACAAGAATATAACTACTATAATACTACCTCTATATACAAGAATATAACGACTAGAATACTGCCCTCTATATACAACAATATAACTACTATAATACTGCCACTATATACAAGAATATAACTACTATAATACTGCTCCTATATACAAGAATATAACTACTATAATACTGCCCCTAAATACAAGAATATAACTACTATAATACTGCTCCTATATACAAGAATATAACTACTATAAGGGGGGATTCACACGAGCGTGATTTGGCAGCGTGTAGACCGCGTGGTTTTCGCGCGGCACGCAATGCCCTATAGAAGTCTATGGGGCAGTACACACAGTCCGTGTATTTTGCGCAGCGTTTGTTCACTGCGCAAAATACGCGACAGGTTCAATAACTCTGCGTATTTCACGCATCACGCACCCATTGAAGTCAATGGGTGCGTGAAAACCAGGCAGGTCGCACGGAAGCTCTTCCGTGCGAACTGCGTGTTTGCGCAACAGCTGTCAAAAGGATGAATGGAAACAGAAAAGCACCACGTGCTTTTCTGTTTCCAAGCATCCAAACGGAGTGTCTTTGCGAGGAGCGAACCCCGACAACCGAAGCTAACTTCACCGGGTTCGGCCAAACTTGTTTTGGCCGAACCCGGCAAAAAAAATTCCGGTCCGCGACGTCGGAAGACATTCACTGTGCATGGTGCTGAAAGAGTTAAACTGTTTCAGCACCATGGACAGTGACTTGCGATCCCAAAATACATGAACCTGTAAAAAAAAAAACGAAGTTCTAACTTACCGATTACTCCTGTCTCCTTCCTGCAGTCCAACCTCCCGGGATGACACTTCAGTTCAAGTGACAGCTCCAGCCAATCACAGGCCAAGCACAGGCTGCAGCCAATCACAGGCTGCAGCGGTCACTTGGACTGCCGCGTCATCCAGGGAGGTGGGGCCCGATGTCAAGAGAGGCGCGTCACCAAGGACGCGTCACCAAGGACGCGTCACCAAGGCAACGGCCAGGAAGTTCTCTGTAAGTAGGAACTTTATCTTTTTTTTTTACAGGTTTTTCGCTGTTGTGTTCGGCATTCACTGTCGAGGGTGCTGAAAGATTTAGCTCTTTCAGCACCTTGGACAGTGACGGGCGTCGACAAGCCTCATCTCTATGATGCCGGCTGCGCGAAAATCACGCAGCCGCGCATCAGACACGCATGACACACGCAGCTGTCAAATGGTTTTTGCGCTCGCAAAACGCTGCGTTGTTTGCGCGCGCAAAAACGCAACGCTCGTGTGAATCTGCCCTAATACTGCTCCCTATATACAAGAATATAACTACTATAATACTGCCCCTATATACAAGAATATAACTACTATAATACTGCTCCTATATACAAGAATATAACTACTATAATACTGCTCCCTATATACAAGAATATAACTACTATAATACTGCCCCTATATACAAGAATATAACTACTATAATACTGCTCCTGTATACAAGAATATAACTACTATAATACTGCTCCTGTATACAAGAATATAACTACTATAATACTGCTCCTATATACAAGAATATAACTACTATAATACTGCCCCTATATACAAGAATATAACTACTATAATACTGCTCCTGTATACAAGAATATAACTACTATAATACTGCCTCCTATATACAAGAATATAACTACTATAATACTGCCCCTATATACAAGAATAGAACTACTATAGTACTGTCCCCTGTGTACAAGAATATAACTACTATAATACTGCTCCTATATACAAGAATATAACTACTATAATACTGCTCCTATATACAAGAATATAACGACTATAATTATCTTTTTTATTTGAAAACTTGCAACAAAATATTACAATACTTTTGCAATACACTCATAACAGATAAAGAAAATAAACGTATGTCTCTTAATAACATCACAATCATTAAACAAACCATAATATATGAATATTGCTCCAGTATAGATTGTTTCAACTATTTTTCATGATATTATTCTAGACAGTATTACAGGAGAGTTCTTCTTTATTGGTGCCCGGGCAGCATCGCGCACACCACAGAGGGTACACAATCACCACATTTATGACATATAGTAAACCTCTATGATATAAACGGAGTTCGGGGTAGAAGTCTCCATACAGCAGCTGAGAGTTTCACTGTCCCACTAGATGTGGTGACTGCAGGGACAGGGACACAGCAGGGACATTACTCTGTAGATAAGTCTCTTGTATAAAGATGATGTCAGATTTGACGTCAGACAGACGCTGGAATATCGCCCGCCGCCTGCTCCTATTCTTCACACTGTTCACATTAATAGGAGGTGATTTTCAGCCTCATCTTGGTTACATGTCTTTCCTACTTTTTTTCCTTCTTCCACTACTATGTCCTGTAACACCCCATCTTTTGGTGGACATTGGGGGGTCAGCATCTTCATCCCGAGGTTCGTTGTCTGGGATGTGTGAGGAGACTTGCTCCATCTCTGCTTCTTCTTCTTGGTCATCTTCTCCCAGCGCACAGTAACGTCCCCCAGTAATCGCCAGCACTGGAGACTCCGGTGATTTCTTTGCAGCAGTGATTTTTTTCCTAGAAGAATTATCTGTTTTACTTCTCCTTTTAACCGTCTGAAATCCCTCCTCATCGATACTGGTCGCTGCGGCTGGATCAGCTGTTTTTTTACTGGTCGCTGCGGCTAGATCTGCTGGTTTTTTACTGGCCGCTGCGGCCGGATCAGCTGGTTCCTTACTGGTCGCTGCGGCTGGATCAGCTGGTTCTTTACTGGTGTTGGGCAGATGTTTAGATGCTTTGGTGACAGAGTGACTGGATATTTTACTTTTAGCATGACCTCTATTTTCAGTGGCTGGTGACACTTGTGCAGCATCCACAGATGGGACAGTCGTCTCTGGAGTAGGATCTCTGGTACTTTGGCTCACATCATCATTGGGACTTCCAGGTTCTGGGGTTGTATCTACACATATGGAGACATCCTCCTGCTGTTCCTCCATGGCTTCTTTAAAGGTCTCCTCCTTATTATGTTCTGCATGCGGACACTCCCGGAATGTATGTCCAGGTCCTAAGCACAGGTTACAGATGACAGGCCCTGTACAATCGTCCTTCACATGCCCAAACTGACAACATAGTGAGCACTTAATACGGGAACAGTTGAATGCCAGGTGTCTGCCCCCACATCTATGGCACAGTCGCGGTTGACCAGGGTAGTAACATACGCCTCTCTCCGAGCCCAGGTAGAAGGAGTGCGGCAGATGTCTGGTCACTCCATTCTCCTGAACCAGCTGGATCTTGACAGAATATCCTCCATTCCAGATCTCCTCCTCATCATAGATCTTTGTTGGCAGTCTCTTCACCTCACAATATCTGCTCAACCAGTGCTGCAAATCTGCCAGAGCCACCACCTCAGACTGGAACAGGACGGTGGCGGTGACTACCTGGGGTTTAGTCAGCTGGATGACATGTAGATGCTCCCACATCGTGTGCTCCTTTGTATCGTTATAAATACTCCAGAACAAGTCTAGACTGTATTGCAGCTAGAAACTGATGTCATAATTCCTGCTGGAGGGAACGTGGATCAGAGCGAACACCTCAGAAGCTTTAAACTTCATAAACTCCTTCAACAAAACTTTCCCAATGTGGAGTCTGGAGGGGAGGTTTTCCTCTGGTCCTGAGTACCTGATTCTGACCGCGTTCCTCCTCTGAGGTGTGGGGTTAGTCGGTCTTGTGACGCTGGAGAACAGTCTCCTGTACTGAGGTCTGTCAGCAGGTGGGTCAGGACTGGACCTCTCCTCAGCTGATTGTACTGCAGATCCTCCTGTGTCTGCTCCTGATCGCTGTGTAACCTGCACTCCATTCACTGACACTGCGGACGGCTGAACCTCCAGAACAGGGTCTGCAATGTCCGCCTCAACCTGTGCCGCTGGTTCATCAAATAGACTGTCAATCACCGCGCTGAGCGAGGTCTCACTTACAATGTCAGTATATGCGGCACTTTCTTGCTCACTCCCAGGAGTGCCACTCGCATTCACTTCATCTGTACTGCACATAGAGTCTACTGCAGTTAACCCCTCGTCAGCTGGCACACATTTCTCTGCAGCTTTAGCAGCATTTTTGTTGACTGATTGCACAGACCCCACACATGATGAGAGATGTGATCCTCCAGCCACTGCACACTCATATCTTCCAGGGTTTCCCTGCTCCACAATATTATACACAGTCTTATAGTCAGTGTCTTTTTTTGCAATGATATTTTTTCTCTTCACAGTTTGGGCTCTGGTCTCCCTTTTGTTCTCAATTGCCCAGTTCTTTATTTTGGGTACTGTGCATGATTCTTTCTGCAATCTCTCCTTCAATATCACCAGTTCACGTGTGCAAACATCCAGACACTCACATTTCATCAGCTTTGCCTTTGGATCAGTCTCTTGGTTAATTTCAGTTCTCAATTTGCGAACTTGCATTTCCATTTTAAAGATATTTTTCTTTGTCATTTTTGTGCACAATTCACCAACATCATGAGATTCAGTTGACTCACCAGCCACCATTTCCAGATCTTCACCTCCACCATCTCCATGCTGCAGGCCAAACTCCAGACTCTGGGCTTTCCCAGGATCATCAGCCCAGAACCCCTCCCCTCCACCTGGGTCAGAAGCCAGGCATAGTCCTAACAGGGAGCTCACAAGCACACGTCTATCCTCTCCTATGGACAAGAATAGAACTACTATAATACTGCTCTTATATACAAGAATATAACTACTATAATACTGCTCCCTATATACAAGAATATAACTACTATAATACTGCTCCCTATATACAAGAATATAACTACTATAATACTGCTCCTATATACAAGAATATAACTACTATAATACTGCCCCTATATACAATTATATAACTACTATAATACTGCCCCCTATATACAAGAATATAACTACTATAATACTACCCCCTATATACAAGAATATAACTACTATAATACTGCCCCCTATATACAAGAATATAACTACTATAATACTGCTCATATATACAGGAATATAACTATTATAATACTACCCCCTATATACAGGAATATAACTACTATAAGGGGGGATTCACACGAGCGTGATTTTCGTGCGTGCAAGCCGCGTATTTTTTGCGCGCCACGCACAGCCCTATAGAAGTCAATGGGGCAGTTCAAACAGTGCGTGATTTGTGCGCAGCGTTTGTTCGCTGCTTGCAAAACGCGACAGGTTCAATATCTCCGCGTATTTCGCGCATCACGCACCCATTGAAGTCCGTGCGTGCGAACCGACTGAAACAGCGCACCAGCTGTCAAAAGGATGAATGTAAACAGAAAAGCACCACGTGCTTTTCTGTTTCCAAACATCCAAATGGAGTGTCTTTGAGATGAGCGAACCCGGACAATCGAACCGAACTTCACCGGGTTCGGCCAAACTCGTTTTGGCCGAACCCAGCAGAAAAATTTCCGGTACGCGACGTCAGGAGATAGTCACTGTCCAGGGTGCTGAAAGAGTTAAACTGTTTCAGCACCATGGACAGTGACTACCGATCCCAATAAACATGAACCTGTAAAAAAAACCGACGTTCTGACTTACCGATAACTCCCGGCTTCTTCCTCCAGTCTGACCTCCCTGGATGACAATTCAGTCCAAGTGACAGCTCCAGCCAATCACAGGCCAAGCACAGGCTGCAGCGGTCACATGGACTGGCGCGTCATCCAGGGAGGTGGGGCCCGATGTCAAGAGAGGCGCGTCACCAAGGACGCGTCACCAAGGCAACGGCCGGGAGGGAAGTTCTCGGTAAGTACGAACTTTTTCTTTTTTTTTAACAGGTTGCTCTATATTGTGTTCGCCATTCACTGTCGAGGGTGCTGAAAGAGTTACTGCCGATCAGTTAGCTCTTTCAGCACCTTGGACAGTGACGGGCGTCGACTAGCCTCATCTCTAATACTGCCCCCTATATACAAGAATATAATTACTATAATACTGCTCCTATATACAAGAATATAACTACTATAATACTGCCCCTATATACAAGAATATAACTACTATAATACTGCTCCCTATATACAAGAATATAACTACTATAATACTGCTCCCTATATACAAGAATATAACTACTATAATACTTCTCCTGTATACAAGAATATAACTACTATAATACTGCCCCCTATATACAAGAATATAATTACTATAATACTGCTCCTATATACAAGAATATAACTACTATAATACTGCCCCTATATACAAGAATATAACTACTACAATACTGCTCCCTATATACAAGAATATAACTACTATAATACTGCCCCTATATACAAGAATATAACTACTATAATACTCCTCCCTATATACAAGAATATAACTACTATAATACTGCCCCCTATATACAAGAATATAACTACTATAATACTGCTCCTATATACAAGAATATAACTACTATAATACTGCTCCTATATACAAGAATATAACTACTATAATACTGCTCCTGTATACAAGAATATAACTACTATAATACTGCCCCTATATACAAGATAGCAGCTGCTCTATGTACAGGAATATAACTACTTTAATACTGCCCCCTATGGACAAGAATATATATGTACTACAATAGAGCCTCCTATTCACTAAATTAGAGGCTGAACGAGTTTGAGAATTTTCAATGACCATGGTAAGTCGATGTAATAGGGTTTGTTTGCTTTACTTGTTAGAAGGGTTCTTTGATAATAGGCTGATCACAAGGTGTGCTCTTGCCTGGACCCCAGCGATCAATTGTAATCTGTAGGTAAACCTGGCAGTAAGTGTTTAATTTCCCTGCAGCGCCACCACAGGATAAATTAAGCATTACACAGTGTTCATGCAAACCAATGGGTTGTCTGTGTAATGCAGGAGACACTCTTTGAAACTGCTCTCGACTCTGGCCAAAAAATGGGGATCCTGAACAGGGGAACCCCACTAATTACTTTTAATGACTTAATAGCATATATAAAAATGTGCTCCCTAATCAGGACACCATTTAATTGTATAAAAAAAATGGCTTCTGTAGATTTGACGTCAGTAACATCAGGCCACATAAATGGAGAAGCGTAGAGTCCACATTCACTTCCTCTGTGCGGCTCTGCTCCAGTTATAGTAATCGGTGTCGTGCCTTATCTGCAGGTCAGCTGGATCCACGCTTATCGGCCACTTTCGTTTGCGCAGTGATGTCATTATATTTACCTTTATATCGCAGCTGATAAAACATTCGCTATATCTGAGCTCTGACAACCCCTTACCCAGATGTCACAGATCTGCGGCCACTTCTCTCGCTCACTTCACAGCTTGATTAGACAGCACTTTACAACGTTTTTCGCTCTTCTGTTTGGATAACTTTACTGCTTTATAAACCGCGCCTTCATACGAAGATATGTATTTATAAACTTGGAATATTTAAAGGCACAGTAACCCTATCTTTTTTATACATCCTGCTTGCAAAAGAAGATCTGACTTAGAAAACCCATTGTTAACACTTCTGAGTTAATAGAGGGGTCAATTTTTCTGAAATCTCATCTCTTAACCAGAATGGAGCGTGAGCGCCTCCCTTGTTCTGGAGGACCCGGCTTGTAATACTTCATTTCCTCAGTGGTGGCGCTGCAGGAGAATTGAACACTTGTGATGAGTTTTTCCACGGCTCATCGGTGTATTGCTTTGTAACTAGGCGGATTTGCCATTCAGTGTTTTAGGGAAGATGGGTAACAACCTCTCTGAAAGGTATAATAACGTACATATTGGTTGTCAACCGGCCTTTTAAGAAAAATCTACAATAAAAAATAAAAAAATTGTGTAATAGACTTTTAAAAGACAATAATCTGCTAAGTGGAACAGATACAATGCAGAAGTTCACAGTTCCTTAAAATAAGAGACGTTCCTGTTTCACCCAATACTGAAGGCTGAAGGGTCTGGGAGGTTGGGGGTTATTGTTGCTCATCAGCAAAAATCTAAAACATATTTTAAAGGGGTTGTATGAAATTTTTAAAATAAGGCTTCTTTCTTTTAAAGACAGTGCCCCACCTGTCCACAGGTTATGTGTGGTATTGCAGTTTAGCCCTATTTATTTCAATTGAACTGAGTTGCAATGCCAGATACAACCCATGGACAGGTGTGGCGCTGTTTCTCGACGAAGTTAATCATGTCTCAGTTGGTTTTGTTGAGGTAGTTTTGTGGTAGTACATTTATTTATCAGGTAAATGTTATAGACAATCACACTAATATTAAAAATACAGCTAATCAAAATAGAAAATTCATAATTTCTACCTCTGATTCCTCCGATATATGAAGGCAATGGGACAGAATTACGTTTGCCCTGGCATTTCTCTCCTTGGCACTTGGGCATACACCCCTTGTATGTTTGGCTCTTCTTTCCCCAGTCCTTGTATATATATATTATATACGTCTGCGGCATTATATTTGGATTACTTATCTGAACACCAAAGAGAGAGGTGCTAGGAGTTGGCAGATTTCTGTCCCATTGCCTTAACGCCTAATGCACACGACCGTGTGTGCCGCCCGAGTCCCGTCCGTGAGCCGTAGAAATATAGGATAAATATAGGACGCCCGATTCACCCGCTAAAGTAAATGTGTCCGTGAAAACTATCGGGTGCCACTAGGATGCCGTGAAAAACGGCACTCGGTCGTGTGCAAACATCTTCAGGAGCTTTAACCCGGGGTTAAGATTTTCCCCCTTGTTCAGATTTTGTTACTTGAAATTTTTCACGGCTTTGGCGGTGTCACGAGCCGGTTCTTACGGTATCCAGAGATAGGACCTACCGAGCAGCACAATTCAACCCATAGCTTTCCTTTTCCTGCGACTTCACGTTGCGCCTAAGGCACTTTTTTGGCACCAGGGTTTAAAAGTGTTGTCCGGGCATGGGACCGTTTTTCATACTGATGACCTATCCACAGGATAGGTGATCAGTGGGGGTCCAAAACCCGGACCCCGCTCCGATCAGCTGCACCGGCTGGCTCCCGTTACAGTATAGTGGCCGTGCTGCAATACTGCAGCTCTGCTCCTAGTCAAGTGGATAGGCGCAAAGTTGCAGTTCTGCAGCACGTCCGCTATACTGCGACCGGAGCCTTCTGCTTCCGGCACCGAACGCTGCATACAGTGCATAACATCCAGTGTCCGGAGGCAGACGGAGCAGCTGATTGGTGCAGGTGTCGGACCCCCGCCGATCATATACATCAGTATGAAAAACGGTCCCATGCCTGGACAACCCCTTTAAGTGGCACTAACTTGCCTGGTGGTTGAACCCTTGGATATGCGTAAGCGATAGGCGAACTAGACCAAGTAGGGAAGGTTGGAGATACGGCTGCTATGGGCCGCAACAAAGACTAGTCTATACACGTACCAGAGGTATGATGAAGTGGAATAGTAGAGCCGAGTACGTGGTACTGATGCAAGGTACATCAGACAATTCCAGGGTCCAGCGACCGAGGAGTAGCAGAGCTGGGTATGCGGTACAGAGGCAGTAAGCAAAAGGGTAATCAGACAGACCAGGGTTCGCAACTGAAATGTAGCACAGTGGTGTAAGCAGTACAAAGGGTAATCCAAAAATGTAGTAGTGCAAATGTCAGGGATAGGGAGAAACACAACCAGGTTGGGGAGAAAACTTCATTAACTGGCACCGAGGCCAGTATACAAGAAGATCAAATAGGGCGCCCAGTGTTCTGATTGGCTGGACAACCGTCCACTCTAAGCATTGTGCCTGTCAACCTCCCTGCCAGCGGCTGGCAAGGAGAGATGGCACTGGAGCGTTGCGAGGGAGGTATGTTACATGTGGCTTGAATTTCCAACTCTTGAAATTCCTAATTGGGTGATTTCAACTTTTTGGGACTTTTCGAGACACAATCAGTTTTGTTGTTTTGCTTTTGTAGGTTGTTGATTATTATTGGCCAACTTTATGCAAGATGGTGTCCTGGAGGGACTAAAAGAAGTTTATTGTGTAATAGCAAAAATGTCAGGGTGTCCCAATAATTTTTCCCATGTGCTTCTACTTGCCTGAACTCGGCACGATGGTCGTGAACCACTGTAAACACATTCCTTCATACATTTGTCTTTTTTCCAAGGACAGGACTTTTATTTATTTGTTCTTGCCCATTAACTGAAGTTCGAGGAAGCAAAATTCATATCAGACAGGAACACGGATTGGCAGACGAGGGCATTAATTGTTATTACTTGTAATGGAAATGTTCTTTTCCAATGACGGCCCTTTTAGTGATAATATTGTGACTCTGCCTCTAGACTGATACAATTATAATCATATAAAATATAGATTTCTAGCAATAACAGAAATTATTTACCTCATTACGGGACCTGTCTCCTCCTCAGGTCGTTGTTTGCTTTATCACCCGGTGGCTCCATGATGTTGTCCACGTCACGTCACATCATCTTCTTCTATGTTCAGGACATTGAGTGTTACAAAGTTTACATCACCACTCTCCAACCTTAAAGGGGTATTCCCAAAATGCTAAATTATTTTCTGATCGATCGCTGGGACCCGCACCGATCGTCAGAACGGGGGACCTGAACCTCCAGATCCTCCTCATTGCACTCTCCGTAGTTAGGAGGAGCTTGAATGGAGCAGCGGTCGAGCATGCGCCCACTGCTCCATTCCCTGTCTATGAGAATGACGGAAATAGTCGAGCGCTGTACTCGGCTGTTTCTGTCTTTCCCATAGAGTTTGAATGGAACGGTAGAGCGCTATTCCATTTAAGCTCTGGGGGTTTAAAACCCCCGTTCTCACGATCGTTCGTAGTCCAAGCAGTGGGGCCCCCAGCGATCAGAAAATTATGTAGATAGGTAATAATTTATGATTTTGGGAATACCCCTTTAAGACTCGTAACGTAAAGCTCTTGGGCCCCAATTTCAAATATGCAACACTCTCCCCCTGACTTTCATGTGCCATTTATAATATTGGTGACTTATTACATGGTCTTTGGGCCCCCTAGGACACCAGGGACCGGGTGCGACTGCTGGCTTTGCACCCCCTATAGATATGCCCCTATCAACCTCGCTAAGCCTGGACTAAATAAGGGCTTGGGGTTAATCAAGTTGAACTATTAATACTTATGTTTATCCAGAGTAAGGCAAAAACAAAAAAATAAATGGTATAGATCAATTTGCCATAGAGCGGAAAATTCTTTGCTGTCCCCCTACTAGCAATCATTTAGATCCCTAGATCAACATTTTACAGTAACACCAGTAACCCTGTATATTATGTCTAACCCTTTTTTAAAACTATGCACACAAGATGTTGGGGTTAAACTGCACTTAGCCGCAAGTAGTGACCAGGTGTCCTCCGAGGGGTCCCCCAGAATATAAGATTTGAATACATTTTGATAGGTGACATTTACATATTTATTTAAAGATGTCAGGATTCCCCTCAGTCTTTTCGTCTCTAAAGAAATTACATTTAATTTTCCCAAATTTTCTAAAATCTTTGAACATTTTCTAGGCCACATATCTTTTTTTATAAACTGCCGCCCAAAACTGGACTGCATATTCGAGATCCGGCTTCATAAAGGGGTAAATGAAGTCTTTCTCCTCCAGAAGCCATGCCCTTTCTAATACTCGACAATATTTTGTTAGCTTTCTTGGCAGCAGACTGGTATTGAGTGCTATAATTTAGAAGATTATTTATCCATGAGACAAAATTAGCATCACACCTCAGACAATGGCCTTGCCTATCTGCACGGGTCATCATTGGGTCACTTCATCCTGTGCGCTCCACATGTACCTGTTATCTTTCCCATCCTCAATATGGGAATGGGAGATACACCATTTCACTTTGAGGCAATCGAAAGAAAACTTTTCCTTGATACTGCCTTGAGCATGTCGAGATCAACAATGCAACTTTTGCACAATAGCATTATTTGCGCCGGGCACAACCTTGAATACAGTATAGAGACATGGTATGAGACTGGTTCAGAAGCATGGGAACGCTTCCTTAGTCTGGACTTGTTGGCACATTAAGTCTAAATACCAGTGGGTAGAATATTGGTGTCTTAGACATAACAGTAAAGAAATTATAAACTAGACTGTTACATTCGGTGATTCTTTGGACCACGGCCCAGAAAATTGTAATTACTATTCAGTGGTGTTTTTGTATCAACAAATGGCCGAGTGATGCCGTGTTATCCAGAGTTTTAGCATTCATCCTTATAATCAAGTGTTTATCCCAGGTAACCCAATAATTTAAGGGTTGACCCTGGTGAGCTAGGGGCCACCTTCGATTTCCCACAGCACACATTGAGACAATCTCACAGTTTATCACTTTCACAATAAATAACATTGCCTCATTTGTGATGGGAGGACCACAGCAGAACGGCAGTCAGCTGACAGCCACTCCGTTCTCTGTTACTGTGTGCAGAACCCGGGGCTATTTAGTGCCCTAGTAAGATTCAATTCTATGTTAATCATCTCTGCGGGACATTAGGCCCTGTTACATGGGCCGATGATCAGGCAAACGAGCGTTCATATGAATTTGTAATCAGGGCAACGATCAGCCGATGAACGAGCAAAGACGTGTTCATCGGCTGATCGGCTTTTTTATGCAGTCTAAAATTTATCGTTGTGTAATCAGGGAGATGCAATGTCGACATGATGAAAAAATATGGGAAAGAGCAATCGGAGTAACGATCGCTCTTCCCTATACATAAGCAATCATTGCTCCATTTGAAAGGAGCAAAAGCGTGCCGATCAATGAGCTGTCTCGTTGATCGGTGCTTGTTTACACGGCCCATTGATTTAGAGTATTCCAATACTGAGATGACCCAAATATTCTATCTCTGTCTATAAGCAGATAATTTAAACAGCATTGTACAACCTGCAATATGTTTGTTTTATCAGCTTTGAGAAGGTGCGGCCACCGGAGAAATGTGTAAACAGTTACCTCAATAGACGAATATGCGCCATGAGCGGACTCCTACAAGTTAAGACAATTTAAGAGGTCTTTGCTAGAGTCAAAAGCTAGGCTTTTGGACAATAGCTTCAAGGGTAGGGCTGTAAGAATGTTTATACTATAAAATATCTCTGTTTATTCGGAAGTCTTTGGTAAACTCGACACTTCTAGAATTAAAAACTCCAAAAAAAGCAGAAAATGTATCGGTCTCAAACACAAATGTTAAAGACCCATAAAATAATGGATCCCCAGCTTAAAGAGGCTCTGTCACCAGATTTTGCAACCCCTATCTCCTATTGCAGCAGATTGGCGCTGCAATGTAGATAAGAGTAAAGTTTTTTTTTTTTCAAAAACGAGCATTTTTGGCCAAGTTATGACCATTTTTATATTTATGCAAATGAGGCTTTCTAAAGTACAACTGGGCGTGTTTAAAGTCAAGTCCAAGTGGGCGTGTATTGTGTGTGTAACATCTGGGAGTTTTTACTTCTTTTACTAGCTGGGCGTTGTGAATAGAAGTGTAGGATGCTGACGAATCAGCATCATCCACTTCTCTTCGTTAACACCCAGCTTCTGGCAGTGCACAGACACACAGCGTGTCCTCGAGAGATCACGCTGTGACGTCACTTCCTGCCCCAGGTCCTGCATCGTGTCGGACGAGAGAGGACACATCGGCACCAGGCGACAGAGGCTACTTCGACTTACCTGCAAACGCCGATGCTGCTGCAGAATCAACTGTAGCCTCTGTCGCCTGGTGCCGATGTGTCCTCGCTCGTCCGACACGATGCAGGACCTGGGGCAGGAAGTGACATCACAGCGTGATCTCTCGAGAACACGCTGTGTGTCTGTGCACTGCCAGAAGCTGGGTGTTAACGAAGAGAAGTGGATGATGCTGATTCGTCAGCATCATACACTTCTATTCACAACGCCCAGCTAGTAAAAGAAGTAAAAACGCCCCGATGTACACACACAATACACGCCCAGATGTACACACACAATACACGCCCACTTGGACTTGACTTTAAAAACGCCCAGTTGTACTTAAGAAAGCCTCATTTGCATAAATATAAAAATGGTCATAACTTGGCCAAAAATTTCTCGTTTTTGAAAAAAAAAAACGTTACTCTTATCTACATTGCAGCGCCTATCTGCTGCAATAGGAGATAGGGGTTGCAAAATCTGGTGACAGAGCCTCTTTAACTCAACAAATTTAGTTGACAAATTGAGTTGGTCCTCGTATAGAAAAGAAAATGCTAATTATGATTGTAATTGGATTATTAACTCCAGTAATCGTTGTTTTGGGATTAGTCTTCATGCACACTCTTGCAAGGAGTCCATAATATTATTGCCTATCTCAAATATAAGGCATGAGAAAAGAGGATCATGCAGATATTGCAGGACCTCCACAGCGCATTACTACCAGACCCCAGGTAAGTATAATATGATGGCTAAGGAGGACTAGGGAAATCCAACTTTTTAAGCCAATCCTAACATAACAAATGTCAAGTATAATACATTTTTGTGACCTGACTGAATCTTTGTTCTTGCATAGCTAAGGGAAAGTGTTGGTGCCCATCGCGGTTCCCTCAAAGAGCTGAAATTTGAAAATCGCAACCAAGCTAAGGGAACTAAATATTTTATTGATAACATGGTATATAGTTACTCTAAAGTTAATTTTTCATAATTAAGTCCAGAACACATACTTTAGACGTTCCGGTACCCTTTTTTTCAATGGCGACAGTATTTTATTTTTATGTTTTTCCGCTGATTTTATTCTTAACCAGGCAACCTTTTGCATGGAGCCTATTTTCATTTGGACTGCTTTTGGCCACTGTGGCTTCAACATACAGTCCAAAAATTACCTGTCATGTGATTTTACCATGGTGTAGGCTACTGCAAGAAACAATATGTATCAGAATACACTGTGCAAACAAATGTACATACAGAATGAGAGATAAAATGGAAAGGTCCATCACCATCTTATATCACCAACAAGAAAGCTTTCACAGAGATTCTAGGTCTTTCTAATCTGATACAAAGATAACTGTACCAACAGGAGTCTTCATGCTAAAAAGCCGAAAACAATGTATGAGTGAACAGTTATTTAAGAGACAAGAGCACCAAACCCTGGAGATAAAGAACTAGGTCACAAAACCACCCGCTAGAATCTAGGGAAATTGATATGGCGGTGGTGGGGTTCACCATGGAAGCCAAAAGAGCATCAACAATCACTGAATATGTTGTCGTTGTTTTAGTGTAAGTATGACATTACAACACAGCACAAACATTGTTAAGCACTTAATAGAAAAATACTAAAGAAAACTGACAAAGAATTTGGTATATTAGTGGACAAGAATGCAGCAACTAGTGCCAGGCAGCTGCTGCCAAGGCAAATAAAAATCATTGCATACATTAAAAAAAAACATACATGCACATGTTGAGAACCGGCCCTGGGTTGACCTAATAGCAACAGTATAATATCTGAATATATCAAAGGTCTGTATAGAGATCTGTCTAGTAATATAGTTATAAAACCCACGACAGCTAGCAAAGAAGAGATTCTTTACTGTAAGATCAGTAGGAAAAAAACACAGAAAACATACTGTTACCTGCCTGTATTTCACTAATGGCAGTAACATGGACACCAACAAGTAGAGGGCTGTCCTCACTAAATTATTTATTGGGTGCAAAAACCTAATTTGACTATATATACAATATGATTCATATTATTATGTCTGGCAAGGGTTAAGTCAAGGAGACACGCGGCCAAGGCGCCCACCTTCCTTTCACTTCCCTGACTGCCCAAAAAAGCAGCAGTGACTGCTCTGTTATCAGGAGGAAGCAGATGAAGACACTCGTAAGAACACAGAGAAGAAGACGATATTATCCTGGAGATTTCCCCGCTATTCCCTCTGTTGCCCAGCTCTATTCTCCAGAGCCCTCGAGGGCACACAATGCTCAAACCGAAATGGAAGCCTTAGAATCAGCAAATGGTATTCATGCAATTAGGGTTGCGGCCTTTCAAGTGCACCTCAACTGTTCTCTTCATGCTTATGAAATATTTCTAGTTTTGTGTGTCCCCCTCGTCGGGGGTAACATGACTCACACCCTTCACCGCACTGTCGCAATCTCACTAATTGAATTTTGTGCTGTAACAAGGCTGCTCACGAAGACCTCAGTATATAGAGGAGCCTGATCCACTTCTCAATGCATTTATGTCGGATTCCCTGCTCTGCACAATGCATGGATAGTACGGATGTAGCAGGGCTGAGTTTGTTATTCCGCACAACTAATGCATACTTGCTTCTTTTTCCGAAATTTCAACTGGATATATATAGATATACGTAACATCTTTTCATATTTAGGTCACGACTAGGGTAGCACGATGCATCGAAATATTTATACTATTTCGATGTCGTGCCCCCTCCAACGGTCCGGTACCATTAATTCATGTATTTCGATACTAATCTGTGCGGACGCACAGTTTAGTATTGTAACACATGAATGTAGTCAGAGCGGCGCTGCAGCTGTGTAATACATGTGTAATACAGCCATTGCCCTGAAAAGTGCGCGCGCGCGGTCAGCATGAAGTGATGCGATCGGCGCTGCACTAATGAGAGCCGACACTGAACAAGGTGGGCACACTGCAAATCACCCCCATGTTCTGTCTTCCGTGCCTGCGCTGCCGCTCATTAGTGCAGTGCCTGCCGCATTACATCATGCTGACCGCGCGCGCACACTTATTGTAAGGAGTGGGGCAATAGCTGTATTACACAGCTGCAGACCTGCTCTAACGGCGGAGATCAGCTGACCGCAGATTTCAAGGGGAAAATGAGAAGGGGGATGCTCTTTGGATCGGGTCACAGGGAATCCCTGTGATGCGATCGAGGGACATACCATATATGGGCAGACAGCCCAGGGTCCATTGAAGGACCCCAGGGCAGTCTGACCATGTTTCCTGTTGTTAGGTCATACTGAGGTATGTCCTAACAACTGCCTGTGTACTATCAGTTTATAGATATATACCAGTGTACTATCAGTGCAAATCACCCCCATGTTCTGTCTTCCGTGCCTGCGCTGCTGCTCATTAGTGCAGTGCCGGCCGCATCACATCATGCTGACCGCGCGCGCACACTTATTGTCAGGAGTGGGGCAATGGCTGTATTACACAGCCGCAGCCCCGCTCTAACGGCGGAGATCAGCTGACCACAGATTTCAAGGGGAAAATGAGAAGCGGCACTATACACAAGGGGGGCTGGGTGGCACTATATACAAGGGGAGCTGTGTGGCACTATACACAAGGGGGGGGGCTATGTGGCACTATACACAAGGGGGGGCTGTGTGGCACTATATGCAAGGGGGGCTATGTTTCACTATACACATGGGGAGCTGTGTGGCCTTATATACCAGGGGCTGTGTGGCACTATATACAAGGGGCTGTGTGGCACTATATACAAGGGGCTGTGTGGCACTATATACAAGGGGCTGTGTAACACTATATACAAGGGGCTGGGTGGCACTATATACAAGGGGCTGTGTGGCACTATACACAAGGGGGGGCTGTGTGGCACTATACAAAAGGGGAGCTGTGTGGCACTATACACAAGGGAGGGCTATGTGGCACTATACACAAGGGGGTGCGGTGTGGCACTATATACAAGGGGGGCTGTGAGGCACTATATACATGGGGAGCTGTGTGGCCCTATATACAAGGGGCTGTGTGGCACTATATACATGGGGCTGTGTGACACTATATACAAGGGGCTGTGTGGCACTATATACAAGGGACTGTGTGACACTATATACAAGGGGCTGTGTGACACTACTAAGGGGGGGCTGTGTGGCACTATCTACTAGAGGGACTTTATGGGACTAATTACAAGGGGGAGGGCTGTGGCTCTATCTACAGGGGCCTGTGTGTGGCACAATCTACAGGGGGCTGTGTGTGGCACTATCTTTTAAGGGGTGGCTGTGTGGCACTATCTACAAGGGGGAGGTGGGGGGCACTATCTACAAGTGGGGTGTCATACTGTCTACAGGCGGGGCTGTATAGCACTGTCTACAGGGGGCTGTATGGCATAATCTACAAGGGGCACTATCTATAAGGGGGGCTGCGTGTAGCACCTGGGTGGTGCCCCTGTCAAAAGTTTGCTATGGGGCCCAGTCTTTCCTAGTTACGCCGCTGCTTTGGAGGTTTGAGAGGCCGGCTGGAAAGACTAACTAGCTACGTAGAGTTGGTATTCTATTGAGTCTCTGCCCTGAGTGGCAGGACGTATCCTTATTTAAGACAATACGAGAGTAGACGTTACCCTCACACTTGAGGGGGTTTTAAACTGGGTGATTAATAGGCAGACGAGTGTTCATAGAACGCTCGTTGCCTATAATTACCCTGTGTAAACAGGGCAGTGATCAGCAGATAAACGAGCAAACGCTCAATCATCTGCTGGTCGTATCGTTTTAAAAAAGGAAAATATTATGGTTGTCGGCAGCGCATCTCTCTGTGTAAACATGATAATAATGTATGGGGACGAGTGATTGGAGTAACGACCGCTCACCCCCATCCATAGCTCCGTGCGACAGGAGCAAACGAGCGCCGATCAACGATGTCTCGTTGATCGGCGCTCGCTGCACCGGCGGAATGTCGGCCTTTGTAAAAGGCCCTTTGCGCATATACATTCCACATACGGTATAATACAGAATCGTCCAATCTTGTCTCAGTATGTATCTTTAGCCCAATTGAACACAAAACGTCATTGGGTTTTTAGTCACGTCAGCGTTGTAATCTATTAGCAGAATACAAAGGTCATTGGGTGAAATACCGTAGGTCTTAAATAAAATACCCCTTCTCCACTGCGAGCCATTTACTTAGCAACTGTCCACACTAAAGCGATATTAAAAATATCTTTGACAATACAAAATACAGAATTAAAAGCGACAACTTTTCTGAGCCACTACTCTCAGCAGTGCTGACAATGAGGAAGGTAGAAATCTCCTGAGTAAAGAAAATCTGAAAATTTGCGCTCCTTCCTTTCAGATGGCCGTTTTATGAAGGACTTGTCATTCACGGTCGGTCTGTGAAGGTCGTTCTGGATGACAATACCATCAATTAAAATGACAGATCAAGGATCGATCTTTGCCTCCGTTTGTGGCCTGGTCTGGGCTTCTATTGAAGGGGTGCAGATCTTTTGTATGGCATGAGCGACTTTCCAATGACAGCACCCGACAATGACCGAAAAAATCCAACGTAGCAGATCAAGTTTTCCACAGATATCTGCGTTCCCGAAATTGTGTGAAAAAAAAGTTGGCAAAAAATTAGGCCTTTTCGGCTGTCCAAAATCTCTGTAGCCAGCCTGGCAGCACTTTTTAATTTATTTTTACTTTAATTTTAATTTTAATTTTCTAATTTTGGGTGCATGGGTGCACAAATCACCTCTCCAGCCTGTTCTGCTATTCTAGAGTCTTGAGAGCAAGAAGCTTGTCCCAGACCCTCCGACATTCGTAAATTAAAAAAAAAAAGTAAATCTCTACTGCCCCTTCCCATAGCAGGATTTTCAAAGTGTGTCATTCATGGTTCACACTATATATTTTTTGATATGCCACGTTTTGAGTGTCTTGTAAATTCTCAAATTAAAAAAAGAGAGAAGCCACAGATGTCCCCATAACAATATGGCAGCCACAAAACTCTCATAAGCGTAAAAAACGTACCGTATTTTTCGGACTATAAGACGCAGTTTTTAGCAAGAATAAATCTTGCTAAAAAGTCCCTGCGTCTTATAGTCGACAGTCAAGGAACCTGGCAGCGCCGGGCCCCCTGACCGCTGCTTACTTAACCCCTTCCCAACCCGTGATGTGCCGGCACATCATGGAGCGGAGAGGGGATGATGTTTGGAGCGAGCTCACGCGCTGACCCTGCTCCATACACTGCGGGTGTCAGCAGCTGACACGCTGCTCTAACGGCCAGAAACAGCGATCGCGCTGTTCCTGGCCGTTTAACTAATTAACTACTAAGGGAGCTACGGAAACTGCGTAGGTCAGCGAGTTACGCTGTTTCCGTAACTCATCCATGTATTGCAGTGTATTGTACCAGCGATCTAATGATCGCCGGTTCAAGTCTCCTAGGGGAACAAATAAAATGTGTAAAAAAAAAATAATAAATTGGTATCGCTGCATCCATAAAAGTCTGAAACTATTACAATATATCATTATTTGACTCACACGGTGAACGGCGTAAAAAATAAATAAATGTAAAACCCCAGAATCGTTGTCTTTTGGTCACTTTGGCGCTAAAAAGAATGAAATAAAAAGTGATAAAAAAAATCGTATGTACCAAAAAATGGTGCGAATAAAAACTACAGCGCGTCCCGTCCTATTTTCTGTTGTCTAAAACCTGGGTGCATCTTATAGTCCGAAAAATACGGTACATTTGGTACCTGATTTTGGCCTTAAAGTTTGAAGTAATTTGGTACCTAACCACCAATAATGGTACCCTAGGAAGGTCTGCTCCCAATGTGACACCTGGTACAAGGAAAGGTTAGTCAGCAATGAGCTTCCCTAGGATGCCAGTCACTAGGAAAGGTCCTGTTTGTATTGAAATATAATGATTAAAAGCAATGTGCACTAAGCAGGGGTGGGGCAGGGGGTGGAGCTAAATCTAAGCACTTCCTGTTTTGAGCTTAGCTAGTGACTTATGAATAAAATGTTGTAAGACAAGCAGTTAACCTTTGGCAAATCTGCAAGGGAACCAAACTCAGGCACCCTCAGCTGAACCACCCTGATCAGAAGCACTCCATGATAGTTCAATCTTTATATAGTAGCTTATATATCGGAAAACCAAAGTGACTACTAATGCCTATCTGCTTGACATAGAGAAAATCTGCAATACAGATGAACACAGTAATATATCATCTTTTTTTAAATTTCTTTTATTTCCTATGGGCCAGAAATGAAACAGCAAGATCTTGTCTGGAGTCTCAGAGGACGTAAATATTGAAATAGGATTCCAGTTTCTTCCCTGAATATTAGAATATCAGAATCTTTCTGTCGGCAAAAAAAATTTTGTTCATAAAACGAATGATTATATTAATATTAAAGACCCTGGCCTTTATAATGAACCACCGGGGTCTCCAGTCCATTCCTCTTCTGACTGCAGAGGATCAATTTCCTTATAATACCCCGAGCTCAGGACGCGAAACGCGCCCTTATCTTATTCATTTTACAAAGTGCTGTTCTGTAGAATACAATCTCAATATAAAAAGGATATGAAAGCATCTCCAAGCCCTGTGATCTTTCAGATGTTTCACGAATAGGGTCAAATAAAAAATATATGTTCTTGGGTCAACTGCTATTCAAAAAGGATGTCAACCATCGGAGTCTATGTAGAGTTCCACCAGGTGTAGGAGGAGGATTGACTATAGCAAGAGTTATTACATTAAAAGGGTGTCCCAACTAAGACCGTGATCAGCCCATTGATGGGTCCAGCTTGTGTAACACCCGGTGATAACTGCTGATCACAGAAAGTTGGAGGAGCTGGACCCACAACATTGAGCTTCATGATGACTCTGCAGGGAAATGTAGTGTTACCCAGCACTTATTTCACTAGAGTCCACCAAAATGGTGGCCTTTCCCGAGTGGAAACCCTATATAACGTTGATATGTCCTAATAGGGAATATGAAAAGCGGTTGTCCAGATGGGGCAATCCCTTTATGCTGGGAAGGTTCCATAGTTTAATGAAAACTGAGATTTTTTGTCCCATTACCAGAGATTGGCTGATCCTGAGATAAAAGGAAACCCAACTTCCCCAAAAAACCCTTCCATAAGAACATTGGGTATAAGAGCTTGAAGATGCTCAGTTCGGAAGTTAAGTCAAGAAAGAGGGGCATCTAATATGTAATCAAGGGGCATGCATGCCAAAATATTTCTCAAGATATGAGCAATTTTTCTTCATGTCTATTGGTCGGAATTGGCACTATTTACAAGGTGGGGCTGTATAGCACTATTTACAAGAGGGAGTTGTGCGGCATTACCTACAGGGGGGCTGTATGGCACTATCTAAAAGGGGGAAGTGTGGGTACTATCTACAAGGGGGGCTCTATGGCACTGTCTACAAGGGGGAGGGGGGAACTATCTACAGGGGGGGATGGCACTATCTACAAGGGGTGTGTCACACAGTCTACAGGGGGGGCTGTATAGCACTGTCTACAGGGGGGCTGTATGGCACAATCTACAGGGGGGCACTTTATACAAGGGGGGTTGTGTGTGGCACCTAGGGGAGGCCCAGTCAAATGTTTGCTATGGGGTCCAGTCTTTCCCAGTTATGCCCCTGCAGTTAACGTTCCAGTAGAAATAGTGACCCTTAGTGATTTTCGTTATGTGTATGTTGGTGAACCCTATATAACGTTGATATGTCCTAATAGGGCATATGAAAATATGTTATCTTGAGAAATATTTTGGCATGCATGCCCCTTGATTACATATTAGATGCCCCTCTTTCTTGACTTAACTTCCGAACTGAGCATCTTCAAGCTCTTATACCCAATGTTCTTATGGAAGGGTTTTTTGGGGAAGGTGGGTTTCCTTTTATCTCAGGATCAGACAATCTCTGGTAATGGGACAAAAAATCTCAGTTTTCATTAAACTATGGAACCTTCCCAGCATAAAGGGATTGCCCCATCTGGACAACCGCTTTTCATATGCCCTATTAGGACATATCAACGTTATATAGGGTTCACTAACATACACATAACGAAAATCACTAAGGGTCACTATTTCTAATGGAACGTTAACTGCAGGGGCATATCTGGGAAAGACTGGACCCCATAGCAAACATTTGACTGGGCCTCCCCTAGGTGCCACACACAACCCCCCTTGTATAAAGTGCCCCCCTGTAGATTGTGCCATACAGCCCCCCTGTAGACAGTGCTATACAGCCCCCCCTGTAGACTGTGTGACACACCCCTTGTAGATAGTGCCACCCCCCCTGTAGATAGTGCCCCCCTGCCCCTTGTAGACAGTGCCATAGAGCCCCCCTTGTAGATAGTACCCACACCTCCCCCTTTTAGATAGTGCCATACAGCCCCCCTGTAGGTAATGCCGCACAACTCCCTCTTGTAAATAGTGCTATACAGCCCCACCTTGCAAATAGTGCCATACAGCCCCCTGTAGATAGTGCCCCCTACCCCTTGGAGACCGTGCCATACAGCCCCACTGTAGGTAGTGCCACCCACATCTCTCTTGTAGAAAGTGCCATACAGCCCCCCTGTCGATAGCGCCCCCACCTCCCCCTTGTATATAGTGCCACACTGACCCCTGTAGATAGGCCCCCACCTACCCTTTGTAGATAGTGCCATACAGCCCCCCTGTAGATAGTGCCTCCCACTTGTAAATAGTGCCATACAGACCCCCTGTAGCTAGTGCACCCACCTCCGCTTTGTAGATAGTGCCCCCCACCTCCCCTTGTAGATAGTACTATACAGCCCTCCCTGTAGATAGCACCCCCACCTCCCCCTTGTAGATAGTGCCATACAGCTCCTTATAGATAGTGCCATGCAGCCCCCTTGTAGATAGTGCCATACAGCCTCCCCTGTAGAAAGTGCCATACAGCCCCCCTCACCCTGTAGATAGTGCTCCCACCTCCCCCTTGGAGATAGGGCCATATAGCCCCCCACTGTAGATAGCGCCATACAGCCCCCTACACTGTAGATAGCACCATACAGCCCCCCCAATAGATAGCACCCCTCAAACAAATAAAACAAAAAACGTTATACTCATCTAAACGAACGGAGCTGCACCAAAGCATCAGTGGGACGGGATCCTTGCGTGATCCAGTGACGCCATCACACCGGCCTGCGCAGAGATCCCGTCCTTGCGCATGATAGGCTGCAGACTGAACGTGGCCTGTAGCCTAGTAAATGGCAGAGCAGGGAGATACCTCCCTGCTCTACCATAGTGTTCAATAGTATCTGCGTCCAAAGGACACAGATAGTTTTGAATGTGGCATCGCTACCGCTGTAGCAGCCACAGCGGCGCCGCCGGACATTGGGAGCCTGAGCCGGCAGGCGGCACGGGCCCCCTCATGCTGCGGGCTCCATAGCAGCCTCTATGGCTACTACAGTGGTAGTTATGCCACTGGTTAACGGTTATCATTACATACATGGCCACCTTTAGAGGGGCATCTTATAGAGTCAATCTATAAGAGGTAAAGTGAAGGCAGGTCGACTTATTCTCCTAAAGTAATACAGAATCCCATAGAAATGACTTGTTTATAGGGTGATCATTGTCAGGAACCATTGCTGAGGCCTCATGCAGTTATAGAACTTCTTCAGGAACTCTCCGTCATCTGCTCTTGTCTTTTTCCACCTCATGCTTTGTTTTTCCTGTTTTCTGGTATATAAGCAACGTGTCCCATTGAGCATGTGCTGCTCTTATTCGTATGAGAACATTGGGAGCAGCCTACGTTATAATGGGAACAATCCCTGCTAAGTGTAATTATAACCTATACATTCCCGCTCCATTTCACGTGGAGTAAGACATTCGGCTGATTACGGCAAACACTAATGTAGGTCCTAGTCACTTGGGGTGTTGCAACCAGTCCTTAAAGTACTAAACATATCTTGGAGATTCTGATTTCCCCCCAATTACAGCAAGTTCTCCTATTCCAAAGCTTAAAAACGAAACATCTTATTGTTTAAAGTGGTTCCCAACCTAAACTTATCTTCTGTTATGACATAGGTACACGGCAGAAGATGAGGTCTGTGAAGTTCTGGGAGCTTAAAGCCCACAAAAATTCCCCAAACTTTAGTAATCAGTTGTGATCTAAAGAGAGTGCGTTGCCTATGGCTGGCCATACACATTAGAGAGATGTTGGCCGAATGCTGGTTCGGCCGCCGGTTATTCCTACCGATCCCCCCGTATTTATATAGCATGTATTCTGGATAGGGAGAGGGGAGTAAGCCGCTGCCATACACCTACTATCTCCCCTGAGAACAAAAGGATCGAGCATGTTAAAATTAAACTGCCCGCTCCTTTTTCCCCCAACGTCTTCTCTCGGGTGAGAGTTGGAAGGCCCCCATTCACAGAGGATCGGCCCATCCTGCTGATATTGGCAAATTCGGCTGACATGAATCTAATGTGTATGGCCACCTTAAGATTTCAAGGGACTCAAATATCCCATATAGCTCATAAGGGCATTTTACCCAGCACAATAGCCCCTGTGTTATGGGAATCAGAGGGACAAGGGACTGAGCTCACACATTCCCACCAATTCTGATATTTTACAAGCTGAATTTAGATGGAGTTCCTTTTACATAAGTATTTTACCATTTTTTTTTATTTAAAAAGTTGGTGGAGATTGTTTAGCATGGATCTAAAGAAAGTGCAGTGCATGTCCCCTTGGGTAATGGGGTGCTCCCTCTTAGCCCGGTGCCATTTTGAGCAGCCCTATAATAATATGACTTTTCTTAATGTGTATGGATTATGAACATAAGTCTATGTATAGGTCCAACATTTTGGCATGACCAGAAACAGTTATTGGAGCCACATGGGGTCAAAATGATTGACCCACTGCCCATTTGCCAGTGCATGTTATGTATTTGGATGAAGGAAGCAGAACTTGTAAGGGTTTATAGGCCATGTAATATCATGTAAATCATTGATGTCTTTATTAATAGATGGGGTAGGGGTGAGGCCTAAGTTACAATATACAAAGAAGAACAGATTTGGCTTCAGTTTATTAGACAGGAGCTTAAGTGATCCTTTAAAGAGATTGTCTAGCTTAGAAAACCCCCATACACCCTATTAGGGTTAGTTAATAGAGTGGGGTCCTCTGTTCAGGAACCGTAGCTCTCGGCCAGAGTGGAGAATAGTCACAAACGGCGTCTCTCCTGCATTACACAGACAATAGGCACGGTGTAATGCTTAATTTCACCTGTGGCGGTGCTGCAGAGAAATTCAACACTTCCTGCCAGGTTTCCTCACAAATGACATCTGATCGCTGGGGATTCCTGCAGGAAAACACTTTGTCGTGCTGTTGTTCATAAATCTAGTGCATATAACCAATCAGAATACAACTCTCATTTTCCTATAAAAGCAATAACCTACCTAGTCATATTCTGAACATTATCTCCACTTTTACTGAGCACTAGTTTTATCATCCTCTCCCAATATCTTTTCTGACCAGAGCTCCCTTGATATGAATGATTCCACTATAGGTTTATTATTATAGGTTTATTATTTAGATATGTGAACAGTATGTATATAAAACATATGAAGCAATCTACAGATGCAATGACTCATATACCGAACGAACACCACAAATGTAGTGTGAATAGGTCCTTACATATATATTACTGGGGGAAGTTGGCTGCTACATGAAACTCAATGCCTCTTATATCAAATGATATGTCTTAAAAGACTTATTTGGTCATTTTCATGCCCCCTATTAGGGAATCCTGAGTTAATATAAGGGGGGGGGGGTCCTCATTCTGGACCCTCATATATTAGCTATTGTGGAGAGCGGTTACAAAGACTGTCTCTTTCTTTCTGGAGGGCTCAGCAAGTCTGTGAATTGCATGGACAGTCCATTAATATCAATGAGTACTGTGTAATGCTTAGTTTCTCCAGTGGTGGCGCTGCAGGGAAATTGAACACTTGCTACAGGTGACCCCATGATTCAGAAATTAGGACCACAATTTATAGTTTATAATGAATTATTATTTCAGAAAACACTAAACAGCGTTCTGTCCATTATATTATATAAAGTTAACACTCGGAGGAATGTAAATTGCCCCTGACCTAGAAGTCAAGTCAAGTGCCTCGTTTATATTAATTAAACAAATCATCAATATTCCGGAACCTAGAGCGAAAGCTGTTGCGGCTTGACTTTTAATGAATTCGGCTCCACCTCGGGCGATCTCTCTAGTAAATGTTCAACAGGCTTAATATGTTCTGGATGAGAAGTTCAGCGCCTTGACTCCTGATGGTCAAATTTAACTGTTTCCGTAACTTTCTACAAAGGGCATGAATTACTTCAGTGTGAATATCTACTGGGCAGTCTATGATTTTGAATGTATGGACCATATGTGGCCTCTCACATGTTTCTTCCTTTACCCTAGCCAGAGGTTAACAGAAGAGGCCGGGGTTTTGCTATAGAAGGTCCATACGCAGTTGTTGCTCCATGGCCATGGTGGAGGGGGCCTCTAAAGGCCCCTATGCCACATAAGTCACCAGTATTATACATGGTCGGTGAGGGTCCTGTTACAGATCTTGAATTGGCGTCCAGAAGAGGTGATTAAGGGTTTCCGCTTTAAGAAAGACAATCGCAGAACGAGTTGGAAAACAATTGACTTTACTTCACAGGATAGTGGTACAATACGCTTGATGGTTACACATCACAACTGAGGGTACATTAAGCTTGACGGTTACAATTCACTCCAGGTGGCGCCAGGTGGCATGGGGTGCAAATCACACACAGTGGTGCAAAGCTTTTACACGAATCCACTTTATTTTCAACAGGTCCCTGTTACTTCACAAGGACCACATGCCAAGGTTATCTCCACACCGACCACTACGACTTGCCCAGAGTCAATTCCCACTACTATCCTCTTCAGTCCACTAACGCCACAGCATTGAACTTTGCAGGCCACGTTAAAGGCCACGCAAAGGCCAACCTCTATCTATAAGTGGGTTGCTCATACCCTCCAGGTTTAAGTCTTACACAATTCTACTTTCCCAGTTATAGTCTTCTCCAGAAGTCTCACACAACCCAACGAACTTTGGCTCCCCATAGGGCTGACGTCCTTCATAGCTCACATAGACCTCTTAGGACTGTCCTCCTATAGGGCTGATGGTCCTCTCAGTACCTTCCACCTTGACAGCTCCTCAACCCCTCAGCATCTCCACTCCAACACAGACCCTCCAGAGCTTACTCCACCCAGGCTGAAAGTTCTCGCAGCCCATGCCACCCCAGTGCAACTTATTCTCCTTGTCCTCGTCTGTCCGCTGGTGGCAACACTTTGGCCTTGGGGTCCCAAAGAACTCCAATAAACCTCCTGAGCAGGAAAACTGCCTCCCAATCCAGCCTTGAGCCCACCGACCCCTTCACGATGGACAAGCCTTGGCCTCACAGTGATATAAGTCAATACAGGATCCCCAGGCACATCACACGGTCTAAACACATGTTCCCTCCAGAACGTGATCACGTGGGCGGCACTGGACCAGAAAACTACGTGATGCACGGATCGGTAAGTATTTCTGCACCCATCACCCCACTGAAACACCAATGTACAAATGGAGGGGGAAATAAAAAAAAACATAAAAAAAGTGGAGTGCTTCTTTAAGGTGCACAACATTGTAGGGTATACCTAAAACATAATGTATGCATATCATAGTAAAAATACTAAGCAACATCTAAACCATGCAAAAAAACAAAACCGTTTCTTAAAGAGATACATACATCGCTTTTGAATCCAGAGAAATATAACGTTAACCCCTGATACATACGTCCCTGAGAAAACGGTGGAAGTCCCAGCAGGAGCGATCTGCAATAAGTGACTTCTGATGGTGGGATGAACGGCACTTCATTCACAGATGTAGCCAAGTTTATCTTGACTCTGAGAACTTGCTGCAGCGTGATGTCACACAACAAAAGCCATTGAAAAAGTCAAATTTAAGCTTCTTGCCTCTGTGTATTTAATGCGTTAAAAGTCAAGATAAAGATGGCTACATCTGTACGTCAAGATGTATGTGATGCTACTAATAATGAATAAGCCTTTGACTATTTCATATTTGCTTCCAGCACGTCTCCTGGTGTTTGGACGCTGGATACATAGGGACTTGGGTTTTTTATTCCCTTTACGCTCGTTCTATACCTTCTGCAGGACTCCATGTAGTTGAACGTAGACAAAGAAATATACGAAAAATCTACAATCGTCAGCTTCTCTGCAGTCGTGTAAATGTCTGTAGGGATCTGTGCTGCATATAAAGGAATATGAGTGTAATCCACACGTATATAGAAAGCAGCGTAATGAATGCAACTATTTAACCCCCGGTGTCTACCTGAGAGAAGCCGAATAACCTTCTACCGTAGGGAAATGCTATTGCAGAAGTCGCAGCCTTACAAAGCCAACAGGAGACTTGATACGGGGACACCGCTGCTATAATTACAGTATAACTAAAGAGGTATAAAAAGCTCTAAAAAACACCAAGAATATACAACTACTGTAAAGGAAGCGAACCACAGAGCGGGTCAGGGACCAGACGGCGGCAGACATAACCGATATCATATATCACTAGTTAGGGCAAAGCATATGGAATGAGAGGACTGGAGATTTAATTCATGGCTGGATTCTACAGCAGGGGGAGCTCTGGAGCTGCGATCGAGAGATAGTTAACAAGTGACAGCACAAAGTCACTTGTTATTTATGTTTTTTTTTGTTATTGTTTGTTTAACCCATGAGGACATAGATAAGACGACTACACCTATAGATTACATAAGGTTGCCGCTGATATTCGAAACAGGAGTAGAGTGCCACAGCAGCACAGAGCATTTAAGGAAAAGGGTTTGCTGCGCTTGTGAGTTGGCAGTGACCCATCCACTCATGTGAGGATGTTAGTGGGGACAGGACTGTATGTGACAGGGGCAGTGTCATGATGTGAGGAGGGGGATAGAGACAAGTGGAACATCGCAGACTGCGGGTTGAAGGAGTGGAGCCCCCGGCAGCACAGAATATTTAAGGAACGCAGTGATCTTATAGGCGGCAGTGACCTGGTCAGGAAGGAGCAGCATCACAAAGCATTTCTAGCAACTAAAATCGCCATGAAAATCCTGAACACAATGGTCACCACAATGCATCTCCCCGTTAGTTTGCATATCTTTAGTTATTAGGATATGTATACAATAACACGTCTGTTTTTTTTTTATATAGATGGTTAATTTTGTCAGCTGTCCAGCAGGGATCTGCCCCTTTAAGGGCTAATCCTTAAAGGGTCACTGCACAGTTGCTGTGCTATAATAAGTGGCAGCTCGCCCATACACCGGCCATATAGGCATTTATGTGTAAACATACAGAAGCCGTGGTACACAAAGCACCGGCATACAAGAAGTATTACAAAGTGTTATAACGTGCTGGCTCCATTATATGAGGACACCAGGTAATACGTACACAGTAAGCCACATTGGTCATTTCCGCCATTATGTTACAATGTAGCAGTTCTCTTCCATCTCTGGCTCTAATTGTAACTGTTTCTCTGAACAAAGAGAAGGAAACATAAAATATACCTATATACACGGAGAGGAACACGGGGACACTCGCATTTCTATGGGAACAATGTGAGGAAGTATCATATATAAATGCTATAAAGCCGATTCTATGTACTAGAATTCCAGGATTATGTAACTAAGAGCAGACATATTACATAATGTATCTTTTGAAATGTCATATAGACATGGGCTCAATTCCATGAGAAAAAAGAATAAGCTGCCTAACCATGTAAAAGGGGAAACAGTAAAAATATTTTAAAAAAATGAGATCATACTTTACTGTACCCCGGATGTAAACACTATGTACAACTTGCTGGAAAAGTGGTGGACACAGGCAGTACGGGGACCGTAGCCCATATGGCACCCGACAGCAGCTCTCCAGTGGCCGCCCTATCTAGGGTTGAATGGCTTACCAAAGGATCCTCAGCAGGTCCTGGTTCTAACGCAATAATAGGACTCTACTAGGACAGGGCTACAAAGGTGAGCAGAGGACAACTCCATTTGAAGCTGAATGGAGGCTATCACTGTTTTTAATTGGTTAAAACAAAAATCCCATATTGGATAAAACTGATGATACATCCTCGATGTGAAATGGTTGCAGCAAAGGTTATAATGCATTATAACTGGATGTGTAGAAGTTCTGTAGAACTGTTTATAGGGCCCTCAAAATAATTTCATCTGGTGGACCCAAAATGGGCTGGTCTTACTTGGGATGGTGCCCTGTGCAGAACCTTCTGTTCGTGACCACCTAATTTAGTGAACTGTCATACCGTGAATATATAATCATATCATAAGATGCCGAATTCTAATCACTATAAAGCATGGTACCCAAATAACAATGCCATATGTTAACCAAATAAGACTTCCCTACAGATGTCTAAACAACAATGCTAAACAATGCTGCCATCACTATACACTGCAAAAACAATATACTGTACAGTGTCTATGTGACATACAATTCTTAAGTATTTACCACAATACAGTATGAAATAATACCAACATACAGTGCTCAAATAATGTCACCATACAGTGCTCACATAATACAACCATACAGAGCTCAAATACCACCACCATACAGTGCTCAAATAATACCACCACACAGTGCTCAAATAATACCACCATACAAAGCTCAAATAATGTCACCATACAGTGCTCACATAATACAACCATACAGAGCTAAAATAATACCACCACACAGTGCTCAAATAACACCACCATACTGTGCTCAAATAATACCACCATACTGTGCTCAAATAATACCACCATACTGTGCTCAAATAATACCACCATACAGAGCTCAAATAATATCACTATACAGTGCTCAAATAATACCACCATACTGTGCTCAAATAATACCACCATACAGAGCTCAAATAATACCACCATACAGAGCTCAAATAATACCACCATACAGAGCTCAAATAATACCACCATACAGAGCTCAAATAATACCAACATACAGTGCTCAAATAATACCACCATACAGTGCTCAAATAATACCACCATACAGTGCTCAAATAATACCACCATACAGAGCTCAAATAATACCACCATACAGTGCTCACATAAAACCATACAGAGCTCAAATAATACCACCATACAGTGCTCAAATAATACCACCATACAGTGCTCACATCATACCACCATACAGTGCTCAAATAATATCACTATACAGAGCTCAAATAATACCAACATACAGAGCTCATATAATACCAACATACAGTGCTCAAATAATAATACCACCATACAGAGCTCAAATAATATCACTATACAGTGCTCAAATAATACCACCACACAGTGCTCAAATAATACCACCATACAGTGCTCAAATAATACCACCATACAGAGCTCAAATAATATCACTATACAGTGCTCAAATAATACCACCACACAGTGCTCAAATAATACCACCATACAGTGCTCAAATAATACCACCATACAGAGCTCAAATAATATCACTATACAGTGCTCAAATAATACCACCACACAGTGCTCAAATAATACTACCATACAGTGCTCAAATAATACCACCACACAGTGCTCAAATAATACCACCATACAGTGCTCAAATAATACTAACATAGAGTGCTCAAATAAAACCACAATACGGTGGTGAAATAAAACCAACACGCAGTGCTCAAATACAAGATCCATAATAACAATGCTATACAATGTATAAATAATACTAATATACAAGTTTGCACAGCCCTAAGGTGAGCCCAGAGCACAAGGTGTCCCAGTCCTCAGAGGCGTAGCTTGCAAAGATGGGGCCCAGGGGCCAGCTGGGCCACGGTGTCCAGTCCCGGTTTTAACGGTATCTGCATTCTCAGGGAACAGGTAGAGTGGAATCCAATGCAGGAGCAAGGAGCCGTCAGCTCCCTGCTCCAGTATTCACAGTGTAATGCCAACCGTGAGTGGTCCGGCGTAGACAGCCGTAATGCAGTGATGTCATCGTGCCTGTCTGCACCAAGCCACTGATAGCACAGACCAGAGGAGCAGAGGAATCTCCTCCACTTGTTGTGGGAACGGGGATAGATGAGTATTTGTTTTATTATTTTTTTAGTGCCATGGGGTTTGGGGGGCAGCTATATGGCATTATACTCTATGGGGCAGCTATGGGGGCATTATACTCTATGGGGCAGCTATGGGGCATTATACTGTATGGGGGCAGCTATGGGGCATTATACTGTATGAGGGAAGCTATAGGGCATTATACTGTATGGGGCAGCTATAGGGGCATTACACTGTAGGTGGGGCACTATGCGGCATTATACTGTGTGGGGACAACTATTGGGCATTATGCAGTGTGGGGGCAGCTAGGGGGTCATTATCCTGTGTGGGGGACACTATGGGGCATTATACTGTGTGTGGGGCAGCTATAAGGGCATTATACAATGAGTGGCGGGGCAGCTATAAGTGTAATCTACTGTGTGGGGTTCAATAAGGGGTCATTATATTATGTGGGGGTCACTATGGAAGCATTATACTGTGTGGGGGTACTGTAGGGGCATTATTCTGCATGGGGCACTATGGGACATTATACTGTGTGGGGAGGCACTATACTGTGAATGAAGTTACATAAACTGTTAGCAGTTGCAAAAACAGCGTAGCTCACTATGCTACGCTGTTTCCTTAACACCCATCCACTTCTATGGAAGTTTTCAGAAACAGAGTAACACAGCAAACTACATGGTTTAAATAAGCCTGACCCCACCGGATGCGCCTCTGCAGTTGTAAACATGTGGGGGGCCCACTCAGATAGTCCCGTCCCCCCCCCCTGTGCTAAACTCTTAAGCAACTTTGGGTGGCATTAGGCGACAGGTAGGAGGAGATGCTTTGACTAACAAGCTTGTCAATCAGCTATATCACGGGGGGAGGCAGTGACTGAGCTGCACTTCTACTGAGGTACCTGAAGATCGTGGACCCCTCTAAACACAGGGCCCAGAGCAGCTGAACATACCACCCAGTCAGTATGTCCTCCCCTATATATATAGTATTTACATTGCATGATACATCACATGTCATCATTAGACTGAACGTCTGTCTTTCTATTGAGAGTTAATTAGCCCATCCCTGTAATTAGTCTTGGACTGTAATTAGTAATGACCCAGAAAACCCTCTATTGTAAAATGGCAAAAAAAAAGACTCTCCACACACAGTTTTAGGTAGAGTTACCCATCACCTCACAACTTATACACTCCCTTGGGGTATGGGATGGAAAAAATTGGGATGAATGGGCAGAGGGAAGAAATGGTAGAAGGCAGCCGACTGGGATATGTAGGATGTTTCTCCTACCACCCCCAATGTCCTACAAGGAGCAGTCAGGTAGGCAGACATTAATGCCAAAAAAGCACCAGAAAATAAAGGGACAAAAAATCCCTCCAGGGACTACGACAAACAGCCCATTCACTGATCTCCATGGACTTCTGCACCAAATCATTGGGTATATACCGCGGGCACAAGGTGAATATTTTGCCACTTGCGATAGCAGACTTGCCCTACCACAAGGTTCTAAGGAAACCCTGATGAAGGCAAAGTATAGCCATGAGGGGCAGCCAACTAGACCACAACTATCTATAGGGGTATATCAGAATACTATCCATTGGCTTGTGTACCCTAGAAATAGGATGGTGCCCATACAAGTGACATTTTGCCTCTTTTTCTTGGGTGACCCTCCCAATGCATAGGCAAGAGATGCAGACAACTGGAATAGAATAGAACAGAACGCCCAAGAGGGCACATCATATTGCCTATTGTTTGTGCCCACCTAGAGACTGGAGCACCAAACCATCGGGAATATACCTGGGAAACTGGACATGGTCTTGGGTGGAGAAAGATCTTGAGGACATCTGAAAGATTATTATACAAAATGAATGACACTTAGTAGCTGTTTTGGATCTTTTCCCTAAATACGCGGAGACCCCATGGACTAACCGAAAGATTAGAAGAAATTTAGGTGTTATTATTGATGATTTGATGGCATTTCGTTTATTGATTTGGTTGTACTTGTTAATGTATATAATAATGGGATTTATAGGGGACAGATTGACACTTTCGTTTTTTTGACTTTTATACCTACTAGTATTTTGATGACATTATTTTATACATTTATGATCTATTTAGTTACTGGACATTTATATCTAATTATACATTTTTTGCTATCACTTTCAGTATTTTTAAAGCAATTAGCCCTAGAATTGATATCTGGACTTACTGTATACAAATGAATGAACTACAACGTTCTGATGCCATTAATTGGAGTGCAGCATTTCTGAAAAGCATTGATCAAGTCTTACGGTAAATTGATATGAAATGCTGTGATGGGTGAGCAGGAAATTGCGCGTGATTTACTAAAGTAAATGCTCCAAAATGTTGGCTGAATTTGTACCCAAAAAAAATGGCGTACATGCATTGCGCCGGATTCATTTTGTGTTGTAAACACTTTTGCGCCTCACTAAACAGCATAACAAAGTGCTAGTGACTTAAAATAAACCATTTGCCAAAATTGATCCAAAATTTTGGTGCAAAATATTGGTCTAAAGAAAAGGAAGAAAAAAAGCGTCTAACATGTTTATTATACAGCGTACGCCACTGTGATATTTGGCACATATTCTGCCTGCCTGGTCTACGTTTTGAGATGCCTAAATTTGCCCAATTGTGTGTATATAAGCAGGGAACCCAAAATATTCAGAATTGCCGAAATCCAAAACTTTTGGGGGCCAAGCACGGACTTCCCCATAATGCCTTGTGGGAAGCCTTCCCATAATGCACTGTGGCTATTTACCCATAGTCATATATGTTGCTGTCACTTTGACATTACAGGCTGGTTTGGCGTTTTGATTGGAAGGGGTTGGATACAGTCCAAGAAGACCTCAGAGTCAGACACAAGTTTTCCGGGCAATCGGTGTTCTTGCAATTCGTGGCAAATTTATTTGTACCAAATCGAATTGGATGGCGGATTCAAAAATAAAAAATTAAAATTCTTTAATAAATCAATGCCGGTTTTGTAGTATATCGAAATCCAGTGGGTACCCGTTTGTTTTTTTTTTGTTTTTTTATGGGAGGGGGTAGAACCCAAAATATAATTTTCAATTCAATAATTAAAGTCCTACCTTGACATGTCACAGTTGTCTAGAACATATTTCCCAGCCGTGTATAATAACACATTGCATAAGTAGATAATCACATAAAACCGATGACCCAACCAGTTAATCCGCACATGTAGAAAACATTCGAGGCTGGCATCTATCTGCACACAATGTTATTGTGTAAATACTCTGCTATAATTAAGTCATTAATATCTGGAAATATAAGAGATTATGTCCTGTACAGAAGACGCCCGGCCTTAATATTACATTCCTGGGCTCGGTAGTCAGGGCAATACCCGCTGTGTTACTAATCCTGGCCAATCATCAGAACCAAAATCCAAAACAGATTCTCCAGTGGGTTACTCCGAGGTTACAACCGATTCTACAGGTTCGGGATTTGTAGAAAATAAAAGTGATTTGCAAATTGCAGAATTAATAAGAAATTTTCAAAAATTTGCTCAAAATTTTCAACAATTTGGCTCAAATCGAATTTGTGCCTAAAATTTCCAGTTGACGGCTCAGGAACATTCCTTTACGAGCACAGTGTGTTTCCTTGTTTCCACACTTGCAGATCGTGTTATAAAAGTTTAGATGATTAATTACATAATTGCATAAGAGCAAAAGATGATGACATAAAATACATTTGCATGATGTTAAATACGGATATCCCTTTGTATGAAATGGGGGCCCATTGTTGGATTTTTAGGCAAACAAAAACAGGAATATTGATAAAGGGTTTTCTGGTCTAAATAAGCCCAATTTTATTAAACCTAAATATGACCTCTCCCCTCTTCTGACTTGTCTATTTTACTAAATACTTGTATTCCACATGAAATAACAATTCTGGAATATACATACTTAGAAATGTTGTGCCGTTCCTCTGTTATTCCTCCTAGAAATTTATGACTAAATTGATAACTGGGCGTTATCATTCCCCTTCCCCCAGTCTCACTCTGTCAGCACTGATTGGACAGTGTCAGTCTGTGCAGGGACACACCCCCCAACTGGTAACACCTAGTTGTCAGTTTATTCATACATTTCTAGGAGGAATAACAGTTGAACGGTACACCGTAGAGTTCTAGGAAAAATGTTTTAGAATTGTTATTTAATGGGGAATACAACTATTTGCTAAAACAGACATGTCAGGAGAGGTGACAGGTCCTCATTAAAGGTTGTCTCATCAGACATCTATGACATCTGTTTGCCTTCATAGGACACATTGATAGCACATCTTACAAAATGACATAAATGTGCAGAAATATGTATGTTGTGTGACTGCAAACAATACAAAAACACTATTGCAACAACAATTTGCAACCGCCAAGAACGTCAAATGCACTATATATATTCTAAATGGCATTACTGCTATGTTCACTATACTTACAAGTATAATTAGGTTAGAGACCCACTTTAATGAGGTCGTCTTATGTCAAAATGCGCGCAAAAAAACTCCCATTTGTGAGTACAATGAACATAGCAGTAATACAGTTTAGAATCTATACAGTGCATTTAACGGTCTTGGCACTCGCAGAGTGTTGTTGCAATAGTGTTTTTGTATTGTTTGCAGTCACACAACATACATATTTCTGCACATTTATGTCATTTTATTAAGATGTGCTATCAATGTGTCCTATTAAGGCAAACGGATCCAAATAATAGTGTCATAATGTGTCTAAACAACAGTGCCATAGTGTGCCTAAATAATAGTGCCATACTGTGCCTAAATAATAGTGCAATACTGTGCCTAAATAATAGTGCCATACTGTGCCTAAATAATAGTGCCATAGTGTGCCTAAATAATAGTGCCATAGTGTGCCTAAATAATAGGGTCATACTGTGCCTAAATAACAGTGCCATACTGTGCCTAAATAATAGGGTCATACTGTGCCTAAATAACAGTGCCATAGTGTGCCTAAATAATAGGGTCATACTGTGCCTAAATAATAGTGCCATACTGTGCCTAAATAATAGTGCCATACTGTGCCTAAATAATAGGGTCATACTGTGCCTAAATAACAGTGCCATAGTGTGCCTAAATAATAGGGTCATACTGTGCCTAAATAACAGTGCCATAGTGTGCCTAAATAATAGGGTCATACTGTGCCTAAATAACAGTGCCATAGTGTGCCTAAATAATAGGGTCATACTGTGCCTAAATAATAGTGCCATAGTGTGCCTAAATAATAGGGTCATACTGTGCCTAAATAATAGTGCCATACTGTGCCTAAATAATAGTGCCATACTGTGCCTAAATAATAGTGCCATACTGTGTCTAAATAACAGTGCCATAGTGTGCCTAAATAATAGGGCCATACTGTGCCTAAATAATAGTGCCATAATGTGCCTAAATAATAGTGCCATACTGTGCCTAAATAATAGTGCCATACTGTGTCTAAATAACAGTGCCATAGTGTGCCTAAATAATAGGGTCATACTGTGCCTAAATAAGAGTGCCATACTGTGCCTAAATAATAGTGCCGTATTGTGCCTAAATAATAATGTCATATTGTGCCTAAATAATAGTGCCATACTGTGCCTAAATAATAGGGACATACTGTGCCTAAATAATAGGGACATACTGTGCCTAAATAATAGTGCCATAGTGTGCCTAAATAATAGTGTAATACTGTACCTAAATAAGAGTCCCATACTGTGCCTAAATACTAGTGTCATACTGTGCCTAAAAATAGCACCATACCGTGCCTATGTAATAGTGCCATACTGTGCCTAACTAATAGTGCCATACTGTGCCTAAATAATAGTGCCATACTGTGCCTAAATAATAGTGCCATACTGTGCCTAAATAATATTGACATACTGTGCCCAAATAATAGTGCCATAGTGTGCCTAAATAATAGTGTCATACTGTGCCTAGATAATAGTGACATACTGTGCCTAAATAATAGTGCCATACTGTGCCTAAATACTAGTGCCATACGGTGCCTAAAAAATAGCACCATACTGTGCCTATTTATTAGTGCCATACTGTGCGTAAATAATAGTGCCATACTGTGCCTAAATAATAGTGCCATACTGTGTCTAAATAATATTGACATACTGTGCCTAAATAATATTGACATACTGTGCCTAAATAATATTGACATACTGTGACTAAATAATAGTGCCACACTGTGCCTAAATAATAGTGCCACACTGTGCCTAAATTAGAGTGCCATACTGTGCCTAAATAAGAGTGCCATACTGTGCCTAAATAAGAGTGCCATACTGTGCCTAACTTAGAGTGCCATACTGTGCCTAAATAAGCGTGCAATACTGTGCCTAAATAATAGTGTCATACTGTGCCTAAATAATAGTGCCATACTGTGCCTAAATAAGAGTCCCATACTGTGCCTAAATAAGAGTCCCATACTGTGCCTAAATAATAGTGCCATAGTGTGGCTAAATAATAGTGTCATAGTGTGCCTAAATAAGAGTGCCATACTGTGCCTAAATAATAGTGCCATACTGTACCTAAATAATAGTGCCATACTGTGCCTAAATAAGAGTGCCATACTGTGCCTAAATAATAGTGCCATACTGTACCTAAATAATAGTACCATACTGTGCCTAAATAATAGTGCCATACTGTGCCTAAATAATATTGACATACTGAACCTAAATAATAGTGCCATACTGTGCCTAAATAATAGTGCCACACTGTGCCTAAATAATAGTGCCATACTGTGCCTAAATAATAGTGCCATACTGTGCCTAAATAAGAGTGCCATACTGTGCCTAAATAAGAGTGCCATACTGTGCCTAAATAAGAGTGCCATACTGTGCCTAAATAAGAGTGCCATACTGTGCCTAAATAAGAGTGCCATACTGTGCCTAAATAATAGTGCCATAGTGTTCCTAAATAATAGTGCCATACTGTGCCTAAATAATAGTGCCAAACTGTACCTAAATAATAGTACCATACTGTGCCTAAATAATAGTGCCATACTGTGCCTAAATAATATTGACATACTGAACCTAAATAATAGTGCCATACTGTGCCTAAATAATAGTGCCACACTGTGCCTAAATAATAGTGTCATACTGTGCCTAAATAATAGTGCCATACTGTGCCTAAATAAGAGTGCCATACTGTGCCTAAATAATAGTGCCATACTGTGCCTAAATAAGAGTGCCATACTGTGCCTAAATAATAGTGCCACACTGTGCCTAAATAATAGTGCCATAGTGTTCCTAAATAATAGTGCCATACTGTGCCTAAATAATAGTGCCATACTGTGCCTAAATAATAGTGCCATAATGTGCCTAAATAATATTAACATACTGTGCCTAAATAATAGTGTCACACTGTGCCTAAATAATATTGACATACTGTGCCTAAATAATAGTGCCATACTGTGTCTAAATAATAGTGCCATAGTGTGCCTAAATAATAGTGCCATAGTGTGCCTAAATAATAGTGCCACACTGTGCCTAAATAATAGTGCCACACTGTGCCTAAATAATAGTGCCACACTGTGCCTACATAATAGTGGCATAAGGTGCCTAAATAATAGTGCCATACTGTGCCTAAATACAGTGCACTTAAAATACTATCATACTGAGCCTATATAAGAACACCATATAGAGAGTGCATAACATTATCATACCGTGCCAAATAAACACTAACGTACAGTGCAAAAATTGTAACACCATAGAGTGCTAAATATAATGCACCAAGTTCTATATTTTTTTTACTTCTATTTTTTGTCAGAGGTAGAAATCGACCACAGTCCATGTTACAGGCAGGCACAGCTAAAAAGCACCATCAAACAACGCCCCATATCCCAGCTTCCTGGTCTCCTGTGAATTTACAATGCGGGGGGAAGGGTTATTGGAAGTATTAGGTTTTGAGTGGAGTTAGGCTGATAACATTACCCATGCACTGTCATTATAAAGAATAATTGTATCATTTCATTACAAGTTGGAGCCCCATGGCTCACGTGACTACACTGAAATTGTCTTTTTTTTTTAAATTGTTCCCCCGTATGTATTTATGTATTGGTGTAATCAAATAATAGTTACGGAAACAGCGTAGCGCGCATGCTACGCTGCTCCCGAAACTGCCATTCGCTACTATGGGAGCTACGGAAACAGCGCAGCTCAGCAAGTTACGTTGTTTCCATAACTCCCGGCCATGTAATCAGTAAGTGTCCGGGAGGCAGCGTGGGCACAAAAAGCTAGAACGGGGTTTAGGGGACCCCGTTCTAGAGATAGATGTGGTTCCAAGAGGTGAGACCCGCATCTATCTGACATTTATGACACATCCTGTGGATATGTCATAAATGTCCTTCATGGGAAAACCCCTTTAATTCAGACCCCAGACCAGACCCAAATTTAATTTAGACCTCATGATAAAATATATATATTCAGACCCCAGACAAGACTATATATATACCCTCCTTATTCCGTTGCACTGTGTCAGTATAAGGGCGTTATATGCGCCGCACACTACATCCTGATTACAGACCTAGGGGTGCCAACAAGAGCCAGGAGCGAGAAGGGTGAGCTCCTGCGCCATATTTATAGCATCCCTCCCGGGTACCCGAGTAAAGACTATATACCACCGAGTGACGGGGTGAGGGAGGATAAACTAGGATGGCTCTCGGTAAAACCAGGATAGTTGACATGTTTGGAAACCGAAATAAGATGTTGATGCAGTAAATTAACTTCTTGGCTGTCGTGTCTACATTCCTGGTATGAAAGACTACAATTCCTATTATGAATGGGCTACGAGCAATTTACAGTCACACCTGCCCCCGGGCAAACCAGGACTATCAAGACTCAGCTGGATGGAACCAAGCGCGGGGCGTAACCGGTGCCAGATTCATCAGCGACTCTTCATTCATGTGATGGTAGAACAATGAGAGAGTTGTGACAGCTCCTGTACGTGAAGAGTTATACAATCCGGGGACTAGAAATTATTTGGGTCGATTGAAACAATAAAAAGATGGCTCATAGGTTTGGTAATTGGTGCCCACCAGGAGATTGCATCATAAAGTTTATAGTTCTCATCGCACACACGAGACATATCATCAATAAGGTAAAGAAAGAATCAAGTCAACCCATAAGAAATAAACCCTAGAGTCTAGGAATCGGCTTCAAGGTAAGCCCCAACTAGGGTTGTCTTCTGCTGGACCTTTGGGGCTCGTCGAAGGGTCTTCTAGTACTCTGGGGAACTAGTTTGACTCAAATTGGGCGACTCACATGACACCAAAAATGGTGAAATAACGTGCATCTAGTCATCACCTAGCCTGAGCCTAAGGAGGGTCCTGAAAGTCCATACATCTGACCACTCGTGATCAGGATAGCAACTTTGAGGGTCTCACTGCAGCATATACCACTACATGGAGATGGATATTAAACTACCTCTAGATTCCTCCTCATCAGGAGGTGGTTTCTGAAGGTCAGGTAGAGTGGACCCGCAGACCTTTCAGCCTATAGAGGTAGAGGTTGACATCTGTCTGAAGACCTCAGAAGAGCAGATTATTTTTCGCTCTATCTACAGTTTTGACACTCAACGAATAAACTGGGTCATCATGCCAGACACATCGAAATTACTAGCCCCAATCTGAGGTCCCTGAGAGGTATCAGCGCACCCCAGCGTCCCACAGCAATAGATATAATTGTCTATATACAGCCTGCCCTTTGTACTATAGATCACATTCTTCAGTTTGCTCTTCCATGGATCACAGATACTCCACCACCTCTCGAGCGAGGATCTAAACTCTCATCTCCATGTCAACCTCTTCGAGACACATTACAGTGGATATATCTTGGCTTCCCCCCTAATATTCTTCTTTGGTTTTTCTGTAATGTAAATCAGATCTCCGTGCACTGACTTCCTGTTGAGCTAGTGCTTATACACAGCAGCCGATCAGAGCTGCAATGTAAAGCATGGGGGAGAGACATTGCAACAACTTGAGCCACTGATGGACAGAAGACTACCTCAGACTCCATTAGACAATGCAGCTAAGCTGGAGTCACTGATTATAGGAAGCAGAACTGAAAAAGGAGAAGGCAACTACTGGACAACCACTGTAAGCTCAAGGAAAAGTGGAGATGTGCCCCCCCTACTGGACCATTTAATAATTGTGTGGCTGAGTGAGGGGAAATGTGTTGACCCCAGGGCCAGTAGGAAGGTTATACACCTTAGATAACTGTTGGCCGGACGTTCATTTAGCCGACAGCTATTCCTTCGGACTCCCCCATATACATGTGCTCGGCAAGTGTCTATGTATATTCAATTGGGATACGGGAATAAGCAACAAAGGATCGGGAATGTTAAAATACAACATATCCGATCCTTCTTTACCTTGACATCTGCCGTCAGGAAGGAGTCAGACATCTGCACCGCCGGGTGCTTGGAGGATCAGGGAGACACTGAGAAGGAGCCTGGTGCCCTCTTCATTATGAGGATCCTGGGGTTCCCGGCAGGTGGACGCCCACGGATTATTAAGTTATGGTCAATCCTAGCGATATACCATCACTTACTATGGTGGGAAAACCCATTCAAATGAATGATTGTCCTTCGGAATGCTGTCACGCTAAACTTCAGGGACCGCGGGAGAGGGGGAGGGACATTCTGAAAACCCCTGCCTTGAGCACCAAGAGAGCTTGTCCCGCCTCTGAGGGACCCACTAAGTCTCTGCAAGAGAATTAACCCTCTTGCACATGACCAAGTGCCACTCGGGGCCATTTTTCACGGCTTCCGAGTGGCACCCGATCGTTTTCACGGATCCGATTCTCTGATCTGCGGAAAGATAGAACATGTCCTATGTTTCCACGTATCGCGGACGGGACTCGGGTGGCACACACGGTCGTGTGCATTAGGGCTATAAATTTGAGGAGTTTCCATAAAGTCTTGGACCTGACAGATGGGACCGCAGGGTGACAAGCCCGGTGGGAGTTGTAATGGCAGATATGGCGGTTGTCACCCAAATTTCCCAGGAAGATGAATAATTCAATGAACAACTTGACAGAAGACGACGACTCACGGCTTTATATTTACTGGTGAGGTTTCGATTTTAGGGGGAAATGTCCTTTAGGATGAATGTGAGCGGCGTTCTGCGGTGTCAGACAAGTTTAGCGGAATTCCTTTGATGTGTAAATGAATCTCGTGCCGTCTTAGATTATTTTCCATCATCGCAGTTGTTTTCAACCTGATGATAAGAACTTGTTATGCAGTATAGGGTAAAGATATGGAGATTACACACACCAACATACAGATGTAGCAGAGCCAAACTTGTTATCTGTTCGGAGCGCCATTATTTGTGTGTTGTGATAACGCTCAAAGATAGTTCAGTAGGTTTACCTGCAGTCCTATGTAAAACTACAGGTAAGATATTGTAATATCACCATGATTTGTGTCAAATGACAAACACAACTCTGCTTAGTTTCATAAACAGCACTACTGCATTTACAAACTCAATCATGCTTCAGCTAAGAAACTCATCACTGCTACATCTGACGAACTCAGCACTGCTGAATCCGACAAACTCAGCACTACTGCATCCGACAAACTCAGCACTACTGCATCCGACAAACTCAGCGCTACTACATCTGACAAACTCAGCACTACTGCATCCGACAAACTCAGCGCTACTACATCTGACAAATTCAGCACTTCTGCATTTGACAAACTCAGCACTACTATATCTAACAAACACGTTTGTTTAATCTTGGAAACAGCACTGCTGCAGCAGATAACCTTGATCCTAATACATTTGACAAACTCAGCTCTACTGCATCTGACAAACTCAGCACAAATGCATGTGACAATCTTGGATCTCCTGCATGTGACAACCTTAGCACTGCTGCATCCGACAACCAAAGCTTTGCTGCCTGTGACAAACTTAGCACTACTGCATCCGACAAATTCAGCACTGCTGCTTCTGATACACACAGTTTTGTTCAATCTGGCACACATCACTACAGCATTTGATAAATTCAAATCTGCGACATTTGACAAACTCAGGTACGCTGCATCCGAAAAAACTAGGGCTGCTGCATCTGACAAACTCAGCACTAATGCAAGGGACTAAGTAACTTGGATCTGCTTCATGTAACAACCTCAGCTCTGCTGCATGTAACAACCTTAGCTCTGCTGAATGTAACAACCTCAGCTCTGCTGCATGTAACAACCTTAGCTCTGCTGCATGTAACAACCTTAGCTCTGCTGCATGTAACAACCTTAGCTCTGCTTCATGTGACAACCTTAGCTCTGCTGCATGTGACAACCTTAGCTCTGCTGCATGTGACAACCTCAGCTCTGCTGCATGTGACAACCTCAGCTCTGCTGCATGTGACAACCTCAGCTCTGCTGCATGTGACAACCTCAGCTCTGCTGCATGTGACAACCTGAGCTCTGCTGCATGTGATAACCTTAGCTCTGCTGCCTGTAACAACCTTAGCTCTGCTGCATGTGACAACCTCAGCTCTGCTGCATGTGACAACCTCAGCTCTGCTGCATGTGACAACCTTAGCTTTGCTGCATGTGACAACCTCAGCTCTGCTGCATGTGACAACCTGAGCTCTGCTGCATGTGACAACCTGAGCTCTGCTGCATGTGATAACCTTAGCTCTGCTGCATGTGACAACCTCAGCTCTGCTGCATGTGACAACCTCAGCTCTGCTGCATGTAACAACCTTAGCTCTGCTGCATGTAACAACCTTAGCTCTGCTGCATGTGACAACCTCAGCTCTGCTGCATACGACAACCTTAGCTCTGCTGCATGTGACAACCTCAGCTTTGCTGCATGTGACAACCTTAGCCCTTCTTCATCTGACAAGTTCGGCTCTGCTGCATTAGTGTCTCTATGGAGATACATTACAACCCTAGAGATTGACAGCAGAAGTCACGTTGTGGTTGGTCTGCGCTCCGTGAACGTCAGATCACCCGGATAAACTGGTTTGGTATCAATGCTGAGCGTCAGATCCCGGACTTGGCTGAGCCTCATGTTATTCTGTAAGTGAACACTACACCTCAGCTCCTGATAAATCCCACAGCTGCCAGATGGCTCCGTGTTCTAGTCGGTGCATATTGCAAGAATTTATACTTTTTATGTAATTTCATTTGATTAACCCATTAAATGACAAAAGAATTCAGGGTAGAATAGAAATTCTATCATCCTCATAGGGCCAGATCAAAGTATGTGAAGGGCCCCGGGCACAACACTCTGGGCGTCCGTTCTACACTTTCTTGTGGGGAAGAAAAAGGGTTTATAGTTTGGAAAAGCTACAACACAGGTAAAGATGAGAAATGTACAGTCCAGCTACAAGATTACAAACACAACATAAGTCCTTCAAAAACTATGACATACTGCCCAAATACCTGTACCATACAGTGCCCAAAATATACTACTAGTGCTCATATAATACCACTATACCGTGCCCAAATACCTGTACCGTACAGTGCCCAAAATATACTACTAGTACTCATATAATACCACTATACCAGCCCAAATACCTGTACCATACAGTGCCCAAAATATACTACTAGTACTTAGATAATACCACTATACCAGCCCAAATACCTGTACCATACAGTGCCCAAAATATACTACTAGTACTTAGATAATACCACTATACCAGCCCAAATACCTGTACCATACAGTGCTCAAAATATACTACTAGTACTCATATAATACCACTATACCAGCCCAAATACCTGTACCATACAGTGCCCAAAATATACTACTAGTACTTAGATAATACCACTATACCAGCCCAAATACCTGTACCATACAGTGCTCAAAATATACTACTAGTACTCATATAATACCACTATACCAGCCCAAATACCTGTACCATACAGTGCCCAAAATATACTACTAGTACTTAGATAATACCACTATACCAGGCCCAAATACCTGTACCATACAGTGCCCAAAATATACTACTAGTACTTAGATAATACCACTATACCAGCCCAAATACCTGTACCATACAGTGCTCAAAATATACTACTAGTACTCATATAATACCACTATACCAGCCCAAATACCTGTACCATACAGTGCCCAAAATATACTACTAGTACTTAGATAATACCACTATACCAGCCCAAATACCTGTACCATACAGTGCCCAAAATATACTACTAGTACTCATATAATACCACTATACCAGCCCAAATACCTGTACCATACAGTGCCCAAAATATACTACTAGTACTCATATAATACCACTATACCAGCCCAAATACCTGTACCATACAGTGCCCAAAATATACTACTAGTACTCATATAATACCACTATACCGTGCCCAAATACCTGTACCATACAGTGCCCAAAATATACTACTAGTACTCATATAATACCACTATACCAGGCCCAAATACCTGTACCATACAGTGCCCAAAATATACTACTAGTACTCATATAATACCACTATACCAGCCCAAATACCTGTACCATACAGTGCCCAAAATATACTACTAGTACTCATATAATACCACTATACCAGCCCAAATACCTGTACCATACAGTGCTCAAAATATACTACTAGTACTCATATAATACCACTATACCAGGCCCAAATACCTGTACCATACAGTGCCAAAATATACTACTAGTACTCATATAATACCACTATACCAGGCCCAAATACCTGTACCATACAGTGCCCAAAATATACTACTAGTACTCATATAATACCACTATACCAGCCCAAATACCTGTACCATACAGTGCCCAAAATATACTACTAGTACTCATATAATACCACTATACCAGCCCAAATACCTGTACCATACAGTGCTCAAAATATACTACTAGTACTCATATAATACCACTATACCAGGCCCAAATACCTGTACCATACAGTGCCCAAAATATACCTCTAGTACTCATATAATACCACTATACCAGCCCAAATACCTGTACCATACAGTGCCCAAAATATACTACTAGTACTCATATAATACTACTATACCAGGCCCAAATACCTGTACCATACAGTGCCCAAAATATACTACTAGTACTCATATAATACCCCTATACCAGCCCAAATACCTGTACCATACAGTGCTCAAAATATACTACTAGTACTCATATAATACCACTATACCAGCCCAAATACCTGTACCATACAGTGCCCAAAATATACTACTAGTACTCATATAATACCACTATACCAGCCCAAATACCTGTACAATACAGTGCCCAAAATATACTACTAGTACTCATATAATACCCCTATACCAGCCCAAATACCTGTACCATACAGTGCTCAAAATATACTACTAGTACTCATATAATACCACTATACCAGCCCAAATACCTGTACCATACAGTGCCCAAAATATACTACTAGTACTCATATAATACCACTATACCAGCCCAAATACCTGTACCATACAGTGCCCAAAATATACTACTAGTACTCATATAATACCACTATACCGTGCCCAAATACCTGTACCATACAGTGCCCAAAATATACTACTAGTACTCATATAATACCACTATACCGTGCCCATATACCTGTACCATACAGTGCCCAAAATATACTACTAGTACTCATATAATACCACTATACCGTGCCCAAATACCTGTACCATACAGTGCCCAAAATATACTACTAGTACTCATATAATACTACTATACCGTGCCCAAATACCTGTACCATACAGTGCCCAAAATATACTACTAGTACTCATATAATACCACTATACCAGCCCAAATACCTGTACCGTACAGTGCCCAAAATATACTACTAGTACTCATATAATACCACTATACCAGCCCAAATACCTGTACCATACAGTGCCCAAAATATACTACTAGTACTCATATAATACCACTATACCAGCCCAAATACCTGTACCATACAGTGCCCAAAATATACTACTAGTACTCATATAATACTACTATACCAGCCCAAATACCTGTACCATACAGTGCCCAAAATATACTACTAGTACTCATATAATGCTACTATACCGTGCCCAAATACCTGTACCATACAGTGCCCAAAATATACTACTAGTGCTCATATAATACCACTATACCGTGCCCAAATACCTGTACCATACAGTACCCAAAATATACTACTAGTACTCATATAATACCACTATACCAGCCCAAATACCTGTACCATACAGTGCCCAAAATATACTACTAGTACTGATATAATACCACTATACCAGCCCAAATACCTGTACCATACAGTGCCCAAAATATAATACTAGTACTGATATAATACCACTATACCAGCCCAAATACCTGTACCATACAGTGCCCAAAATATACTACTAGTACTCATATAATACCACTATACCGTGCCCAAATACCTGTACCATACAGTGCCCAAAATATACTACTAGTACTCATATAATACCACTATACCAGCCCAAATACCTGTACCATACAGTGCCCAAAATATACTACTAGTACTCATATAATACCACTATACCAGGCCCAAATACCTGTACCATACAGTGCCCAAAATATACTACTAGTACTCATATAATACCACTATACCAGGCCCAAATACCTGTACCGTACAGTGCCCAAAATATACTACTAGTACTCATATAATACTACTATACCAGGCCCAAATACCTGTACCATACAGTGCCCAAAATATACTACTAGTACTCATATAATACCACTATACCAGCCCATATACCTGTACCATACAGTGCCCAAAATATACTACTAGTACTCATATAATACCACTATACCAGCCCAAATACCTGTACCGTACAGTGCCCAAAATATACTACTAGTACTCATATAATACTACTATACCAGCCCAAATACCTGTACCGTACAGTGCCCAAAATATACTACTAGTACTCATATAATACTACTATACCAGGCCCAAATACCTGTACCGTACAGTGCCCAAAATATACTACTAGTACTCATATAATACCACTATACCAGCCCAAATACCTGTACCGTACAGTGCCCAAAATATACTACTAGTACTCATATAATACCACTATACCAGCCCAAATACCTGTACCGTACAGTGCCCAAAATATATTACTAGTACTCATATAATACTACTATCACAGCCCAAATACCTGTACCGTACAGTGCCCAAAATATACTACTAGTACTCATATAATACCACTATACCAGCCCAAATACCTGTACCGTACAGTGCCCAAAATATACTACTAGTACTCATATAATACTAGTATACCAGCCCAAATACCTGTACCGTACAGTGCCCAAAATATACTACTAGTACTCATATAATACCACTATACCAGCCCAAATACCTGTACCATACAGTGCCTAAAATATACTACTAGTACTCATATAATACCACTATACCAGCCCAAATACCTGTACCATACAGTGCCTGTTATACTACTAGTACTCATATAATACCACTATACCAGCCCAAATACCTGTACCATACAGTGCCCAAAATATACTACTAGTACTGATATAATACCACTATACCAGACCCAAATACCTGTACCGTACAGTGCCCAAAATATACTACTAGTACTCATATAATACCACTATACCAGCCCAAATACCTGTACCATACAGTGCCCAAAATATACTACTAGTACTCATATAATACCACTATACCAGCCCAAATACCTGTACCATACAGTGCCCAAAATATACTACTAGTGCTCATATAATACCACTATACCAGCCCTAATACCTGTACCATACAGTGCCCAAAATATACTACTAGTACTCATATAATACCACTATACCAGCCCAAATACCTGTACCATACAGTGCCCAAAATATACTACTAGTACTCATATAATACCACTATACCAGCCCAAATACCTGTACCATACAGTGCCCAAAATATACTACTAGTACTCATATAATACCACTATACCAGCCCAAATACCTGTACCGTACAGTGCCCAAAATATACTACTAGTACTCATATAATACTACTATACCAGCCCAAATACCTGTACCGTACAGTGCCCAAAATATACTACTAGTACTCATATAATACTACTATACCAGGCCCAAATACCTGTACCATACAGTGCCCAAAATATACTACTAGTACTCATATAATACTACTATACCAGCCCAAATACCTGTACCATACAGTGCCCAAAATATACTACTAGTACTCATTTAATACCACTATACCAGCCCAAATACCTGTACCATACAGTGCCCAAAATATACTACTAGTACTCATATAATACCACTATACCAGCCCAAATACCTGTACCGTACAGTGCCCAAAATATACTACTAGTACTCATATAATACCACTATACCAGCCCAAATACCTGTACCATACAGTGCCCAAAATATACTACTAGTACTCATATAATACCACTATACCAGCCCAAATACCTGTACCGTACAGTGCCCAAAATATACTACTAGTACTCATATAATACTACTATACCGTGCCCAAATACCTGTACCGTACAGTGCCCAAAATATACTACTAGTACTCATATAATACCACTATACCAGCCCAAATACCTGTACCATACAGTGCCCAAAATATACTACTAGTACTCATATAATACTACTATACCGTGCCCAAATACCTGTACCGTACAGTGCCCAAAATATACTACTAGTGCTCATATAATACCACTATACCGTGCCCAAATACCTGTACCATACAGTGCCCAAAATATACTACTAGTACTCATATAATACTACTATACCGTGCCCAAATACCTGTACCGTACAGTGCCCAAAATATACTATTAGTACTCATATAATACCACTATACCAACCCAAATACCTGTACCGTACAGTGCCCAAAATATACTACTAGTACTCATATAATACTACTATACCGTGCCCAAATACCTGTACCGTACAGTGCCCAAAATATACTACTAGTACTCATATAATACCACTATACCAGCCCAAATACCTGTACCATACAGTGCCCAAAATATACTACTAGTACTCATATAATACTACTATACCGTGCCCAAATTCCTGTACCGTACAGTGCCCAAAATATACTACTAGTACTCATATAATACTACTATACCGTGCCCAAATACCTGTACCGTACAGTGCCCAAAATATACTACTAGTACTCATATAATACCACTATACCAGCCCAAATACCTGTACCATACAGTGCCCAAAATATACTACTAGTACTCATATAATACCACTATACCAGCCCAAATACCTGTACCATACAGTGCCCAAAATATACTACTAGTACTCATATAATACCACTATACCAGCCCAAATACCTGTACCGTACAGTGCCCAAAATATACTACTAGTACTCATATAATACCACTATACCAGCCCAAATACCTGTACCGTACAGTGCCCAAAATATACTACTAGTACTCATATAATACTAGTATACCAGCCCAAATACCTGTACCGTACAGTGCCCAAAATATACTACTAGTACTCATATAATACCACTATACCAGCCCAAATACCTGTACCATACAGTGCCTAAAATATACTACTAGTACTCATATAATACCACTATACCAGACCAAATACCTGTACCGTGCAGTGCCCAAAATATACTACTAGTACTCATATAATACCACTATACCAGCCCAAATACCTGTACCATACAGTGCCCAAAATATACTACTAGTACTCATATAATACCACTATACCAGCCCAAATACCTGTACCATACAGTGCCCAAAATATACTACTAGTGCTCATATAATACCACTATACCAGCCCTAATACCTGTACCATACAGTGCCCAAAATATACTACTAGTACTCATATAATACCACTATACCAGCCCAAATACCTGTACCATACAGTGCCCAAAATATACTACTAGTACTCATATAATACCACTATACCAGCCCAAATACCTGTACCGTACAGTGCCCAAAATATACTACTAGTACTCATATAATACCACTATACCAGCCCAAATACCTGTACCGTACAGTGCCCAAAATATACTACTAGTACTCATATAATACTACTATACCAGCCCAAATACCTGTACCGTACAGTGCCCAAAATATACTACTAGTACTCATATAATACTACTATACCAGGCCCAAATACCTGTACCATACAGTGCCCAAAATATACTACTAGTACTCATATAATACTACTATACCAGCCCAAATACCTGTACCATACAGTGCCCAAAATATACTACTAGTACTCATATAATACCACTATACCAGCCCAAATACCTGTACCGTACAGTGCCCAAAATATACTACTAGTACTCATATAATACCACTATACCAGCCCAAATACCTGTACCGTACAGTGCCCAAAATATACTACTAGTGCTCATATAATACCACTATACCAGCCCAAATACCTGTACCATACAGTGCCCAAAATATACTACTAGTGCTCATATAATACCACTATACCAGGCCCAAATACCTGTACCGTACAGTGCCCAAAATATACTACTAGTGCTCATATAATACCACTATACCAGCCCAAATACCTGTACCGTACAGTGCCCAAAATATACTACTAGTACTCATATAATACCACTATACCAGGCCCAAATACCTGTACCGTACAGTGCCCAAAATATACTACTAGTGCTCATATAATACCACTATACCAGCCCAAATACCTGTACCGTACAGTGCCCAAAATATACTACTAGTACTCATATAATACCACTATACCGTGCCCAAATACCTGTACTGTACAGTGCCCAAAATATACTACTAGTACTCATATAATACCACTATACCAGCCCAAATACCTGTACCATACAGTGCCCAAAATATACTACTAGTACTCATATAATACCACTATACCAGCCCAAATACCTGTACCGTACAGTGCCCAAAATATACTACTAGTACTCATATAATACTACTATACCGTGCCCAAATACCTGTACCGTACAGTGCCCAAAATATACTACTAGTACTCATATAATACCACTATACCAGCCCAAATACCTGTACCATACAGTGCCTAAAATATACTACTAGTACTCATATAATACCACTATACCAGACCAAATACCTGTACCGTGCAGTGCCCAAAATATACTACTAGTACTCATATAATACCACTATACCAGCCCAAATACCTGTACCATACAGTGCCCAAAATATACTACTAGTACTCATATAATACCACTATACCAGCCCAAATACCTGTACCATACAGTGCCCAAAATATACTACTAGTGCTCATATAATACCACTATACCAGCCCTAATACCTGTACCATACAGTGCCCAAAATATACTACTAGTACTCATATAATACCACTATACCAGCCCAAATACCTGTACCATACAGTGCCCAAAATATACTACTAGTACTCATATAATACCACTATACCAGCCCAAATACCTGTACCGTACAGTGCCCAAAATATACTACTAGTACTCATATAATACCACTATACCAGCCCAAATACCTGTACCCTACAGTGCCCAAAATATACTACTAGTACTCATATAATACTACTATACCAGCCCAAATACCTGTACCGTACAGTGCCCAAAATATACTACTAGTACTCATATAATACTACTATACCAGGCCCAAATACCTGTACCATACAGTGCCCAAAATATACTACTAGTACTCATATAATACTACTATACCAGCCCAAATACCTGTACCATACAGTGCCCAAAATATACTACTAGTACTCATATAATACCACTATACCAGCCCAAATACCTGTACCGTACAGTGCCCAAAATATACTACTAGTACTCATATAATACCACTATACCAGCCCAAATACCTGTACCGTACAGTGCCCAAAATATACTACTAGTGCTCATATAATACCACTATACCAGCCCAAATACCTGTACCATACAGTGCCCAAAATATACTACTAGTGCTCATATAATACCACTATACCAGGCCCAAATACCTGTACCGTACAGTGCCCAAAATATACTACTAGTGCTCATATAATACCACTATACCAGCCCAAATACCTGTACCGTACAGTGCCCAAAATATACTACTAGTACTCATATAATACCACTATACCAGGCCCAAATACCTGTACCGTACAGTGCCCAAAATATACTACTAGTGCTCATATAATACCACTATACCAGCCCAAATACCTGTACCGTACAGTGCCCAAAATATACTACTAGTACTCATATAATACCACTATACCGTGCCCAAATACCTGTACTGTACAGTGCCCAAAATATACTACTAGTACTCATATAATACCACTATACCAGCCCAAATACCTGTACCATACAGTGCCCAAAATATACTACTAGTACTCATATAATACCACTATACCAGCCCAAATACCTGTACCGTACAGTGCCCAAAATATACTACTAGTACTCATATAATACTACTATACCGTGCCCAAATACCTGTACCGTACAGTGCCCAAAATATACTACTAGTACTCATATAATACCACTATACCAGCCCAAATACCTGTACCATACAGTGCCCAAAATATACTACTAGTACTCATATAATACTACTATACCGTGCCCAAATACCTGTACCGTACAGTGCCCAAAATATACTACTAGTGCTCATATAATACCACTATACCGTGCCCAAATACCTGTACCATACAGTGCCCAAAATATACTACTAGTACTCATATAATACTACTATACCAGCCCAAATACCTGTACCATACAGTGCCCAAAATATACTACTAGTACTCATATAATACTACTATACCGTGCCCAAATACCTGTACCGTACAGTGCCCAAAATATACTATTAGTACTCATATAATACCACTATACCAACCCAAATACCTGTACCGTACAGTGCCCAAAATATACTACTAGTACTCATATAATACTACTATACCGTGCCCAAATACCTGTACCGTACAGTGCCCAAAATATACTACTAGTACTCATATAATACCACTATACCAGCCCAAATACCTGTACCATACAGTGCCCAAAATATACTACTAGTACTCATATAATACCACTATACCAGCCCAAATACCTGTACCATACAGTGCCCAAAATATACTACTAGTACTCATATAATACCACTATACCAGCCCAAATACCTGTACCGTACAGTGCCCAAAATATACTACTAGTGCTCATATAATACCACTATACCAGCCCTAATACCTGTACCATACAGTGCCCAAAATATACTACTAGTACTCATATAATACCACTATACCAGCCCAAATACCTGTACCGTACAGTGCCCAAAATATACTACTAGTACTCATATAATACCACTATACCAGCCCAAATACCTGTACCGTACAGTGCCCAAAATATACTACTAGTACTCATATAATACCACTATACCAGCCCAAATACCTGTACCATACAGTGCCCAAAATATACTACTAGTACTCATATAATACTACTATACCGTGCCCAAATACCTGTACCGTACAGTGCCCAAAATATACTACTAGTACTCATATAATACCACTATACCAGCCCAAATACCTGTACCATACAGTGCCCAAAATATACTACTAGTACTCATATAATACTACTATACCGTGCCCAAATTCCTGTACCGTACAGTGCCCAAAATATACTACTAGTACTCATATAATACTACTATACCGTGCCCAAATACCTGTACCGTACAGTGCCCAAAATATACTACTAGTACTGATATAATACCACTATACCAGCCCAAATACCTGTACCATACAGTGCTCAAAATATACTACTAGTACTCATATAATACCACTATACCAACCCAAATACCTGTACCATACAGTGCCCAAAATATACTACTAGTACTCATATAATACCACTATACCAACCCAAATACCTGTACCGTACAGTGCCCAAAATATACTACTAGTGCTCATATAATACCACTATACCAGCCCAAATACCTGTACCATACAGTGCCCAAAATATACTACTAGTACTCATATAATACCACTATACCGTGCCCAAATACCTGTACCGTACAGTGCCCAAAATATACTACTAGTACTCATATAATACCACTATACCAGCCCAAATACCTGTACCGTACAGTGCCCAAAATATACTACTAGTACTCATATAATGCTACTATACCGTGCCCAAATACCTGTACCATACAGTGCCCAAAATATACTACTAGTGCTCATATAATACCACTATACCGTGCCCAAATACCTGTACCATACAGTGCCCAAAATATACTACTAGTACTCATATAATACCACTATACCAGGCCCAAATACCTGTACCATACAGTGCCCAAAATATACTACTAGTACTCATATAATACCACTATACCAGCCCAAATACCTGTACCATACAGTGCCAAAATATACTACTAGTACTGATATAATACTACTATACCGTGCCCAAATACCTGTACCATACAGTGCCCAAAATATACTACTAGTACTCATATAATACCACTATACCAGGCCCACATACCTGTACCATACAGTGCCCAAAATATACTACTAGTACTCATATAATACCACTATACCAGCCCAAATACCTGTACCATACAGTGCCCAAAATATACTACTAGTACTCATATAATACTACTATACCAGCCCAAATACCTGTACCATACAGTGCCAAAAATATACTACTAGTACTCATATAATACCACTATACCAGCCCAAATACCTGTACCATACAGTGCCCAAAATATACTACTAGTACTCATATAATGCTACTATACCGTGCCCAAATACCTGTACCATACAGTGCCCAAAATATACTACTAGTACTCATATAATACCACTATACCAGCCCAAATACCTGTACCGTACAGTGCCCAAAATATACTACTACGGTAGTACTGATATAATATTACTTTACCAGGCCCAAATACCTGTACCATACAGTGCCCAAAATATACTACTAGTACTCATATAATACCACTATACCAGGCCCAAATACCTGTACCATACAGTGCCCAAAATATACTACTAGTACTCATATAATACCACTATATCAGCCCAAATACCTGTACCATACAGTGCCCAAAATATACTACTAGTACTCATATAATACCACTATACCAGGCCCAAATACCTGTACCATACAGTGCCCAAAATATACTACTAGTACTCATATAATACCACTATACCAGCCCAAATACCTGTACCATACAGTGCCCAAAATATACTACTAGTACTCATATAATACCACTATACCAGCCCAAATACCTGTACCATACAGTGCTCAAAATATACTACTAGTACTCATATAATACCACTATACCAGCCCAAATACCTGTACCGTACAGTGCCCAAAATATACTACTAGTACTGATATAATATTACTTTACCAGGCCCAAATACCTGTACCATACAGTGCCCAAAATATACTACTAGTACTCATATAATACCACTATACCAGGCCCAAATACCTGTACCATACAGTGCCTGTTATACTACTAGTACTCATATAATACCACTATACCAGCCCAAATACCTGTACCATACAGTGCCCAAAATATACTACTAGTACTCATATAATACCACTATACCAGACCCAAATACCTGTACCATACAGTGCCCAAAATATACTACTAGTACTCATATAATACTACTATACCAGGCCCAAATACCTGTACCATACAGTGCCCAAAATATACTACTAGTACTCATATAATACCACTATACCAGGCCCAAATACCTGTACCATACAGTGCCTGTTATACTACTAGTACTTAGATAATGCTACTATACCAGGCCCAAATACCTGTACCATATAGTGCCCAATTTAAACCAGTAGTACACATATAATACTAATATACCGTGCCCAAATATCTGTACCATACAGTGCCCAAAATATACTACTAGTACTGAAATAATACTATCATACAGTGCCCAAATTGCAGTACCATACAGTGTCCAATTAATACCATATAATACCACCATATAGTAGCCAAACAAAAGAATCTTGCAGTGCCTAAATAATACCACCACTGCCATATTATACCATCATATAGTGGCCAAAAAAAGTACAAATACTATATAATACCATCATATAGTGCCAAAATAATACTATCAATGTCCATATAATACCACTATACAGTGACCAAATAACATTGCCATACAGCGGCCAAATAATATTGCCAATATCCATATAATACCATACCATGCCCAAATATCAGTACCAACCAGTGCCCAAATAATACCACCATCGTCGTATAATACCACCATACAGTGGCCAAAAGAAAGTACCAATGTCCATATAATACCAATATATAATGCCCAAAAAATACCACCAATGTCCATATAATACCACCATACAGTGTCCAAATATCAGCACCATACCGGGACAACCTCTTTAAGTCTTTGGACACAGACACTTTCCCTGTGAAACCCCAACAATGTACATTTCTTCACTCAAGATAGTAATACCTCCTTGAGTCTCCATCCAGTAGGAGCTGTTGGCCAGTCATACAACCTATTTGGTCCCCATTCACTTCCAAAGTTGTGGCGAACCTCAAATAAACCCCTCAGATGTGACCTCAACCCTGTGTCAACCCTAAAGTCCTCTCCTAGCACAGACCTTAATAGATCTTCTATCATGCAGTGAAATAGACCTACAGACAATAGCTGACAATAGAGGGGATGGTGAGGCCTACTAGACACAAGACTGAGGTCAGACCAGCCAGACTTATGAGCCAGTGGCCTTTGTTACTGACACAATAACGACTAAGCCAATAACATTAAAGACTGACAGACCGGAGGATAAAAACCTTTTGTGACCTGATACTTGAGACTTGACAGGGTGTTAGCTCAATACAAAGCGCCCACGTGCGGGAGATGAGGGAAGCCATGGGTGTCTAGTGTCCTGTGGTGTAACTGTATGAAGCCTACAGAGATTATTCCACAGAAGAGAAGACTGAAGCCACATTCCTTATGTAGAACGCCATCACTATGGAAAGTCATATAACCCATGGGATAGTAACGGGGGACAAATCAAGGAAAAACCCATATATTGGGTCTCATGTATCAATGTTATACAAACGTGAGAGACTTTGACCCCATTGTCCTCACTGTCACTGGTTATCGGAGTTGTCTTCATTTTCGATAATATCCATGGTAGAATACTAATATATAAATTCGGGTTCTTTATAAATGAAGGAACACTTGAAATATCTTCCTTTTTGCAATAATCAGTTGCCATTATTTCAGGTGCTCAGAAATCGAGTCTGTTGTCAGTCCAGCACTTAGACAATTAACACCAATGTTATCGGCTCGTTGGAATAATATCCTATAATGAAGGTGATAACAGATAATGATATGATTAAGATATATTGTATTTTATTGAGAGAGCGGGGATGGTAGATGATGCCCATATGAAGGTGAACGTGTTACGAAGATTACATAGATGTCTGCAAAGCGGATGGGCCTCATGTCACAAATCAAAGTGATCACACGTGATGATTAAGGCCACCACAACCCTCATGCTGGGATTTGGGGACCTGGAGCTTGTTTTTCCACCCATTGTAGGATACAAGACTGGTGTGATCCTTGGGTCAGTTCCCTTTCCTCTTGCTTGCACGTGGTGTCTATAGAAATGGAGAGACTTGGGCGTTACTACCATAGTGGTGGACCATGTGGCTGCTATGGGCCAACTGCAGAGAAGTAACCCATTCCATGTTGGTCTTGTCCCCAATTTAGTGGGTGGTGAGAACCTCCTTTACAGGGATGTGGTGTCCACAGGTGCAGCAAACGAGGATCTGAAAAACGAAAATTACATGGAGGTACCAGGACATCCTATCAGAGGTATCATGGGGAACCAGGCTCTCCTATCACAGGTATCATGGGGAACCAGGCTCTCCTATCATAGGTATCATGGGGAACCAGGCTCTCCTATCACAGGTATCATGGGGAACCAGGCTCTCCTATCACAGGTATCATGGGGAACCAGGCTCTCCTATCACAGGTATCATGGGGAACCAGGCTCTCCTATCACAGGTATCATGGGGAACCAGGCTCTCCTATCGCAGGTATCATGGGGAACCAGGCTCTCCTATCACAGGTATCATGGGGAACCAGGCTCTCCTATCACAGGTATCATGGGGGCACCAGGACCTCCTACGACAGGTGTCATGAGGGCACCAAGACCTCCTATCACAAGTGTCAAGCAGCAATGGAAAAAAGTCACATTTTTATCTTTGCTATGGAGTACCAAATCGTATATATATATATATATATATATATGCCAGAGAGTCCTGTTCAGGTTCACCAACCATTGTTATGGTGGTTAAACGGGTTTTCCGAAATCAGAAAAAAATTGGTTCAAGGGGGAAATGCCATAAAATAACAAAAGAATCGTTGCTTCCCTAATAAATCCCTTCCGTTCCAGTGCTGCCGCTTCAGTGGTCCCGCTGACTTTTGTTTACTGTACTGCAGTGGTGACTGGCCTCAGTGGTGTATGGCACAAACCGGTGAGGCCAGTGATTGGCTACAGCAGTCATGTGGGTAAACGGGAACGTCATCGCTGCAGCACAGTAAACAAAGATCGGTGGGGACCACCAGAGTGGCGGCGCTGGAATAGCGGGGGATTTATCAGGTGAATAATGGGATATTATTATTTTATGGCATTTCCTCATTGCCCAATTTTTTTAAATCGTAGAAAATACCTATAAGCCAATTTGTGGTGTGGGCTACAATTCCATGGGTCTCATATTAGCTTTGAGAGGTGCCTTCATGCTACTAATACCCTTGGAGGTTGGATTTTGGGGTAATGCCCACATTTTAAGCTTATTTTGGGGCATCGAATTAAAGGGGTTGGCCACTTTGTTTATTTTCAAAAATGTGTGGGTAACAGCAGCGCAGTACGTTTGGAAGCGGTGCTGCGGTAGTGCCTGGTACTCCCAAGTTAATGGGATTTAGCTGTAATGCCTGGCACAACCACGACACTGTGCCCAGTAAAAAATGACAGGGACGTGGCGCCTCAATCAGCTAAACGTTGGGAGTGGTGGGAGTCGAATATCAATTGATCTGATATCGAGGACAAGAGGACAAGGCCATCAGTATTATAGTCCCGGAAAACCACTTTGAGGATTTGTGATCTAATACAAAAAGCCGGTAGCCCCTATCGGTACTGTAAGTGATCTCCTCAAAATTAGCTCAGATGAGTGGCAGTAAAATCTCAGGATGGCGGTGACGTGACCTCAATGTTTTCGTTTTGCTCTGCCAAAAACTTGGTGGAATAATAAGTTCTTATCTGCCATCAATATCTAGTTTTTGTGCGTGAAGTATTTATCTCAGTAACATTGATGAAGGTCAAGATGTTGGAAGTGGTGTTAGATGTAACAGGAGATTATTGTAACAAGCCTGGACGTGGGCAAGGTACGTCTCCCTCTTCAGCTGAGGACCACTATAAAACATGGCCTTGGCATATCACTGGCATCCACTAATTCTCAGATCCTTAACCACTCAGCTCCAAATCCTTTGGTCTCCTGCCAAGTCGTGGTCCTTAATGAATAGACTTGAGAATACTTTCTCCATCAACACATGAAAGGTGAACCATAAATTAAATACAGAGCTGCGAATAGTTGGTAAACTGATTCTTAAAATTTCTTACATAGAGATTCCATTTATGTATTTTAATTTGACCATCGCAAATGTCATCAAGACTGGTGCCATGTTGTAATGAGATAACTATAAACTATGAGGATCAAATGTGATATGTATCTTGGTCTCATCCAACTATACAGTAACCTACATAGACTATGTGACTGCACTGTGCTCCATTTATGACATCATCACTAATCACACACTGACCTATTATATGGATTGTGGGGACAGCACTGCGCTCCCTCTATGACATCATCATCCAATCACACACTCACCTGCTACATAGACGGTGTGACTGCACTTTGCTCCTTCTATGACATCATCACCAATCACATACTCACCTGCTACATCGAATGTGTGACTGCACTGTTCTCCCTCTATGACATCATCACAAATCACACAAAAACCTACTACATAAACCGAGTGACCGCACTGCGCTCCCTCTATGACATCATCATCCAATCACACACTAACCTGCTACATAGACGGTGTGACTGCACTTTGCTCCTTCTATGACATCATCACCAATCACACATTAACCTGCTACATCGAATGTCTGACTGCACTTTTCTGCTTCTATGACATCATCACTAATCACACACTCACCTGCTACATAGACTGTGTGATTGCATTGTGGTCTCTCTATGACATCTTCACCAATCTCACACTCACCTGTTACATAAACGGTGTCACTGCGCTCCCTCTATGACATCATCACTAATCACATACTCACCTGTTACATAGACTGGGTGACTGAACTGTGCTTCCTTTATGACATCATCACCAATTACATAATAACTTGCTTTTAAGTATTTTCAAAGCAATTTATTTATCACCAATTGAAGTATTAATGAAGATAGTTAACATTTTCTTTGAACATTGTAAATTTATGGAACTGGTTAGACTGGAATGCCCTAAGTGTTTCTGTCACATTCATAAATCTATCTTGACATGTTATTTTCACTGTAGCTACAATGAATCTCGGGTACATAGATATTAGTAAGGATGCAGATGTAGCAGAGCTGAGTTTTAGCATTTTGTAACAAAATCATGGTGATGTCACAATATGTGTACGCTTTTTGTTTTTATTTAGTGAAGGGGCAATAAAATATATTTTATGCAAAATAATGACTTTTTTTTTGGACTTTTATTTTTATTTTTTATTGTTACTTTTTTTAAATCCCATTAAGGGATAATTTTATTTGTAACTTTATTTTTTACTTGTAATGTACTAGCTTTCTCCTGTATGCGGATACATTGCACTGTGTCACTATGACATCACATAGTGTCCCCTAACAGCAGGCAAACTGAACAGACAGCCCTGGGGTCCTTTCTAGGTCCCCAGGACTGACTGCAGAGGGATTCCCTGGTCTTTGATCATGTCACCGGGTTTCCGATGATGAGATCAAAGCGGGCAGTTCCCTTTGATCTTGCCGCGGTCACGGACCACGGCGATCAAAGGGTTAAAAAGCTGGGGTCCGAATGTTTTCCGACCCCAGCTGTGTTGCGCAGTCTGCATTACGATCAGGAGCTGTAAGTTACAGCTCCTGCTTAGAGGATGAGCTCACAGAAGCGCTCATCAGCCTCTTCTACAGCGACGCCAAAAGACGTCGCTGTAGACTGACGACATGCACCGCCTGCCGTCAAAAGACGGTGGGCGGTCGTTAAGGAGTTAAACATTTGTGGAAGTCTTTGAAATGATAGCTGAATTGTGCAAGGTTTCATCTATCGTACTGTTTCCCTGTCTGCACTGACTAGAAGGGCACTAGAGAAGAAGGGAGCAGTCTAAGTGCCGGTGTAAATGTGTTCAAAATGGCAGCACTCATGGTATCCAATCATCTTTATATACAAAATATATCAGTATGTAAGTAATCAATGTGTCATCAATAAATTATAAGCAGTAGTGTGACTCTTTCTGGTTCCTAATGAACTGGTTCTCTAGATTCTAGTACTTATTACCGCCCATGGCCTCATGTACTTGCACCTATCCTCAGAGACCGATGACCAATAAGGGCACTACGTGGCTTACCCTTCCGGGATAGAGGACCCTGTCAGCTACTGGTGGATCTGTGTGGAAGTACTTAGACTGGTAGACTTGATGCCACTGGTTGGCATCACATTCGATACCAGACCTTACAAGACCTCCCTGGCTGAAAGTCTAGAGTTCCCTCCAGCTGAACCATTTCTTCCATCTAGAGGCTCAGGCCACTCCAGACATATCTTCCCCATTCTTCGAAACAGACTAAAACTTCCCCGATTGCCTAAGCTTCTACGTTTAAGAGAATTGGGACACAGATGAGACAAAGTTCTTACTCTTGCGCGTCATAAACTGAAATGAGACAATCTATAAGATCCCGGACAGATGGTGCAGTTCCTGCCATCCAATTTCGTGGGGGCTCCAGGATCTATCTTGTGGATGTCTCTATTGCCAAAAACATGACATCCAAAGGAAAAATCTCTATGATGTAGTTGACAAGAATTGGTGTTTGTTGGATGATTTCTTCCAATAGTCCTCTCGGGTATTTTTGCATTATGACTTAACTTTAAAATGTCAAATTCCATGTAAAAAGTTGAGATATTATAATGCTTAGTGAGGACAGGTTTGAGTTTAGGTAAGGAGGAAGGTATTCTAATTTAAGAAGGGTCTTGGACAGCAGGGACATAGTTAGGGGCTACCGAGGCATGTGCCTCGTTTGCTCATGTTAGTCTTTGCAAATGGTCACCTAGCTGTATCCCGTATCCAATAATTGTGTTTGTTCCAGTGCATAATTTAGTGTCGGAGTCGGGAGTGTCATCTGTGCCAAGTGTCATCTGTGCCAGGTGTCATCTGTGCCAAGTGTCTGCTACACAATGTGTCTGCAAGGCCTAGTCTCTGTCACCCCGAGTGTTTGCCAAATCATCAATCCAGGTACTCCTGTCCTAGAGACTGTTACTGGCTATTGTTTGGCCGGCTGCTACTTCGCTACGGCGGAGCGGCCTAGTGGGTCCACATATCCCATAGCCGAATCTGAGAATCTTCAGTAACAAACCAGAAATACAAAAAAGAATGACTATAATTATATAAAACCGGTCGTCGTATTTGGTATGCAGCAACCAGTCGATATAAGTCACGTATGACCCTGCAGATCCGTAGATGTTACTTTGCAATATGTCAGCCATGCATGAATTTTAGGTAAGAGGTGATGAGTGACTGCAGAATGTTTTACTTGGTCATGTTTCCGAGACTCACAAGTCATAAGACAGGATTACGACCCGCAGATTCTCATCTCTAGAAGGTGGCTACCAGCAGATATCAGTGACTTATCGCTCTGCAGATCATCTCTCTATACACAAGATATGTCAGTCATCTGTTATTTATAGATGTAAGAAGTGATGAATGACTGGTGAGCCGCCCGGCACGTTGTCTACCTTCCTTACTGAGATACTTATCATATTTGAATCTGATGCAAAGTATCACACCATGTATGATCTGTTCCACAATACTGGCGCTGAGCAAATATTGGGCATCCTCTACATCTAGGGGAAAGAAGATTTCACCATCATCATAGGCGGGATTCTTTACTGTAAGAGCAGTAAGACTAAGGAACTCTCTGCCACACAGTGTGGTAATGAGTAACGCCTGCGGTCGCGGTCCGCCGCCATTCCTCATCTTCGGAAAGCTGCAACCGCAGACCCCTGGTTTCTTGGCAGCATCTCCTGCCTCGTAGATGCCAGCTCGCATGGTTGTCCTGCTCTGGACTGTTTCCTGAGGTGCACAAGCATGTTCGTCCCCGGCCTTGAAGGGCCAGCGCGCGCGTATATTAAAAGTTCCCTAACCAATCCCAAGATCATCCTGGACTATAAATAGGACTCTGCCCTTCTACTCCTTGCCTGAACGTTGTTGTTCTATCCATGTTCGTATTGCAAACGGTCCCTTCGTTTTTTCCTGCTCCCAGTGTTCCCGTATCCTGCTTCCTGTATCCTGTTCCCATTGTTGTTTCCTGAGACTAAGCCTTTAGATGGAGTCAAGTGTGTCACCTGCCACGTCTGTTATCATTCCTCACGTCTGGTGTAATTTGCCACGTCTGGTATCATCTGCCAAGTCTGGTATCATCAGCCACATCTGGTATCATCTGCCACGTCTGGTAACATCCACCACGTCTGCTGTCATCTGCCACGTCTGGTATCATCTGTCAAGTATGGTGTCATCTTCCACGTCTGGTATCATCCACCAAGTCTGCTGTCATCTGCCATGTCTGGTATCATCTGCCAAATCTGGTGTCATCTGCCACGACTGGTATCATCCACCACGTCTGGTGTCATCTGCCACGTCTGGTGTCATCTGCCAAGTCTGGTGTCATCTACCAAGTCTGGTGTCATCTACCACGTCTGGTAACATCCACAACGTCTGCTGTCATCTGCCACGTCTGGTATCATCTGCCAAGTCTGGTGTCATCTTCCACGTCTGGTATGATCCACCAAGTCTGCTGTCATCTGCCATGTCTGGTATCATCTGCCAAATCTGGTGTCATCTGCCACGACTGGTATCATCCACCAAGTCTGGTGTCATCTGCCACGTCTGGTATCATCTGCCAAGTCTGGTGTCATCTGCCACGTCTGACATCATCCACCACGTCTGGTGTCCTCTGTCACGTCTAGTATCATCTGCCAAGTCTGGTGTCATCTGCCACGTCAAGCTCCATCCGTGCCAAAGCCCCTGCTACACCTCATGTCTGTCTGGACTCTTACAGGCACTCTTGTACTAAAGACTTTGCATAGACTTTATTTAGACTGTTGTTTAGCCAGCTACCACTCCGCTACGGCGGAGATGCCTAGTGGGTCCACATACCCCAGGATCGTGAAATGATGGTTGATTGATTGAACAAGATTAAGAAGAGCCTGGATGCTTTTCTGGAGAGATACAATTTTACAATTTATATGTTCTTGATTATTGAGATGGGACCTTGATCCAGGGATTTATTCTGAATAACATATTTGAAGTAATTTTTCCCCTTATTGGGCAATTGGCATCTGCCTCATGGGAGTTTCTGCCTTCCTCTAGATCAACACTATAACATTATAGGTTGAACTTGATGGACCGGTGTCTTTTTAGTCTTATAAACTATGTAACTTTGTAACCATTGTGATCAGGTCAAATTGAACTCTGTTCATGGCCAAAGGACTCTAGGACTTGTTGGTGGCCAAATTCTACTTATATTTCACTGTGGACAAGTCAAATTGGGACTTGTGGATGGCCCAAAAAATCTGGTAAAGGCTCATTTTTGGATCACATGTTGGTGGCCAGATTACATTAACACTTCATTGTTTCCGGGTCAAATTAAGGGCCTGTCTGTGGTTAAATTATACTAGGACTTGTAGGTAGCCAAATCACACTGAGGCTTTATTGTGGCCAACTCATTATCAGGTTTGTTGGTGGTCAAATGATTCTAGGACCTAGACAAATACCACTATGTAGGTGGCCATATCAACCAAACGCTTCATTGTAACCAGATCAGACTGACACTAGGACTTTTTGGTGGCTAAATCTCACCGTTACATGTTCAGGGTGAGAAGGTGCTAACACTTTGTTTGTGGCCACATGACATTAGGTGGCCAGTTTCCAATAATGCTCCATTATAACCAGGTCAAATTTGGTAGACAAATGATGCCAGGACTTGTTGATGACCAGAGGACTCCGGGGCATGTTGGTGGCCATATCACAACTAGGACTTGTAGGTGTCCAATTCACGCTGAAGCGCCATAGCCGCTTTATTGCAATTCCCTACACGGCGTCACTCTTATACATACCACTGTGCCTACAAGTTTAGCCCTGTTGACTTGAGGTGGGCTGAGCTACAGTACCAGACACCGCCGCATGGACATTGACGACGCTGTTTTGAGTATTACAATGAAGAGGACGTGGTGGATCCTGAATAGTAGCAGCTCCTTCATTCTGCTGATCAGTTGGGTTCCGCTGGGTCGATACCCCATTGATCACATATTAAGGGTCATCAAAGTGATTTTTCATCTATTCACAGCGATCAGCTGTTTCCGTTAGTGCCATAGATTTTGAATGGACACATGCACGACCACAGGTCTATACACATGCCTCCTAGCCACGGTCTTGTGGCTGGGGGGAACAGGGGACCAGGTTCCCCCATTCTGGCGATCAGTGGGGTCCCCACAGTTGAACCTCACCCAAATCTAACATTTATCACCTGTCCAGGCTATAGGTGATTAATTCTTTAGGCTGGTACATGAGGTCCTGGGGAGTGAATAGGGACAGGGTCTGGTCAACCACGACAAAGAGATTCTGCTTAATCATGATATATGGAAAAGTTCTGCTGCCTTTTAATATACTTTGGCCCATGTCTACTAAGGCTGGTGTTTCATACGCCACTTTTAGCCAGTAGCTCGTATCATTAAGATGTAAATAATTTATTGCCTCTTAATAAATTAGTCACATCGTCTGTTGTTCGTGCCGCTGACAGTGAAATCAACGCCCGAATTCCTGCCCTTTTTGGCGTAAAGTTTGAAAAATCTTTCGGGCCTTGGTAGGCACAACCAGTTTTTAAAGCCACATCCTCTTTTGGAAAAATCCGGGCACGACGTAAAAGTTCTAAAAGTCACATTTTAGTGCAAAACTGCTGTTCGCCTAAATTAGCAATAGTGCCGAAAAACCCATAATAAAGGAGGGTCTTGTGTTTTTATTCCTCACCCCTTTCAAGATTTCTATAAACTTGTCCCGACTATAAGCTGCTCGCACAGCTGAAGGGCTTGTTACAGTAGAAGGCTCTGATACACTTAAAGGATTAGTCCGGTTTCAGAAAATAAATGTTATTCTTAGTATAATAAAAAGTTATACAATTTGCTGTTCAGTGTCAGTGCATTCTATCCGCCGCGCATACAACAATCTGATTGGCACTAGGACCCAGCGCTGTACCCAGAGCTGAAGAGGACCTGACTAGCATGGTGGGTATATGAATACTATCCCCTGACTAGTGTTTTTAGGCCAATCATGTGTGTGGGGTGTATTTGCCAGCTGATGGGTAACCAGTGAAGGGAGTGAGCGGAGAGATGGATTAGACGGGCGGCGGAGTTGAGGGTGGCTTGCAGGGCGCAGGGATGTTTGAAGGTATTACACAGAGAGGAGGATGTTGCAGTAGTCTAGGCAGGTAATGATGAGGGCAGGTACAAGCATTCGTGTTGACTCCTGAACGGGGAAGGAGCGGATATGCAAAACGTTTTTGATATGGAGGTGACAAGAGGCGATGAGGACTTAGATGTGTGGTCCAAAGGACAGATATATGATCTATTATATATAATAAAAGCCCCATCTGCTGCAGAACTTCTTTAAAAAAAAAATAGATGGGGCTTCATTGGTGATTAACATGAAGCCTCCCTTATCTGAGCTTCTTTAGGTAAAGGAAGGATGATCTTGCCCATTGACTGAATTGATGTTCCTCCTGAGGAAGAAGCACAGGATTCTCCACGAAGGAGGTGGATGAGGTGAGGAAATGAAAGGTGAAGGTGTTGGTGGTGGCCCTTAGTGGCCCCCAGTTCTCCATAATCAGGGTTCAATGTCCATGTACATGTATTGTAAGTAAATAAAGGATAAATACATGAGGGACACTGGTGAGATCTTCCCCTCGTACGTACGGCCATATCCTAATAAGACGTCGCTTCTCCATAGACTCCACATTATTGTTTGCAGAAAATAAACAAGATTATGCAGAAAGCTCTTCAGGATGGAGATGACAATATTGTGACTGGTGCGAAGATACCAGGAGAGGAATGTCGTCAAAGACAATTCTCTATCATGATGTTATTGTCATGATTTACTGATACATAAAAAGCTACAATCTATCTCCACAAATATACAGAGTGGGAAAGACCCCGAAAACTTGTTATAGTGTAATATATAAATATTGGGATCTACTGTCCGTGTTTGACCGCCATTTTACATCTTATATGAATATAATCCACGTAAAAATACATAACAAATTCTATGGTACTCCAGAGCTGTATTCACAATTCTGCTGGAAGCAGTCAATAAAATATAGACAGGCATTGCTAAAATGAAAATTGAAGCAACTTTGCAAATAGTCTTAATTAAAAATGTACTATCGTTTTGTGTCTACGGATCCTATACAGGCCTATATATTTCCATTGTAACAGACAACCAGCAAACCTTGTGTAGTCTGATCCTGCAGTCACATTGTCATCCATCTGTATCCTAACTTTTACTCACCTACCAAATGTACGTAAGCAAGATGTAGGGGACAGATGGCAAGGAGTGTGACTGCAGGATCAGACTACACAAGGTTTGCTTGTTGTCTGTTACCATGGAAACATGCAAGTCTGCATAGAAGTTGTAAACACAAATTAAGGCTGTTTGAAAAGTTGCTCCATTTTTTTTCCATTTTAGATGCATTGAAATAATACAAAAAAATTGGTTGCAAAGGTTTCCTTTTCAGTAGTGAGGATGGTGCAGCCATGCCAGTAGGTGTATCCTGATAATTTCCCTGTCAGTAATGAGGATGGAGGAGCTATGGTATATGCTGTGCCAGGAGGTGTATCCTGATAATTTCCCTGTCAGTAATGAGGATGGAGGAGCTATGGTATATGCTGTGCCAGGAGGTGTATCCTGATAATTTCCCTGTCAGTACTGAGGATGGAAGATATATAAGTATATGCTGTGCCAGGAGGTGTATCTATTTAGGGTATGCCCAGACGTGGCGGAGTTCTGCGTTGCAGATTCTGTTGCGGCTTTGCCTAAAATAGGAATTAAATTGATGCGGACTAGCCGTTGCGTATTGAGGTGAAAGTACTTCCCTGCTCTCTATCAGTGCAGGATAGAGAGAAGGGACAGCACTTTCCCTAGTGAAAGTAAAAAGAAATTCATACTTACCGGCTGTTGTCTTGGTGACGCGTCCCTCTCTTGGCATCCAGCCCGACCTCCCTGGATGACGCGGCAGTCCATGTGACCGCTGCAGCCTGTGATTGGCTGCAGCCTGTGATTGGCCTGTGATTGGCTGCAGCCTGTGATTGGCCTGTGGTTGGCTGCAGCCGTCACTTAGACTGAAACGTCATCCTGGGAAGCCGGACTGGAGAAAGAAGCAGGGAGTTCTCGGTAAGTATGAACTTCTATTTTTTTTACAGGTTGCTGTATATTGTGATCGGTAGTCACTGTCCAGGGTGCTGAAACAGTTACTGCCGATCGCTTAACTCTTTCAGCACCCTGGACAGTGACTATTTACTGACGTCGCCTAGCAACGCTCCCGTAATTACGGGAGCCCCATTGACTTCCTCAGTCTGGCTGTAGACCTAGAAATACATAGGTCCAGCCAGAATGAAGAAACGTCATGTTAGTAAAACCAATGCACACATAACATCTACATTACATCTGCGGACTTCATTGCGGAATTTTGAATCTCCATTGAAGTCAATGGAGAAATTCTGCCATGAATCCGCAACCAGTCCGCTACACGTCCGCAACAGCCAGTGTATGCTGCGGACACCAAATTCCGCACCGCAACCTATGCTACGCAGCGGAATTGTCCGCAACGTGTAAACGAACCTCACTAAAAAGCTGTGGAAAGCAATGGAGAAACGTGTACGCTGCGGATTTCCGCGTCTGGTCATGCCCTTAATTTCCCTGTCAGTAATGAGGATGGAGGATATATAAGTATATTGTCCGCAACGGGAAGGGAAGGCTCACTTTTAAACATGTTCTGATATGTCGATGAGGCAAGTTGGAAGAAGTCATCGGTGGGGTCTGATCGATTGCTAGAAGAAGAGGCCGCATAGTCCTAGGTTCTAGAAATCCATGTGGCAATAATCTACAGACCTATCTACCTCTACCCCGATTACATCCTCTGACATGTCAGCTACACATCAGAGTATGTTTATTGGTAAACCTTCCCTTTAAATGGGTATTCCCATCAAGGACACTTATGGCATATCCATAAGCGTCCCAGAGCTGGGACCCGGAAATATCAGACAATTATGGAATATCACGTAAAAGCCTACAGAATTGTGATTGCAGCTCTGGAGTATAATACAGGCTATAACTCAGGATCAATAAGTAAATAATGTAATGTGTTTACAGTCAACTAATTTAATTCTGGAAAATAGCGTTCAATGGTGGACATACGCTTTAAGAAATTTGTAAATATTTTCAAATAAAACAAGAGGAGCTTATTGTAACCTTAGTACGACACCATGATTTAGAATGAATTCTCAGTATTGTTCAGCAGCCGCACAAACAACTCTGTGTTCAAACACTGAAAGAAGAAGCTCTCTCTGTCTCATTCACAGCGGGAAGTCCCAGCACGATCTCAAGTTACATCCAACCTATCAGCAGTGAATAAGCACAGCCGAGTCTGTCTGTATGTGTGAACCTGGGACACTGCCTTTCAGAGCTTTCATATGAAATTATACCGCTGTGACAGGGGGTGAAGCTACTGTTCTTAATTCATAGGGGCGGGGTTTCCAATTATCTATCAAAAAATTGCATTTAAAGGGCACCCCAGCATTGTATTTGTTTTCTGTTCGCATCTCTTGTCAGTAGAGTTTTCCTTTTAGGGCACGTTCAGACGTGGCAGAGTTTTTCCGCTGCAAATGTTGGTGCAGATTTGGGGCAATTACGCAACGAATCTCCATCAACATTTGCATATTTGACAGGTAATTCAGACGTTGCAGATATCACAGCGGACTTGCCACAGATTTGAGTTTTTGCATTGCAAAGGCTGAAATCCGCAGTGAAATTCCGTTTCTTCTCCGCAACAGACAGTGCATGCTGCGGAGGGGAAATTCTGCACCGCAGTCTATGGTCCGCAGCGGAGTTTTGCGCAACGTCTGAACTAACTTGCCTAAAAATGTATTGAAATAAATGTAAAAAACGGCCACTGGAGAATTCCACTGCGGACTGTCCACTGCAATTCCGCCACGTCTGAACCTGCCCTAAATGTCCTTATTTTTTCTCAGGGTGCTGCTTGTCACGCCTGTCAGGTGTTTTCGTTTTCAGCTCTTGTGCACAGATTTGAAGCACAAAAATACTGACAACCGATAATTATATAATCTAGAGATGCTCCGGTCTGGAGGTGTTTGTTTTTTTTGCTGCTTTGCTTTCAGTCATCGTGATTCATAGTATCCTGCAGCACTTTACTCATTCTATTTACTATTATACGATAGTAATGTAGTTATATGGAAAAAAACGAAATCACTGACTATCCATGATGCTTAATTCACTAGTACAAAACAATTGTAAGGGGCAGTATTATACTAGTTATATTCTTGTATGTAGGAGCAGTATTATAGTAGTTATATTCTTGTATATAGGGGGTAGTATTATTGTAGTTATATTCTTGTATATAGGGGCAGTATTATAGTAGTTATATTCTTGTATATAGGGGGTAGTATTATTGTAGTTATATTCTTGTATATAGGAGCAGTATTATAGTAGTTATATTCTTGTATATAGGGGGTAGTATTATTGTAGTTATATTCTTGTATATAGGGGCAGTATTATAGTAGTTATATTCTTGTATATAGGGAGCAGTATTATAGTAGTTATATTCTTGTATATAGGGGGCAGAATTATAGTAGTTATATTCTTGTATGTAGGAGCAGTATTATAGTAGTTATATTCTTGTATATAGGTGGCAGTATTAGGGCATGACCACACATGGCGGAATTCCTCCGCAACTGTCCGCATCAATGCCGCACAGAATCTGCGTTGCAGATTCTGCAGCGGATCTGCACAAAATGTGCAGAAAATTGATGCGGACTGGCCGCTGCGGACTGCAGGAAAAGTGCTTCTCTTCTCCCTATTCAGTGCAGGATAGAGAGAAGGGACAGCACTTTCCCTAGTGAAAGTAAAAGAATTTCATACTTACCGGCCGTTGTCTTGGTGACGCGTCCCTCTTTCGGCATCCAGCCCGACCTCCCTGGATGACGCGCCAGTCCATGTGACCGCTGCAGCCTGTGCTTTGCCTGTGATTGGCTGCAGCCGTCACTTACACTGAAACGTCATCCTGGGAGGCCGGACTGGAGACAGACGCAGGGAGTTCTCGGTAAGTATGAACTTATATGTTTTTTTACAGATACATGTATATTGGGATCGGTAGTCACTGTCCCGGGTGCAGAAACAGTTACTGCCGATCGCTTAACTCTTTCAGCACCCTGGACAGTGACTATTTACAGACGTCTCCTAGCAACGCTCCCGTCATTACGGGAGCCCCATTGACTTCCTCAGTCTGGCTGTAGACCTAGAAATACATAGGTCCAGCCAGAATGAAGAAATGTCAAGTTAAAAAAGCAAGACGTATCCGCAGCACACATGACATGTGCATGACAGCTGCGGACTTCATTGCGGAACTTTGAATCTCCATTGAAGTCAATGGAGAAATTCCGCCATGAGTCCGCCACTGCTCCGCAACAGACAGAGCATGCTGCGGACACCAAATTCCGCTCCGCAGCCTATGCTCCGCAGCGGAATTGTACGCATCGTGTAAACGAACACTGCTAATTTAAAGTGAAAGTCAATGGAGAAACGGCTCCGCTGCGGATTAACGCTGCGGAGTGTCCGCAGCGGAATTTAAGTGAAATTCCGCTATGTGTGAACCCGCCCTTATAGTAGTTATATTCTTGTATATAGGGGGCAGTATTATAGTAGTTATATTCTTGTATATAGGGGCAGTATTATACTAGTTATATTCTTGTATGTAGGAGCAGTATTATAGTAGTTATATTCTTGTATATAGGAGCAGTATTATAGTAGTTATATTCTTGTATATAGGGGGCAGTATTATAGTAGTTATATTCTTGTATATAGGAGCAGTATTATAGTAGTTATATTCTTGTATATAGGGGCAGTATTATAGTAGTTATATTCTTGTATATAGGGAAAGGTATTATAGTAGTTATATTCTTGTATATAGGGTCAGTATTATAGTAGTTATATTCTTGTATATAAGAGCAGTATTATAGTAGTTATATTCTTGTATATAGGAGGCAGTATTATAGTAGTTATATTCTTGTATATAGGAGCAGTATTATAGTAGTTATATTCTTGTATATAGGGGCAGTATTATAGTAGTTATATTCTTGTATATAGGGGCAGTATTATAGTAGTTATATTCTTGTATATAGGGGGTAGTATTATAGTAGTTATATTCTTGTATATAGGGGCAGAATTATAGTAGTTATATTCTTGTATGTAGGAGCAGTATTATAGTAGTTATATTCTTGTATATAGGGGGCAGTATTATAGTAGTTATATTCTTGTATATAGGGGCAGTATTATACTAGTTATATTCTTGTATGTAGGAGCAGTATTATAGTAGTTATATTCTTGTATATAGGTGGCAGTATTATAGTAGTTATATTCTTGTATATAGGGGGCAGTATTATAGTAGTTATATTCTTGTATATAGGGGCAGTATTATACTAGTTATATTCTTGTATGTAGGAGCAGTATTATAGTAGTTATATTCTTGTATATAGGGGCAGAATTATAGTAGTTATATTCTTGTATGTAGGAGCAGTATTATAGTAGTTATATTCTTGTATATAGGTGGCAGTATTATAGTAGTTATATTCTTGTATATAGGGGGCAGTATTATAGTAGTTATATTCTTGTATATAGGGGCAGTATTATACTAGTTATATTCTTGTATGTAGGAGCAGTATTATAGTAGTTATATTCTTGTATATAGGGGCAGAATTATAGTAGTTATATTCTTGTATGTAGGAGCAGTATTATAGTAGTTATATTCTTGTATATAGGGGGCAGTATTATAGTAGTTATATTCTTGTATATAGGGGCAGTATTATACTAGTTATATTCTTGTATGTAGGAGCAGTATTATAGTAGTTATATTCTTGTATATAGGTGGCAGTATTATAGTAGTTATATTCTTGTATATAGGGGGCAGTATTATAGTAGTTATATTCTTGTATATAGGGGCAGTATTATACTAGTTATATTCTTGTATGTAGGAGCAGTATTATAGTAGTTATATTCTTGTATATAGGGGCAGAATTATAGTAGTTATATTCTTGTATGTAGGAGCAGTATTATAGTAGTTATATTCTTGTATATAGGGGGCAGTATTATAGTAGTTATATTCTTGTATATAGGGGCAGTATTATACTAGTTATATTCTTGTATGTAGGAGCAGTATTATAGTAGTTATATTCTTGTATATAGGGGCAGAATTATAGTAGTTATATTCTTGTATGTAGGAGCAGTATTATAGTAGTTATATTCTTGTATATAGGTGGCAGTATTATAGTAGTTATATTCTTGTATATAGGGGGCAGTATTATAGTAGTTATATTCTTGTATATAGGGGCAGTATTATACTAGTTATATTCTTGTATGTAGGAGCAGTATTATAGTAGTTATATTCTTGTATATAGGGGCAGAATTATAGTAGTTATATTCTTGTATGTAGGAGCAGTATTATAGTAGTTATATTCTTGTATATAGGGGGCAGTATTATAGTAGTTATATTCTTGTATATAGGGGCAGTATTATACTAGTTATATTCTTGTATGTAGGAGCAGTATTATAGTAGTTATATTCTTGTATATAGGGGCAGAATTATAGTAGTTATATTCTTGTATGTAGGAGCAGTATTATAGTAGTTATATTCTTGTATATAGGGGGCAGTATTATAGTAGTTATATTCTTGCATATAGGGGCAGTATTATACTAGTTATATTCTTGTATGTAGGAGCAGTATTATAGTAGTTATATTCTTGTATATAGGGGCAGTATTATAGTAGTTATATTCTTGTATGTAGGAGCAGTATTATAGTAGTTATATTCTTGTATATAGGGGGCAGTATTATAGTAGTTATATTCTTGTATATAGGGGCAGTATTATAGTAGATATATTCTTGTATGTAGGAGCAGTATTATAGTAGTTATATTCTTGTATATAGGGGCAGTATTATAGTAGTTATATTCTTGTATGTAGGAGCAGTATTATAGTAGTTATATTCTTGTATATAGGGAGCAGTATTATAGTAGTTATATTCTTGTATATAGGGGCAGTATTATACTAGTTATATTCTTGTATGTAGGAGCAGTATTATAGTAGTTATATTCTTGTATATAGGGGGCAGTATTATAGTAGTTATATTCTTGTATATAGGGGCAGTATTATAGTAGATATATTCTTGTATGTAGGAGCAGTATTATAGTAGTTATATTCTTGTATATAGGGGCAGTATTATAGTAGTTATATTCTTGTATATAGGGGGCAGTATTATAGTAGTTATATTCTTGTATATAGGGGGCAGTATTATAGTAGTTATATTCTTGTATATAGGGAGCAGTATTATAGTAGTTATATTCTTGTATATAGGGGCAGTATTATAGTAGTTATATTCTTGTATATAGGGGCAGTATTATAGTAGTTATAGTCTTGTATATAGGGGCAGTATTATAGTAGTTATATTCTTGTATATAGGGGGCAGTATTATAGTAGTTATATTCTTATATATAGGGGCAGTATTATAGTAGTTATATTCTTGTACATATGGGGAAGTATTATAGTAGTTATATTCTTGTATATAGGGGCAGTATTATAGTAGTTATAGTCTTGTATATAGGAGCAGTATTATAGTAGTTATATTCTTATATATAGGGGCAGTATTATAGTAGTTATATTCTTGTATATAGGGGGCAGTATTATAGTAGTTATTGTCTTGTATATAGGAGGCAGTATTATAGTAGTTATATTCTTGTATATAGGAGCAGTATTATAGTGGTTATATTCTTGTATATAGGAGCAGTATTATAGTAGTTATATTCCTGTATATAGGGGCAGTTTTATAGTAGTTATATTCTTGTATATAGGAGGCAGTATTATAGTGGTTATATTCTTGTATATAGGAGCAGTATTATAGTAGTTATATTCCTGTATATAGGAGCAGTATTATAGTAGTTACATTCTTGTATATAGGGGCAGTATTATAGTAGATATATTCTTGTATATAGGAGGCAGTATTATAGTAGTTATATTCTTGTATATAGGAGGCAGTATTATAGTAGTTATATTCTTGTATATAGGGGCAGTATTAGGGCAAAGCCCCACGTGGCGGAATTGCTCTTGAATTCCGCTGCGGACACTCCGCAGCGTTAATCCGCAGCGGAGCCGTTTCTCCATTGCCTTCCACTTCTTTTTAGTAGGGTTCGTTTAGACGAGGCTGAAAATTCTGCTGCGGAGCATAGGCTGCGGTGCGGAATTTGGTGTCCGCAGCATGCTCTGTCTGTTGCGGAGCAGTGGCGGACTGGTTGCGGACTCATGGCGGAATTTATCCATTGACTTCAATGGAGATTCTAAATTCCGCAATGAAGTCCGCAGCTGTCATGCACATGTTATGTGTGCTGCGGATGCGTCTTGCTTTTTTGACTTGACATTTCTTCATTCTGGCTGGACCTATTTATTTCTAGGTCTACAGCCAGACTGAGGAAGTCAATGGGGCTCCCGGAATTACGGGAGCGTTGCTAGGAGACGTCAGTAAATAGTCACTGTCCAGGGTGCTGAAAGCAGAGGCGTAGCTAGGTTCTCCAGCACCCGGGGCAAAGATTCAGTTTGGCGCCCCACCCCCCCCCCCCGAACCCCTTTCCCGACATCTCCTTCCCCCTCGCCGTGTTTGTTTTCTCTACCAATCGACGTGTCATAATTATTTGTACATTTCACAAGCAATATGGTTCTATACACAACACCAGAACCAAGCTCATTACATATATATACATATATATACAGCCCCATATACATATACATATATATACAGCCCCAGCACAAATACAGCTCAATTTAGTGCAACCCCTGCCATATAGGTTTGTACGGCGTAAAACGACAGCTCCCAGCATGGCCCGGACAATGGTAAGGATATGCTGGGAGATGCCGTTTCACAAAAAATAAATCCTATCATAATCATTCCACCCATCATCTCTCTGCAGATCATACAGTGACTACATTACTGATTAGAGGCAGAATAAACATTTACATTAAGTGACTCACCGGTGATGTCTCATATTCTAGTTCTTTTTCTCCATTTGGTCCAGACCTCTATGATGACTTCTCCCGGTCCATTTCTGCAGTTTGCCGCTCAGATGTCTTCAGCTTCTCACTTTTCCAACATTTCTGCACCTATAAATAAATATAAAGTTATCATTATACCACTCACTACGCCCCTAAATATAATAGCGCCATACACTGCACCTCTAATTATAATAGCACCATACACCGTGTCCCATACACACACACACACACACACACACACACACACACACACACACACACACACACACACACACACACACACACACACACACACACACACACACACACACACACACTGTGCCTCCTGTAGATAGTGCCTGCCACAGAGCCCCCTGTAGATAGTGCCTGCCATAGAGCCCCTGTAGATAGTGCCCCCATATAGACCACCCCTGTATATAGTGTCCCACAAATAACTCCCCCTATAGTGCTCTACAGATAGCCCACCCCTGTATATAGCCCCCTGTAGATATAGCCCACCCCTGTATAGAGAACTCTACAGATAGCCCAACCATGTATGTAGCCCCCCTGTAGATATAGCCCACCCCTGTATATAGTGCTCCACATATAGTGTTTCACAGATAGCTCACCCCTGTATATAGCCCCCCCTTGTACATATAGTCCACCCCTGTATATAGTGCTCCACTAGATAGTCCACTCCTGTATATAGTGCTCCACAGATAGCCCACCCCTGTATATACTATATACAAGGGTGGGCTATCTGTGGAGCACTATATACAGGGGTGGACTATATGTACAAGGGGGCTATATACAGGGGTGGGCTTTCTGTGGAGCACTATAGGGGGAGCTATTTGTGGGATACTATATACAGGGGTGGGCTATATCTACAGGGGGACTATATACAGGGGTGGGCTATATCTACAGGGGGACTATATCTACAGGGGGACTATATCTACAGGGGGACCATATCTACAGGGGGACCATATCTACAGGGGGACCATATCTACAGGGCTGGGCTATACACAGGGGGGCTATATCTACAGGGGTGGGCTATACATAGGGGGGCTATATACAGGGGGAATATATCTACAGGGGGCTATATCTACATTGCAACTATATCTACAGGGGGGCTAGATACTGGGGTGGACTATCTATGGAGCACCATATACTATATAGCCCACCCCTGTATATGGTGCTCTATAGACAGCCCACTCCAGTATATAGCCCCCCTGTAGATATAGTCCCTCTGTATATAGCCCCCCTGTAGATATAGTCCCCCTGTATATAGCCCCCCTGTAGATATAGTCCCCCTGTATATAGCCCCCCTGTAGATATAGTCCCCCTGTATATAGCCCCCTATATATATAGTTTCCCTGTATATAGCCCAGCAGATATAGTCCCCCTGTATATAGCCCAGCCCTATAGATATAGTCCCCCTGTATATAGCCCAGCAGATATAGTCCCCCAGTATATAGCCCAGCCCTGTAGATATAGTCCCCCTGTATATAGCCCAGCAGATATAGTCCCCCTGTATATAGCCCAGCCCTGTAGATATAGTCCCCCTGTATATAGCCCAGCAGATATAGTCCCCCTGTATATAGCCCAGCCCTGTAGATATAGTCCCCCTGTATATAGCCCAGCAGATATAGTCCCTCTGTATATAGCCCCCTGTATATATAGTCCCCCTGTATATAGCCCCCTATAGATATAGTCCCCCTGTATATAGCCCAGCCCTGTAGATATAGTCCCCCTGTATATAGCCCAGCCCTGTAGATATAGTCCCCCTGTATATAGCCCAGCAGATATAGTCCCCCTGTATATAGCCCAGCCCTTCAGATATAGTCCCCCTGTATATAGCCCAGCAGATATAGTCCCCCTGTATATATAGTCCCCCTGTATATAGCCCAGCAGATATAGTCCCCCCTGTATATAGCCCAGCCCTGTAGATATATTCCCCCTGTATATAGCCCAGCCCTGTAGATATAGTCCCCCTGTAGATAGACACCCCCCGTAGACAAAGTCCCCCCGCAGATACAGCCACACGTCTATTACAATAAAAAAAAAAAATTAAAACTCACCTTATTCCCGCTCCCACGCCGTCCGGCAGCCATGGAGACCTGCTCTCTTCTGCGCAGGTCTCCAGGGGGTTGAACGCAGCGTCTATGAAAGGCGCTGATTGGCTGGGCAGGATGACTTTCCCTGCCAGTCAGTCAGCGCCTTTCATCGACGGAAGCGTCACTGGTACAAAAGGTACCAGTCGCTTCATTCGTGGAGAGGCGCTGAATGGCCGGGCACGGAACGTGCCCGGTCATTCATTGCTTCTAATTGTACCTGTGTCCTTGCGACACAGGTACAATTATAGTGCAGGAGGAGGGGGCGCTGGCGCCCCCCTATGAACTGCGCCCGGGGCATATGCCCCGCTTGCCCCCCCCTAGCTACGCCCCTGCTGAAAGAGTTAAGCGATCGGCAGTAACTGTTTCTGCACCCTGGACAGTGACTACCGATCCCAATATACAGCAACCTGTAAAAAAAACTAGAAGTTCATACTTACCGAGAACTCCCTGCTTCTGTCTCCAGTCCGGCTTCCCAGGATGACGTTTCAGTCTAAGTGACGGCTGCAGCCAATCACAGGCTAATAACAGGCTGCAGCGGTCACATGGACTGCCGCGTCATCCAGGGAGGTCGGGCTGGATGCCGAAAGAGGGACGCGTCACCAAGACAACGGCCGGTAAGTATGAAATTCGTTTACTTTCACTAGGGAAAGGGCTGTCCCTTCTCTCTATCCTGCACTGATAGAGAGAAGGGAAGCACTTTTCCCGCAGTCCGCAGCAGCTAGTCCGCATCAATTTACTGCACATTTTAGGCAGATCCGCCGCAGAATCTGCAACGCAGATTCTGTGCGGCATTGATGCGGACAGCTGCGGAGGAAAACCGCCACGTGGGGCCATGCCCTTATAGTAGTTATATTCTTGTATATAAGGGGCAGTATTATAGTAGTTATATTCTTGTATATAGGGGCAGTATTATAGTAGTTATATTCTTGTATATAGGGGCAGTATTATAGTAGTTATATTCTTGTATATAGGGGCAGTATTATAGTAGTTATATTCTTGTATATAGGGACAGTATTATAGTAGTTATATTCTTGTATATAGGGGGCAGTATTATAGTAGTTATATTCTTGTATATAGGGAGCAGTATTATAGTAGTTATATTCTTGTGTATAGGAGCAGTATTATAGTAGTTATATTCTTGTATATATATGGGGCAGTATTATAGTAGTTATATTCTTGTATATAGGGGCAGTATTATAGTAGTTATATTCTTGTATATAGGGAGCAGTATTATAGTAGTTATATTCTTGTATATAGGGGGCAGTATTATAAAAGTAATATTCTTGTATATAGGAGCAGTATTATAGTAGTTATATTCTTGTATATAGGGGGCAGTATTATAGTAGTTATATTCTTGTATATAGGGGGCAGTATTATAGTAGTTATATTCTTGTATATATGAGCAGTATTATAGTAGTTATATTCTTGTATATAGGAGGCAGTATTATAGTAGTTATAGTCTTGTATATAGGGGCAGTATTATAGTAGTTATATTCTTGTATATAGGGGCAGTATTATAGTAGTTATATTCTTGTATATAGGGGCAGTATTATAGTAGTTATATTCTTGTATATAGGGGGCAGTATTATAGTAGTTATATTCTTGTATATAGGGGCAGTATTATAGTAGTTATATTCTTGTATATAGGGGCAGTATTATAGTAGTTATATTCTTGTATATAGGGGGCAGTATTATAGTAGTTATATTCTTGTATATATGAGCAGTATTATAGTAGTTATATTCTTGTATATAGGAGGCAGTATTATAGTAGTTATACTCTTGTATACAGGAGCAGTATTATAGTAGTTATATTCTTGTATATAGGGGGCAGTATTATAGTACTTATATTCTTGTATATATGTGCAGTATTATAGTAGTTATATTCTTGTATATAGGAGCAGTATTATAGTAGTTATATTCTTGTATATAGGAGCAGTATTATAGTAGTTATATTCTTGTATATAAGGGGCAGTATTATAGTAGTTATATTCTTGTATATAGGAGCAGTATTATAGTAGTTATATTCTTGTATATAGCGGCAGTATTATAGTAGTTATATTCTTGTATATAGAGGCAGTATTATAGTAGTTATATTCTTGTATATAGGGGCAGTATTATAGTAGTTATATTCTTGTATATAGGAGGCAGTATTATAGTAGTTATATTCTTGTATATAGGGGCAGTATTATAGTAGTTATATTCTTGTATATAGGAGGCAGTATTATAGTAGTTATATTCTTGTATATAGGGGCAGTATTATAGTAGTTATATTCTTGTATATAGGGGGAGTATTATAGTAATTATATTCTTGTATATAGGGAGCAGTATTATAGTAGTTATATTCTTGTATATAGGGGGCAGTATTATAGTAGTTATATTCTTGTATATAGGAGCAGTATTATAGTAGTTATATTCTTGTATATAGGGGCAGTATTAAAGTAGTTATATTCTTGTATATAGGAGCAGTATTATAGTAGTTATATTCTTGTATATAGGGGGCAGTATTATAGTAGTTATATTCTTGTACATAGGAGCAGTATTATATTAGTTATATTCTTGAATATTGGGGCAGTATTATAGTAGTTATATTCTTGTATATAACGGCAGTATTATAGTAGTTATATTCTTGTATATAGGGGCAGTATTATAGTAGTTATATTCTTGTATATAGGAGGCAGTATTATAGTAGTTATATTCTTGTATATAGGGGCAGTATTATAGTAGTTATATTCTTGTATATAGGGGGCAGTATTATAGTAATTATATTCTTGTATATAGGAAGCAGTATTATAGTAGTTATATTCTTGTATATAGGGGCAGTATTATAGTAGTTATATTCTTGTATATAGGAGCAGTATTATAGTAGTTATATTCTTGTATATAGGGGTCAGTATTATAGTAGTTATATTTTTGTGTATAGGGAGCAGTATTATAGTAGTTATATTCTTGTATATAGGGGGCAGTATTATAGTAGTTATAGTCCTGTATATAGTGAGCAGTATTATAGTAGTTATATTCTTGTATATAGGGACAGTATTATAGTAGTTATACTCTTGTATATAGGGGGCAGTATTATAGTAGTTTTATTCTTGTATATAAGGGCAGTATTATAGTAGTTATATTCTTGTATATAGGGGGCAGTATTATAGTAGTTATATTCTTGTATATAGGGAGCAGTATTATAGTAGTTATATTCTTGTATATAGGGGGCAGTATTATAGTAGTTATATTCTTGTCCATAGGAGAGGATAGACGTGTGCTTGTGAGCTCCCTGTTAGGACTATGCATGGCTTCTGACCCAGGTGGAGGGGAGGGGTCCTGGGCTGATGATCCTGGGAAAGCCCAGAGTCTGGAGTTTGGCCTGCAGCATGGAGATGGTGGAGGTGATGATCTGGAAATGGTGGCTGGTGAGTCAACTGAATCTCATGATGTTGGTGAATTGTGCACAAAAATGACAAAGAAAAATATCTTTAAAATGGAAATGCAAGTTCGCAAATTGAGAACTGAAATTAACCAAGAGACTGATCCAAAGGCAAAGCTGATGAAATGTGAGTGTCTGGATGTTTGCACACGTGAGCTGGTTATATTGAAGGAGAAATTGCAGAAAGAATCATGCACAGTACCCAAAATAAAGAACTGGGCAATTGAGAACAAAAGGGAGACCAGAGCCCAAACTGTGAAGAGAAAAAATATCATTGCAAAAAAAGACACTGACTATAAGACTGTATATAATATTGTGGAGCAGGGAAACCCTGGAAGATATGAGTGTGCAGTGGCTGGAGGATCACATCTCTCATCATGTGTGGGGTCTGTGCAATCAGCCAACACAAATGCTGCTAAAGCTGCAGAGAAATGTGTGCCAGCTGACGAGGGGTTAACTGCAGTAGACTCTATGTGCAGTATTGATGAAGTGAATGCGAGTGGCACTCCTGGGAGTGAGCAAGAAAGTGCCTCATGTCCTGATATTATAAGTGAGACCTCGCTCAGCGCGGTGATTGACAGTCTGATATCGGATGAACCAGTGGCACAGGCTGAGGCGGACATTGCAGACCCTGTTCTGGAGGTTCAGCCGTCCGCAGGGTCAGTGAATGGAGTGCAGGTTACACAGCGATCAGGAGCAGACACAGGAGGATCTGCAGTACAATCAGCTGAGGAGAGGTCCAGTCCTGACCCACCTGCTGACAGACCTCAGTACAGGAGACTGTTCTCCAGCGTCACAAGACCGACTAACCCCACACCTCAGAGGAGGAACGCGGTCAGAATCAGGTACTCAGGACCAGAGGAAAACCTCCCCTCCAGACTCTACATTGGGAAAGTTTTGTTGAAAGAGTTTATGAAGTTTAAAGCTTCTGAGGTGTTCGCTCTGATCCACGTTCCCTCCAGCAGGAATTATGACATCAGTTTCAAGCTGCAATATAGTCTAGACTTATTCTGGAGTATTTATAACGATACAAAGGAGCACGCGATGTGGGAGCATCTACATGTCATCCAGCTGACTAAACCCCAGGTAGTCACCGCCACCGTCCTGTTCCAGTCTGAGGTGGTGGCCCTGGCAGATTTGCAGCACTGGTTGAGCAGATATTGTGAGGTGAAGAGACTGCCAACAAAGATCTATGATGAGGAGGAGATCTGGAATGGAGGATATTCTGTCAAGATCCAGCTGGTTCAGGAGAATGGAGTGACCAGACATCTGCCGCACTCCTTCTACCTGGGCTCGGAGAGAGGCGTATGTTACTACCCTGGTCAACCGCGACTGTGCCATAGATGTGGGGGCAGACACCTGGCATTCAACTGTTCCCGTATTAAGTGCTCACTATGTGGTCAGTTTGGGCATGTGAAGGATGATTGTACAGGACCTGTCATCTGTAACCTGTGCTTAGGACCTGGACATACATTCCGGGAGTGTCCGCATGCAGAACATAATAAGGAGGAGACCTTTAAAGAAGCCATGGAGGAAGAGCAGGAGGATGTCTCCATATGTGTAGATATGACCCCAGAACCTGGAAGTCCCAGCGAGGATGTGAGCCAAAGTACCAGAGATCGTGCTCCAGAGACGAATGTCCCATCTGTGGATGCTGCACAAGTGTCACCAGCCACTGAAAATAGAGGTCATGCTAAAAGTAAAATATCCAGTCACTCTGTCACCAAAACATCTAAACATCTGCCCAACACCAGTAAGGAACCAGCTGATCCAGCCGCAGCGACCAGTAAAAAACCAGCGGGGCCAGCCGCAGCGACCAGTAAGAAACCAGCTGATCCAGCCGCAGCGACTAGTAAAAAACCAGCTGATCCAGCCGCAGCGACCAGTATCGATGAGGAGGGATTTCAGACGGTTAAAAGGAGAAGTAAAATAGATGATTCTTCTAGGAAAAAAATCACTGCTGCAAAGAAATCACCGGAGTCTCCAGTGCTGGCGATAACTGGGGGACGTTACTGTGCGCTGGGAGAAGATGACCAGGAAGAAGAAGCAGAGATGGAGCAAGTCTCCTCACACATCCCAGATGACGAACCTCAGGATGAAGATGCTGACCCCCCAATGTCCACCAAAAGATGGGGTGTTACAGGACATAGCAGTGGAAGAAGAAAAAAAAGTAGGAAAGACATGTAACCAGGATGATGCTGAAAATCACCTCCATCAATGTGAACAGTGTGAAGAATAGGAGCAGGCGGCGGGCGATATTCCAGCGTCTGTCTGACGACAAAACCAATGTCATCTTTATACAAGAGACTTATCTACAGAGTAATGTCCCTGCTGTGTCCCTGTCCCTGCAGTCACCACATCTATTGGGACAGTGAAAATCTCAGTTGCTGTATAGAGACTTCTAGCCCGAACTCCGTTTATATCATAGAGGTTCACTATATGCCAAAAATGTGGTGACCGTGTCCCATCTGTGGTGTGCGCGATGCTGCCCGGTCACCAATAAAGAAGAACTCTCCTGTAATACGGTCTAGAATAATATCATGAAAAATAGTTGAAACAATCTATACTGGCGCAATATTCATATATTATGGTTTGTTTAATGATTGTGATGTTATTGAGAGACATACGTTTATTTTCTTTATCTGTTATGAGTGTATTGCAAAGGTATTGTAATAATTTGTTGCAAGTTTTCAAATAAAAAAGATAATTATAGTAGTTATATTCTTGTGTATAGGGAGCAGTATTATAGTAGTTATATTCTTGTATATAGGGGGCAGTATTATAGTAGTTATATTCTTGTATATAGGAGCAGTATTATAGTAGTTATATTCTTGTATATAGGAGCAGTATTATAGTAGTTATATTCTTGTATATAGGGGGCAGTATTATAGTAGTTATATTGTATATAGGGGGCAGTATTATAGTAGTTATATTCTTGTATATAGAGGCAGTATTATAGTAGTTATATTCTGTATATAGGAGGCAGTATTATAGTAGTTATATTCTTGTATATAGGGGGCAGTATTATAGTAGTTATATTCCTGTATATAGTGAGCAGTATTATAGTCGTTATATTCTTGTATATAGGGGCAGTATTATAGTAGTTATACTCTTGTATATAGTGGGCAGTATTATAGTAGTTATATTCTTGTATATAGGGGCAGTATTATAGTAGTTATATTCTTGTATATAGGAGCAGTATAAGGCTGGGTTCACACGTGGCGGAATTTCACTTGAATTCCGCTGCGGACACTCCGCAGCGTTAATCCGCAGCGGAGCCGTTTCTCCATTGACTTCCACTTTAATTTAGAAGTGTTCGTTTAGACGTTGAGTAAAATTCCGCTGCGGAGCGGAATTTGGTGTCCGCAGCATGCTCTGTCTGTTGCGGAGCAGTGGCGGACTGGTTGCGGACTCATGGCGGAATTTCTCCATTGACTTCAATGGAGATTCTAAATTCCGCAATGAAGTCCGCAGCTGTCATGCACATGTTATGTGTGCTGCGGATGCGTCTTGCTTTTTTAACATGACATTTCTTCATTCTGGCTGGACCTATGTATTTCTAGGTCTACAGCCAGACTGAGGAAGTCAATGGGGCTCCCGGAATTACGGGAGCGTTGCTAGGAGACGTCAGTAAATATTCACTGTCCAGGGTGCTGAAAGAGTTAAGCGATCGGCAGTAACTGTTTCTGCACCCTGGACAGTGACTACCGATCCCAATATACAGCAACCTGTAAAAAAATAGAAGTTCATACTTACCGAGAACTCCCTGCTTCTGTCTCCAGTCCGGCTTCCCAGGATGACGTTTCAGTCTAAGTGACGGCTGCAGCCAATCACAGGCTGCAGCGGTCACATGGACTGCCGCGTCATCCAGGGAGGTCGGGCTGGATGCCGAAAGAGGGACGCGTCACCAAGACAACGGCCGGTAAGTATGAAATTCGTTTACTTTCACTAGGGAAAGTGCTGTCCCTTCTCTCTATCCTGCACTGATAGAGAGAAGGGAAGCACTTTTTCCGCAGTCCGCAGCAGCTAGTCCGCATCAATTTACTGCACATTTTGGGCAGATCCGCCGCAGAATCTGCAACGCAGATTCTGTGCGGCATTGATGCGGACAGTTGCGGAGGAAATCCGCCACGTGTGGCCATGCCCTTATAGTAGTTATATTCTTGTATATAGGAGGCATTATAGTAGTTATATTCTTGTATATAGGAGCAGTATTATAGTAGTTATATTCTTGTATATAGGGGGCAGTATTATAGTAGTTATATTCTTGTATATAGGAGCAGTATTATAGTAGTTATATTCTTGTATATAGGAGCAGTATTATAGTAGTTATAGTCTTGTATATAGGGGCAGTATTATAGTAGTTATATTCTTGTATATAGGGGCAGTATCATAGTAGTTATATTCTTGTATATAGAGGCAGTATTATAGTAGTTATATTCTTGTATATAGGGGCAGTATTATAGTAGTTATATTCTTGTATATAGGGGCAGTATTATAGTAGTTATATTCTTGTATATAGGGGCAATATTATAGTAGTTCTATTCTTGTATATAGGGGGCAGTATTATAGTAGTTATATTCTTGTATATAGGAGGCAGTATTATAGTAGTTCTATTCTTGTATATAGGGGCAGTATCATAGTAGTTATATTCTTGTATATAGAGGCAGTATTATAGTAGTTATATTCTTGTATATAGGAGCAGTATTATAGTAGTTATATTCTTGTATATAGGGGCAGTATTATAGTAGTTATATTCTTGTATATAGGGGCAGTATTATAGTAGTTCTATTCTTGTATATAGGGGGCAGTATTATAGTAGTTATATTCTTGTATATAGGAGGCAGTATTATAGTAGTTCTATTCTTGTATATAGGAGCAGTATTATAGTAGTTATATTCTTGTATATAGGGGCAGTATTATAGTAGTTATATTCTTGTATATAGGGGCAGTATTATAGTAGTTATATTCTTGTATATAGGGGCAGTATTATAGTAGTTATATTCTTGTATATAGGAGCAGTATTATAGTAGTTATATTCTTGTGTATAGGGAGCAGTATTATAGTAGTTATATTCTTGTATATAGGGGGCAGTATTATAGTAGTTATATTCCTGTATATAGTGAGCAGTATTATAGTAGTTATATTCTTGTATATAGGGGCAGTATTATAGTAGTTATATTCTTGTATATAGGAGCAGTATTATAGTAGTTATAGTCTTGTATATAGGGGCAGTATAATAGTAGATATATTCTTCTATATAGGAGGCAATATTATAGTAGTTATATTCTTGTATATAGGGGCAGTATTATAGTAGTTATATTCTTGTATATACGGGCAGTATTATAGTAGTTATATTCTTGTATATAGGAGCAGTATTATAGTAGTTATAGTCTTGTATATAGGGGCAGTATTATAGTAGATATATTCTTGTATATAGAGGCAGTATTATAGTTGTTATATTCTTGTATATAGGGGGCAGTGTTATAGTAGTTATATTCTTGTATACAGGGGCAGTATTATAGTAGTTATATTCTTGTATATAGGAGCAGTATTATAGTAGTTATATTCTTGTATATAGCAGCAGTATTATAGTAGTTATATTCTTGTATATAGGGGGCAGTATTATAGTAGTTATATTCTTGTATATAGGAGCAGTATTATACTAGTTATATTCTTGTATGTAGGAGCAGTATTATAGTAGTTATATTCTTGTATATAGGGGCAGTATTATAGTAGTTATATTCTTGTATATAGGGGCAGTATTATAGTAGTTATATTCTTGTATATAGGGGCAGTATTATAGTAGTTATATTCTTGTATATAGGGGCAGTATTATAGTAGTTATATTCTTGTATATAGGAGCAGTATTATAGTAGTTATATTCTTGTATATAGGCGGCAGTATTATAGTAGTTATATTCTTGTATATAGGAGCAGTATTATACTAGTTATATTCTTGTATGTAGGAGCAGTATTATAGTAGTTATATTCTTGTATATAGGGGCAGTATTATAGTAGTTATATTCTTGTATATAGGGGCAGTATTATAGTAGTTATATTCTTGTATATAGGGGCAGTATTATAGTAGTTATATTCTTGTATATAGGGGCAGTATTATAGTAGTTATATTCTTGTATATAGGGGGCAGTATTATAGTAGTTATATTCTTGTATATAGGGGGCAGTATTATAGTAGTTATATTCTTGTACATAGGGGGCAGTATTATAGTAGTTATATTCTTGTACATAGGGGGCAGTATTATAGCAGTGATATTTTTGTATATAGGAGGCAGTGTTATAGTAGTTATATTCTTGTACATAGGGGGCAGTATTATAGAAGTTATATTCTTGTACATAGGGGGCAGTATTATAGAAGTTATATTCTATGACTTTATGCCTATTACTGTGCACTGTTGAACCTCGTAATACAACAAGTTTATTTTCTGTTTGTTTTCATTTTTCCTTTCATCAATATCATTTTGATTTGTCTGTCAATAATTAATTTTCATTCTTCACATCCAAGGTTGTTTTTAGAACATGAGCTCCAAGGTCTTGTAGATTATCACTTCTGTCTGGGATGTCTTTCTGTGGTGCCAGCTTCTCCATAGATGTCACCAGTTTATCTGATGTTTGTCTTCCCAGCATTTGAGCCATGTCCGGGCTCCGGCTGTTGTGTGATGATCGCATGGTACCTCGCCAGACATGCACTGTTGGAAAATTCCAGTTTAGAATTGAGGGGATGATTTAAGTAAAGTTACATAGCGACGTATGTTGTGTGTCTTCTGTGGTGCCGCACCATTTTCTAAAACCTTTTTATGATTTCATTCCACGTATAATATTGTGCAGTTTTGCATATGCTTCACTTACTTTGTAATTATCTGGAGATACATTGTGGTTTTTTTCTCTAGTCACATCCAGAGCTGAATTTAAAATTCTGCCAGCTGATACATCAAATGGCCTAAAAGGGACACCTATGGGGATACAACTGTAGGGGGCAGTGTTTTTATATTCATTGTGAGATTATTGTGTAGATTGGATACAATTGTAGCAGACCCTCACCTGTAAGAAGTATTAGATTTGTACAGGTTTTCAGGCTCCTGATATAAATAACAAAAACAAGCTACACATTATACCTGTGTGTTATATTTCCGCTAGTTATATAGTTCATCTTTAATAAGTCACAGATCTTGCTGTAAGTATGTGAACCCGTGGTGAGACTTAGTGAAGAGAAAAAGTCATATGTCTGCTCCAAGATATAAAATACCTCTATTATTTATAAGCTTTATGTGCCTCAGAACAATAGAGACGCTCAGGGCGGGGGACCCTCACATAGATAATATCTCTCCTCACGCTTCCTGTTTTTATATTTTTAGTGTGCACGATCAGCAAGACTTGTGTGATCTGCAGAACACGTGCCGCAATAATCCCAGGTCACAAAATAACATCACACTAAAAAGAAACATCGCTGCTTCTCCTAACACAGCCTTCTAGATTGTTCTGTGTCCATTTCACTTACCCTACTGTCTATCTATCTATCTCATATCTATCTATCTCATATCTATCTATCTATCTATCTATCTATCTATCTATCTATCTATCTATCTATCTATCTATCTATCTATCCATCCATCCATCCATCCATCCATCCATCCATCCATCCATCCATCCATCCATCCATCCATCCATCCATCCATCCATCCATCCATCCATCCATCCATCCATCCATCCATCCATCCATCCATCCATCCATCCATCCATCCATCCATCCATCCATCCATCCATCCATCCATCCATCCATCCATCCATCCATCCATCCATCCATCCATCCATCCATCCATCCATCCATCCATCTATCTATCTATCTATCTATCTATCTTCTATGTAACGTCACTGGCTCAGTAATGTAAATGTGACACGTTTAGGTTGCACATCCCTCATCGCTTTGTGGTAATTTCTTCATTCTCTTTTAAACCACTTCCCCAGTGTGACTTCCAAAATAGAAAATGTTTTGTTCTCTGAAAACAATAAGCATCTTATCTGAAGAATAATGAACAGAAACTTTTTACATATAAGGCGTCTGTTACACTGGACACTATGTCTTATAGGAGCCATCCTAAAAAAAAACCTGAAGCCCCTATAATCATAAGAACTAGTCCCAATCCTGACAAGACTCCCCAGTCTATTGAGTGATGACCATGAATAAGCATTAAAGAGTTTGTCCACTTTAGAAAGTTCATATTTACATATTGTTTTAGGGAAATAATAGGGGGTCTCTTGTTTAGGATCACCATCTTCTGGACATCCCATTGATTTCAACATATACTGTATAATGCTTTATTTCACGTTGATTTATGTTTGATTGACAGGTCCACAGCTGACTACATGAAGTTTGTAGATCATAGACACTGACTACATGAAGGTTGTGGACCATAGACACTGACTACGTGAAGGTTGTGGACCATAGCCACTGACTACATGAAGGTTGTGGACCATAGACACTGACTACATGAAGGTTGTGGACCATAGACACTGACTACGTGAAGGTTGTGGAACATAGCCACTGACTACATGAAGGTTGTGGACCATAGACACTGACTACATGAAGGTTGTGGACCATAGACACTGACTACATGAAGGTTGTGGACCATAGACACTGACTACATGAAGGTTGTGGACCATAGACACTGACAACGTGACGGTTGTGTACCATAGACACTGACTACATGAAGGTTGTGGACCATAGACACTGACTACATGAAGGTTGTGGACCATAGACACTGACTACGTGAAGGTTGTGGACCATAGACACTGACTACATGAAGGTTGTGGACCATAGACACTGACTACATGAAGGTTGTGGACCATAGACACTGACTACGTGAAGGTTGTGGAACATAGCCACTGACTACATGAAGGTTGTGGACCATAGACACTGACTACATGAAGGTTGTGGACCATAGACACTGACTACATGAAGGTTGTGGACCATAGACACTGACTACATGAAGGTTGTGGACCATAGACACTGACTACGTGAAGGTTGTGGACCATAGCCACTGACTACATGAAGGTTGTGGACCATAGACACTGACTACGTGAAGGTTGTGGACCATAGACACTGACTACGTGAAGGTTGTGGACCATAGACACTGACTACATGAAGGTTGTGGACCATAGACACTGACTACATGAAGGTTGTGGACCATAGACACTGACTACGTGAAGGTTGTGGAACATAGCCACTGACTACATGAAGGTTGTGGACCATAGACACTGACTACATGAAGGTTGTGGACCATAGACACTGACTACATGAAGGTTGTGGACCATAGACACTGACTACATGAAGGTTGTGGACCATAGACACTGACTACATGTGTCCCCACGACAACACTTTCTGTCTCTGACTTCTGGGAGATTATTTTTATTGGATCCCTTAGTGGTGTGCCAGGATCCATCTTTTAATCTTTTGTAGCACAGGTAAGAAATGACAGAAGAGACGTGATTGGTTGCTACAATACAGTATAATACTGAGATGCACTTAGATGCCAAAGAACGGTGGTAGGAAGTGTTGCCATGGGGACAGAAACAATGTAGTTCTTCTCATAGTCCTGGACCTGAATCCAGTTTCTGATCGAACTTTGTCCTACAAGAAATAAGGCTACGTTCACACCAGTGTTTTTTAAATAATCTGGTCGTCCAAAAAAGTGCATATTTCCCCTTTATCGTTTTGATTTTCTTGTAACGTGCTGCGTTCTGTAAAAAAAAAACATGTCTTAAAGGGGTATTCCGGTCATAGACGCTAAGGGTATGCTCACACGCTTAATAAAAAAACGGCCGAAAATAAGCCGTGTGAACATACCTTTATAGTGTATCCACAGGGTATGTCAGAAATGTCTGATAGGAGGGATTCTTACCTCTGATTCCCCACGTATTGGGGTCCTGGGACCCCAGTTGTGTCAGTGAAATCAGACAATATTTATGATGTATCAGAGGTAGCAATCACACCCGAACCCTGGTGCCTGAAGGGGCCCAAAGATTCCTCTGACACATAGTGTTATAAATGGCTAATGGTGGGCCGGGGCCCTGTTATAGAATTTGCATTGGGGCCCGGGATCTACAGGTTACGCCTCTGATGTATCTTCAGGATATGTCGGCAGAGTCTGATAGATGGGGGTCCCATCTCTGGATGTCTCCAGACCCCGTAGTGTCGGTCAAAAACGGCCGAGAAAGGGCGGGAAAGAATGAGCGGGCGAGCTGGGCCTGCGCATGAGCTCGGCTATTTTAAACGAGTCACAGGACCCCCGGTCTCCCGATATACGTGGAATATCCCTTTAACTCATCGGGTAAATGATCGCACTAGTTTACAACCCCATAACAAGGAGCGGATCCGTCAAAATAAGTCAAATTCTGCATCCGGGATCATTTCAATTTCTGCTGTTTGAATAGAGATTTCCATAATGACATTATACCGATGTAGCCATCTTTATCTTGACTCTTAGCGCAGTAAATACACAGCGGCAAGAAACTTTAACTTGACTTCCAAGGTGGGAACTTTTCCCCTCAACTCGTGGGCGCATGGCTGACCGCTACCTTGTACAGATACAGCTCTCGCCCTCGTGTAGTCCAAATCCTGACAGAAACCTGATCACGTGGACATGGTCTCACTCCTCAGGGGTCTGCAGGGCACCCCTCACTCCCAATCCCCCCTATTACGCCCTTCATGCCTCCTCCAACTGGGCTGCAGCCTCAACGCCCTATTAGATGCCACCGCAGTGGCCCCTCCTTTGCATTTGTGCCCCCCTCGCAGTGACGAGGACATTACTTTCCCTGTACCGTGTCCCACGAGACCCCTTGCTAGGTAGTGGGGACACCCTCAGCATAGGGGAGAGGTAATCCCCCCGTGGTTGCAGCCACCAATGATGTCACAGGACACAACAGGGGGGACAGACTGGGGGGACGGCACACGACAACACACAGAAGGTACATCATCCGGGGGTGCGCTCGCTCGCTTACACTTTCCCCTGACAAGCAGCATATCATTTCCTTTAGTTGCTCCCGAGTCTACGAGCTTTTGATTAATTATAAACCTTTAGAATCGTTCATGGAACATCCGGAAAATAAAAGAAGATGCACAATAGTGCGCGGTCAGGAGACCGGACAATGGTTTCCATGGAAACACAAGAACGTCGCCTTTTATTAAGCAAAATACTGAGGAGAGCAGAACGTGCAAAAATACTTCACATGTCAAGATGTTCTGCGAATGGCACCAAAACGTCTACTAATATCACCGCATCTTCTTGTGTGACCCGTGCGGTCGCGTGGGCAGCCCCTTTGGCAATTTTTACGGGGCAATGCTGTATTATAACAAAACACACATAAGGGCGGTATATATAACAACACCGACATATATGGGAATATATACTCTACTGATTTAGGCCCCATGCACACGACTGTAAAAAACCATAATACGGTCCGCAATTACGGAATTTGGTTCTATTGGGCGCGGACACCTTATTGTATCGCTACGGATAGGTGTCCGTGCCATAGAACCGTGCTGGGAATTATAGAGCATGTCTTACTTTTCGTATTTTACGGGCCGTGCTCCCATACTTTGTCGGCGGCCGGCTGTGCCCGCAATCGCGGGCCGTGATTACGGGCATGGCCGTGTGCATGAGGCCATACCTGTAATCATACTTGACAACTTTGGAGAAGTGACATTTGGGTGATGCCGAGAAGGGATGGAAGCGGCACCGCACATTTTTACCATATGCCCCGCCCATTTGTATAAGACACGCCCCCAACCATAACCATTTGAATCACAAGTATTGCATAAGACCTTCTTCATCACATCACAGCGTGAATACAGACCCCAGACCAGACGCCATAAACTAATAGAGAACCCAGACCTCCTAAACTAATAGAGACCCCAGACCAGGCATCCTAAACTATTACAGACCCCAGACCAGACGCCATAAACTAATACAGAACCCAGACCTCCTAAACTATTACAGGCCCCAGACCAGATCCCTAAACTAATACAGACCCCAGACCAGACCCCTAAACTAATACAGACCCCTAAACTAATACAGACCCCAGACCAGACGCCTAAAATAATACAGACCCAAGATCAGACCCCTAAACTAATACAAACCCCAGACCAGACGCTATAAACTAATACAGAACCCAGACCTCCTAAACTAACAGAGACCCCAGACCAAATCCCTAAACTAATACAGACCCCAGACCAGATCTCCTAAACTAATAGAGACCCCTAAACTAATAGAAAACCCAGTCCAGACCTCCTAAACATACAGACCCCAGAACAGACCCCTAAACTAATACAGATTCCAGACCAGTCCTCCTAAACTAATAAAGACCCCAGACCAGTTCCCTAAACTAATACAAACCCCAGACTAGACCCCCTAAACTAATTCAGACCCCAGACCAGTCCCCTAAACTAAGACAAACCCCAGACCAGACCCCCTAAACTAATACAGACCCCATACGAGACTCCTAAACTAAAAGAGACCTCAGAACAGACCCCTAAACTAAAACAAACCCCAGACCAGATGCTCTAAACTAATACAAACCCCCAAATAGACACACACCCCAGACGAGTAGCTGCAGATTCCCCTTCGGTCTCAGGCACTGACAGGCACGTCCTAATGACAGTCCGGAGTATTTGGTCGGGATGCGGGGCTCCCGGGAGAGTTCTTGGACTCCCAGAAACCTCTTGATTAAATGGCAGTTTCCAAATATAATGTTATTAGCATGGCCGTACATAGAGGTGAGGGGGCTCCATAGCAAAGACAAAAATGGGGTCCCCCAACTATGACATGTCAGTGACTGTGCTGGAGTCCGCTTCAATTACAACCTGTGCACCCCTATAGTTACCCTCCTGCATCCATGTCTCGCTTATAATCGCATTAGTAGTTCTGCATACCACTGAACCAACCACTTTGGGGCCCAAGAGGCAATGTGGTCCCACCAACTTAGAGTTGAGGGGCCTTTCATCTATTGAACTTCATTTATACTGGAGTGGGGCCCCATTCCTTGTTTTGCTATAGGGCCCCATGGTTACCAGTTACACCCCTGGTTGGGCTTATGCAAATATCCCCAAAAGTAGGGATTTCTAATAAATTTTGAGGGTGGATCGGGACAGAGCTTAAAACTGTCTTGTAAATGGGGATTCATATGTCGGGGACAAGCAAAATGACAAAAAACTGATGAAATTGCCGCTCGGATCAATATGAAGATGTGAACCTTGGACTACAGGAGAAGACATCGATGGTTCTAAGAAGTTCAGATAAGTTTATTAACTACAATAATTCAATGGTGATCCAGTGCCAGGGACGGGTGGCATGGAAGGGGCATGGTTTACATGAGTTGGAATTCCATCGCCCAACATTACAGAGGTCCGACGCTATGATAATCCAAGGTCGGGGGCTCCAAAATTGCCAGATTATGGGAATTTCACTGTATTATCTGACAAAGGAAAGGAGTTACCACTTGTTTTTGAAGAGTTGACACCTTTAAAAGAACGGTCGCCTAATAATTAACCCGATCGTCTCCCCTCCTGTTCTACGAAAGCCCAGACAGCTCCCAATGATTAATACAGGAATGGATTCCCCGAGTTAATTGTCTCCAGTATTAACATTTTCTTTTCTTATAGTAATGAGTCAGTTTAAGACGTTTCGCAGAACATTAATCAGAAGATTTATTACACACGTGTAGTGGTGCGTTTTCCCCAAGGTAATGATTGCTTTGCCGAGAAGTCAATTATTGGCCATGAAGTCATTGGATGCAGAGTCGGGATTTGTAATAGGAAATGTTACTGAGCAAAGTAATCCCCAATATGGAAGAATCTAGAACCAACGCCATCTCTCGTATTTGGTGGTGGGATTATAAGCGGTAACATTTTATGACGTGTAATAATCCAAAAACGTAAACTTTTTTACTTTTACAAATTTGTATGAATGTTTTGGTCACCAATGAACCCAGTAATGCCAATCTACTTAGAAAACACCCATGATAGAAAGAGTGAGGATATGTTCACACGGCCTATTTTTCGGCCGATTTTCGGGCCATAAACGCCCGAAAAACAACCGAAAAATCGGAAGCAGAACGTCTCCAAACATCTGCCCATTGATTTCAATGGGAAAACGGCATTCTGTTCTGACAGTGTTTTTCGCAGAGTTTTTTTTACGCGTAAAAAAACAGCCACGAAAAAGAAGTGCAGGTCACTTCTTGGGACGTTTTTTGGAGCTGTTTTCCATAGACTCTATTGAAAAAAAGCTCTAAAAATGGCTGTAAAAAACGCCACGAAAAACGTGGCACAAAACGTCTGAAAATCAGGGGCTGTTTTCTCTTGAAAACAGTTCCGTATTTTGAGACGTTTTTGACTCTGCGTGTGAACATACCCTAAAGGTGCGCATATACATTAGATGAAAGTCAGTCGAGCCCAAAGACTATCTAATGTGTATAATGGGTCTTCCGACTCTCCCCCAATGTTGGGCGAAAGAGGGATCGGGCATATTGAATTTCAACATGCCCGATCTTTTGTGACTATAACCTAAGAAATTAATGTAATTTAATCATTCTTCTACTTACAACTTTCTGCAATTAGACAGTAGCCAAAATGCAAGAAATTTGGGGTGGGCCAAGGGTTTTGGGACAATAATGGGTCCTAAAAGTGGAGAACCCCGTTTGGAAGTGACTTTGGAGCCAATCACTTGCCACTAGGGTCTATTTCTTATGGGATGATCCGCAAATTATCTATTAGACCTTATTGATAATGTAACTAAAAGTGGATGTGCAAATGTTCTATGTAGATGGAGAGCGGGTCCTCAGAATCATTTCGTCTGGGGGGCCCAAGGGACCACAGTCCAATATTGGGCATAAAAGATAGCAATGTATAAACTGGGTCCCATTTCATAGACATAATTAAAAAATGTTGTAGGTGTTCTTAGGTTTTCCATATGTATTATATTAAACTCCTATTACTCCATTTTTAAATATAAGATATGTTTTTTTGCCTTTTAGACAATGTATAATATATAATACAATGTGTGGAAGTCATTGCATATGAATCTACCAAAAGTGTTTGCTTTGCTGCAGCTGATGGGGGTTGAGATGAACAGGAAGTCCTTCTCACAAGCCTCTCTTCTCACTTTCATTTCTGTACAGCTGTCCTGCAAGCATCGCGTGAGAACCATGTAACCCTCGTACCACCAACACTCCCCACAAATAAGAATAAGTACACAAAGACGCACATAAACCGGAATTGTGAATGCGGCGACTTGAAGGGTTGGTGGTGTTTGGGCAAGTTTAGAATAGGCCTCTTATGATACTGGTTAACCCAATTGCAGCCCTAACCTTCTTGGACAGGAGGGCTTGGTGCTTTATTGCGCCCCCCAATTTTTTCTCCATGATCCTTGGCTTAATTTCCAATGCCTTCCTGTGATAAGGTATGGTCTTCAGAGTAGGGCTTGACTATCCAGGGGCCCCATAACAGTCACCTGGACTACCTCTATGGCACTTACACCCTTGCCCCGTAGAAAAATAACAAAAATGCCTCGCTCCTGGTTGACCTGGTAGGGCTGGATAGCCTGAAGCATCTTCAATCAGTCCTTCTTGTAGGATCATGGACCAGAGATATTGTCCACCTTCTTTGTTGGTAATGAAGAAGTTCACAACACCCAAGATGGAGACCACCTGTCCTCTTCATAGCTGCCAAACCATTTGCTTTTATGGCCCTTGCCCACTGCCATGTGGACAATCTGGTTCTATTCGGTACCGGCACCCTACATGAGCCTTATGGCAGCTGTATTCTGTGATTGGGTTGACTATCATTGTGGTGGCCCACTCTTCTCTCTCCATCCTCCGTGTAAGGATTTTTTGCTCTGTTACATAATTTTCTGCCACTCGTAAAGGAACTGATTTGGGTAACAGAAGTAGGAACATAAGTGCAATTTCCAAGTGAAGAGTTTAAAGTGGATGGAAATGTCTATGACTATGTCTGATTTGTATATCTACAATAGAGACAATTCATACGGCTTCTATGGGGTCCTTGTAGAAAGGGGGCTCATTCCAGTTTGGTCTCATCTATATATTAATGGGTGGTGAGAACCTATCTGAGGTTACGGTCTCCACCAGTGCTGTAATGCTAGCAGACAAGTAAGTGGAAAATGTACCCAAGTCCGTCAAAATGAAGAGTGTGCTGGTGTCAAGCAGCCCCTGGAAAGGGCCCTTATTTTTATCATCAACTTCAATAACGAATCTTTTTTTTTTTTTGCATGTTGGACCCGTATAGTGTCAACTTTTATGATCATTTACAGAGACAGTAATCCACATATTCTATGAGTCCGTATTATAAAGCTTGTCCCGGGAGCCACGGATCTAAAGTCACAACGCCGTCTGCAGATCTTATTTTTTGCTCTTTTTGTTTGGAAATTACTTGAGTATTATTTCAGGAAATCCATCCATCCCTTATCACATGGCATTTCCTCGCACTGCATTGTCCTCTCCCTCAGTAACAATGGATTCAGTTAAAAAAGTATCTTTTTAAGTCCTTACATAATGCGGCCTTGTTTCCCAGCTTTTATAACCAGGATCTTTAAAGTGGTTTGTGTAAGAAGTTTCTCGACGTTCCCAGCGAGATGATCCCAGTGTTTTTCTTTAATTATCTGTGAAGCCCTTCAGTATTTTCTCAACTTCTTAACAAATCTTTTAACATTTTCTTTGAACTTTTTATTTTTTTTTTAAATATTTTTTTTCCCCTTCTTTATTTCTTTACATTTCTCCAGCAGCATCCTTATCTTATTTTGCTTAGAGATTTGACAAGCATTGAGCGTTCGGCACTGAGCAACTTAATCAATGACTAGAAATTGCAATTCGCAGCTCTTGTTGCGAACATCAGGAAAAAAATTTTTGCTTTAATTACAGTACTGAAGGAATTTGCAAATGTGAAGTTGTGGATTTGTATTTTATCGTACAAACCAAACTGAAAAGGAAAATACTTGGCCCAGGGTGTATTTATATATGTATGTAGTGTATGTATGTATGTGTGTATGTATGTATGTATGTGTATGTATGTGTGTATGTATGTATGTATGTATATGTATGTATATGTATGTATGTGTATGTATGTATGTGTATGTATGTATATGTATGTATGTGTATGTATGTATGTATATGTATGTATATGTATGTATGTGTATGTATGTATGTGTATGTATGTATATGTATGTATGTATGTATGTATATGTATGTATGTATGTATATGTATGTATGTGTATGTATGTATGTATATGTATGTGTATGTATGTATGTGTGTGTATGTATGTATGTATGTATGTATATGTATGTATGTATATATATATGTAGTGTATGTCTGTATGTATGTGTATATATATATATACATATGTAGTGTATGTATGTATGTAGTGTATGTATGTAGTGTATGTCTGTATGTATATATATATGTAGTGTATGTCTGTATGTATATATATATATATATATATGTAGTGTATGTATGTAGTGTATGTCTGTATGTGTGCGTGTATATATATATATATGTAGTATATGTCTGTATGTATATATATATATATATATATATATATATATGTAGTATATGTCTGTTAGTGTATGTAGTGTATGCATGTCGTGTATGTATGTAGTGTATGTATGTAGTGTATATATGTAGTGTATGTCTGTATGTATATATATATATATATATATATGTAGTGTATGTAGTGTATGTATGTAGTGTATGTATGTAGTGTATGTATGTAGTATATGTCTGTATGTATATATATATATATATATGTAGTGTATGTATGTAGTGTATGTATGTCTGTATGTATGTATATATATATATGTAGTGTATGTATGTAGTGTATGTATGTAGTATATGTCTGTATGTATACATAGGGCAGTCCATGTGACTGGTGTGGGATTCATGACAAGAGCTGCCATCACCCATTCTCATAGACCGGTGTTTCCCTGGGGCTCCTTGGGTTTCACATCACTTTTAGGGCACGTTCCCACGGCACTCAAAAGAAAACGACGTGTAAACGTGTCAAATACGCTTTTTAAAATACAGGCGTTTTTGGTGCATTATATATTTCTAGTATACAGATGAGGACACTATGTAAAGGTTTTGTCCTGGATTTATATGTTTTTATTAAGCCCTCTTGAAGAATGAAAGGTGTCCTAGCGTCCCGTACATTGCTCAGACAGTGAGGCGGGGGGGGGGGGGGCACATGTATGTACTTGAGCGCCACTACAATGTTTACATGCATGGCCGCCCCATTCAGTGGGAGGGAATTTTTTAATAACCATTATATTGTTCATTAATCAAAAATAAGAGGGCTAAATAAAGTCAGTACTGATTACGATAAAATGGGGGATGGTAGGTTCCCGCTGTATAAGTCATAGGTCATCATCGTGTTTGTTTGATTCCTTACAATACACCAGTAATAATTTTATTGCAAAGAAATAAAAACTTAAGAAAGAACTTTTGAACTACCACTGTTTACGAGCCATCCTGATGGAATAGTTTTTGTTTTGTTGCTTAGGACCCCCCCAGGACCGAATAACTTTTATGGCACGTCCACCGGATACACTGTAAAATCTCGATCAGTGGGGGTCTGACCACTAGGACTGATCCCGAAAACGATGAAAGTTATTTGTTCAAGAATCTCTAAGTCAGGCGCGAAGTGTTTGATGTAGCATCTGTGATCGGTGGATTGTTCTCAATCATAAGTAGAGAAGAAATGAGAATCTCAGAGTATTGTCTTGTTTATTTTAGAGTGAATGTCCCTTTCATAGTCCAAAAATTCTCAACCATGACGTTTCGCAGAAATATTTTGTAGTCAAACGTTTTGGACCTTCTGCCAAGACCCTCGGAATCTGGTAAGGAGCTCCTCAGAAGAAAGCAAGAGTTCTACCCCACAAGTACTGGTGGGCTAGTTGAAGGGGTTCCCCAGGAAGGCAAATATTTTCTGGGGGTTAAAATTGGGAATTACTGGCCTAGACTATTGGACGGGGGATTGACAACCACTAAGGGCACATTCTGTCCATAGAACATGGATTGTCAGAACCGTTCAGGTTCTGATCATGGATGTCACTCTAAAGACAATGGGGTATACATACATAGAGTCTCATCCTTATCAGCACCACATTCTATGCGTAACATCAGGGGTGTAGCTATACGGGGTACATAGGTAGCAGTCTCTCAGGATCAAACCCAGAAACTCCAGTGTCCCAGGCAGTAGCTCGTCTCATTGAGCTGCAGGTGATGCTGGACAGCTCTAATGCTGAATCTATGGTCTAGGGTCTCTTGATTCTTGACTCTTGAGATGCCTTGTTTTGATTGCCTGGTTGGTATATCCTTTTGGCTTCCTATATAAGGCTTGTTTGCTCCTTTCACAAGAAACTATGTATGGGGATGAGCGCTCGCTACTACGATCTCTTGTCCCTATGAATTTCTATCATGTCAGCAGCACATTGTTTACACAAGGGGGATGTGATGCCGATACGATAATATTTTGTGTTGCATTAACAATGCGATCAGCCGATAAATGAGTGTTTGCTCCATCAGCTGATCGTTGCCTTGTTTACACATATGAACGCTCATTCGCCCGATCATTGGCCTGTGTAAAAGGGCCTTAAGTCTGGCCCTTGCACTTCTTTGCCAGACTACTGAACTTCCAACCTGTAGTCTAGTTCACTGCTGACTTACTCTACAACCTGTTGCCGCTTATCTGTGTACCTAATTTGGATTGTTTCATGACCATGTCTCTGACTCACGCTACAAGTTGTTGTTGCTTATCTGTATACCGACCTTAGATTGTTTCCTGACCACGTCTCTATCTCACGCTACAATCTATTTCCACTTGTCTGTGTACTGAACTTGGTTTGTCTTCTGACCACGTCTCTGTCACACGCTACAATCTATATTCACTTATCTGTGTACTGATCTTGGATTGTCTTTTGACCACGTCTCTGTCTCACGCTACAATCTATATCCACTTATCTGTGTACTGATCTTGGATTGTCTTCTGACCACGTCTCTGTCTCACGCTACAATCTATATCCACTTATCTGTGTACTGAACTTGGATTGTCTTCCGACCACGTCTCTGCCTTACGCTACAAACTGTTGTTGCTTATCTGTGCACCGACAGTTTCAGCCACTGGACTGTGAATCTGCTTCCAGACCTTGACACAGTTGCCTCTAGGCCCTGGTGCCTGAGGGTGCCTAAAAGCTCCTCTGCCAAATAAGACACCAGTATTTCAAATGGCCCATGGTAGGTGGTGGCCCTGTCATAAAGTTTGCATTGAGGACCAGGTGCTTGAAGTTACTCCACTGTGTAACATAATAGACGACATAGTAAAAGCAAAAATATAGTAATATTTTCAATTGTGGCAAGCAATGCCAAAAGTTTGACTAGTGTTAATATAAGAGTTGATAGACATCATGTAGCCTTACGAGCTTACCATCTTAGGGCAGTATACATGGGACGATGTCTTACAGACAGCTGACGAGACATCTGACCCACATGTGTAAAGTGAAGGCTTCCTGTGCCTAATGGAAATTTCAGCCTTGACCTGTCGCCTTTATAAGAATCTCTCCTTGACTGAGGACCTTATATGACATGAAGACCCCCCTCCGCACATGGTCTGTTACACAACCTCATGACCACATTACCGTTAACCATATACAGCTGTTTGCATTAAACCCTCGTTTGTCTGTCAATTTCGCCGTCATGTGGTCTCCATGGTCATATGATTGCGACATGTCACTGTGAATGGTTACAGGGCAATTTTTTTATTTTTTTTTAGCAAAGTCAGAATATTCGACCTGCAAAATATAGAAATAAAATGGGAGAAGAAAAACAAAGCTGACCTTTATGATACTATAAAGCCATTGTGGACATATATAACACCTGCAGATGTAGCAGAGCTCTGAGTGCTCTTATGTTTTGGTGCTGCATCACGTAAACTCTATGATGACTTTCTAAGTTAGGATAATGTAGTGAGTTATCGCGCATGCAGTCCTATGTAAACCACAGTTAACACATTGTTATATGACAATGAGATGTGCCAAATTACAAACTCGGCTCTGCTACACCTCATAACTCAAGCTGTGGAAGAATGAAAGCATAAAAGACACCTCGTTGTGAGGGTTGTGTAGTGTTACATTACCCCTGCTGAATTCCAGCAGTGTGGGGGTTCAGCCCCTGTATGACAAGGAGGGGGAGGGGCGAGAGCAGTCTGTGACTTTCAGGGCATGCTGGGAATTGTAGTTATGCAACAGCTGGAGAGACACAGGTTGTAGACCACTGTTTTAGGGTAGATTTCTTTCCCTTGTTTGGAATTTGGACCCATGGCCACCATGATGCTCACCTCTGGGCCACCAATGTGGTCACGGCTGCAAACGGTGCCCTTTCCTAGTAGCCGCCTGAATTTGCATAGGATATTCATTAGGGAGTCTGAACATGTTTACCAAAATGTTTGACCTAATTGATTATTTTCGACGTTAGCACAAGTCTTGGGGGTCTTGGGGTTGTCAGCGGAATCAATGGTTCTCATTAGACTATGTCTATGGTCAACGTTACTTAAAGGGGCTTTCCTATCTCAGACATATACGGCATATCCACGGAATATACAGTCCGAGCACTGAGACCACCACTGATCGCTAAAACGAAGCAGCAGAAGCGCTCGGTTTTTGTCGGAAATCAATGTATTGGAATACGGGCTCAATAGAAAGTCTACGAGCCTATACACCAATTGCTGGGCTTTCCAAAAAAAGCCGTCCAGAAACGAAGCAGCTCAACGCTGACCCGAGCGTTTCTGCAGCTTCGTTTTAGCGATCAGTGGGGGTCTCAGTGCTCGGACCCCCACCAATCAAAATTTCTGACATGTTACTATGACATGTCAGAAGTTTTCGGAAAGTTTAGTTACCCTTTGAGGGTATGTTCACGTGCTAAACAAAAAACGGCTGTAAAATACGGAGCTGATTTCAAGGGAAAGCCTCTGATTTTCAGCCGTTTTTTTAAGCATCAAGCGGTTTTTTTTATGCTGTTTTTCTATTGACCCAATGAAAAACGGCTCCAAAAACGGCTCAAAAAGTGAACGGGTATGTTCACACGGCTTATTTTCAGCAGCCAAAAAAACGGCTAAAAAAACGTAAGCTGAACGCCTCCAAAGATCTGCCCATTGATTTCAATGGGAGAACTAGGTTTCGTTTCGACTGGGTATTTTTTTACGCGGCCGCTTGAAAAGACGCCCTGTAAAAAGAACTGCATGTCACTTCTTGAGACGTTTTTGGAGCCGTTTTCCATTGGGTCAATAGAAAAGCAGCTACAAAAATGGCCGCAATAAACGTATCAAAAAATGCTCGATGCTTTAAAAAACGCTAAAAAACCAGGGCTGCGGCCGCGTAAAAAATGCCGCGTCGGAGCGAAATGCTGTTTTTCCCATTAAAATCAATGGGCAGATGTTTGGAGGCGTTCAGCTTCCATATTTTCAGCCATTTTTCCGGGGGTTTACGGCCCGAAAAAAGGCTGAAAATAAGCCGTGTGAACATACCCGGTCACTTCTTGGGCCGTTTTTCATTGGGTCAATAGAAAAACAGCTCCAAAAACGCTGCAAAAAACGCTTGATGCTTAAAAAACTTCTGAAGATCAGAGGTTGTTTTCCCTTGAAAAGCTCCATATTTTACAGTTTTGTGTGTGAACAGAGCCTGACAAGGAGGTCAACATTGGCCCTATCCTGTAGCAGACTGAATGGAAAGTTGATGGTGCATGTGCGTTGCGACTCCATTCAAGTCTATGGGAGATACGGAAAGTGCGGAGCAAGCGCCCCCCCTACATATTACATATTTATGGCATATCCTGTAGCTACTGTATACTACAAATGTCAGAGATCAGGAATTACCCCCAAATTAATCTTCGGCCACTACGGATCTATAAGAAGAGAGTCCCCCGAATCTCCTAATAAAGGGGCCAATGTGGTGGTCTCGGGAATTGTGAGGGTAACAACATACAGACAGCCCCTTCCTCTCATGTAATAGTCTGACATATGTATGTGATACTACAGGAGATGAATTCCTGTCTTTGTGTCTTACAAATGGAATATAACCCTTCACTAACAAGTCTATTGATCTGGATGTCGGGATCATTGTTTCCCATTGATGTCACGGCGCTGAATACGTCTTTGCTGCCATATGAGCAATATGAGCGATCAATAGATCAACAGATATCCACCTCCTCCCACCTCCTGCTGCTGCTTTTATCTCGTTATTTCAGCTTGGATAACAATGATTGTGAAGGGTCACATGGACGAGCCCAAAGTAACCGGAAAACAGGACAAATAATGAAACATTGGTGCCAATACCAGGAATCACCTATTATAAAGGCACCTATTGGGCTTATACTGGGTTCTTAGGTCCAAAAACGTCTACTAAAAATAACGTCAAAACTAAGAGAGAAAAGGAGGGAGCAGGGGCTATGCGTTTCTAGGAAGCCTGGGTGACTCTGTGACTAACTGATAGCCCCATAGCAGCTAAAAATGGCTGCTGTAACTTAGCTATTTATAGGATTCAGTTATAAGGCCTGATTCACACGAACGTGTTAAACGTCCGTGGGACGGCCGTTGAAACAGCAACAGTCCCACGGACCTATGTTATGCAATGTGGCTGTTCACACAGCCATTGTTTCAACGGACCGTGTGAAGGGTCTGTGGGAAAATAGGACATGCCCGTTCTTTTCGCGCATCACGCATCCCTCCATAGACTCTCAACTATGGGGGAAGCGTGACATCGCGCCCCGCAGCGCTGAGCACGGATGCGCCTCGGAGGTGAAAAACGGCAGTTGTTCACGTCCGAGATGCGCAGCGTTCGTGTGAATCAGGCCTCAGAGTAAGAATAAGAAGAGGAGCTCAGGGGGATTGGAAGAAAAAAAAAAGAGAATGTAGTAACAGAACAAGAAGAAATTTGGGCAAAATGTTGATCTAATGTTTGAGTGGAGATGAGTTATAAGTCACACTGTGTGATCACATACAAATATTAAAGAAAAAAAGGAGATGAGTGTTCTGATCTTGTGGGAGGCAGTGACCTGTTTACTCCTGGTGATTTTAGTGAGTTACATAGTGGAAAAAGCAGTCACCAGCAGAACAGAGTATTTCAGGAGATGAGTGGACTGATCTTGTGGGAGGCAGTGACCTGTCAACTCCTGATGATTTTAGTGAGTTACATAGTGGAAAAAGCAGAGTCATTAGCAGCACAGAGTATTTCAGGAGAGGAGTGTGCTGATCTTGTGGAGTTAATGACTGGTCCTCTCATGTGATGATGTTCGGGAGATCAGGACTGTGTATGTGACAGGGACAATGTCATGATGTGAGGAGGGGGATGGAGATAAGTGGGAGATCACAGACTGATAGTTATATAGTGGAAGAAGCAGGATCTACAGCAGCACAGAGTATTTCAGGAGAGGAGTGTGATGAGCTTGTAGGGGGGCAGAGACAGGCCGTCCCATGTGATGATGTTAGTGAGGACAGGACTGTATGTGACAGGGGTAGAGTCATGATGTGTGGAGGTCAGAAAGTTGAATTGAACACATTGGATAAAACAGAGTTTTCAGCAGCACAAAGTATTTCAGTAAATTACAGAATTCCAACCCACTGTACATGAACTTTTTTAATAGCTGCTTCACCTAGTTTGCCTCTCGCCTCCGGACAGAAAACACATTTGTCTTTGCCCCTGGAGCGCAGGTTTCTACACATCGTGATCTACATTCCCCTATAACAAGTTCTGCGACTCTAATAGCGAGTTATTTAAACGCCAATGTTGTGTCCTGTGGAATCTCCACTGGTAGATGAGGAGAGAGATGGGCTCCACTTTTATTACATTTTCTCCTCAACGGCCTGAAGTGTGTGGTTACTAATGGAATAGGGGGTCAGTGTCACGTGGAACTACAAGTACCAGCACTACAAGGACAAATCACTGCTACGCTCTATCTGCCCACGAATACCGAGCAGTGTAGACGTCTTATATCAGTCACTCGTCTCTATACACATATCCTGGAATATATCTAAAGTCATATACAAATAAAGCAAGCGGAGTTACAACTTGTATATACTACAGAGCTGCATTCACTTTTCTGCAGGCTTCACAGCTGAAATCTCCCAGCATTGCCTGCTGGTTCAGCATCTGCACAGAGCTCGTTCTGGTGTTTTCATTCTGGGAAGTGTCATCTGTACCATAAGAGCTGACAATCTAATTGGAAAAAGGTAAAATCCACGCGGACACAAGGACAATATTGTATCTCTGTACAAGGTGCTGTATATATGAACCCATGATCCCAGTGCTGCAGGTATATAACCCTAGGCAGTCTGCCCCGGGGTAATACATATATTGCCCTATGTAAAAATGAACTCACAACCTCAGAAGTGCAGGTGATCCCCCTAAACGTTGTGCCCTGGGGTAATATACAAGAGACGCGATCAGGAATTCAACAATAACTAGGTAATAACCCAAAGTAACATGCCCTGGGGTCATATTTTCTATGCCCAATAAGAGTATGAACTCAAGACCCCGGCACTGCAGATAGAAACCCCAAAGAGTGAGCCCTGGGGTATTACATACAGTGCCCTATTAGAAAATGAACCCATGACCTCAGAACTGCAGGTACTAACCCTAAACAATAAGCCCCCCGGTGTAATACACAAAGTACCAAATAATGTAATAAACCTATAATCCCAGTGCTATAGGTAATAATAATACAAAGTGCACCCCTGGGTGATTCTCATAGTATAGTATTAGCAGTGGCGGATTAGGTAGACCATAGGCCCTGGATGGTACCCAAACTTGGGCCCCTCTTCTCTACCACCGCGCCGTAACTACTGTTAACACCACCTTTTTGTGGAAGCTTTAACAAATGGGTGTTATGATTCCCTTTGTCACGGGGCTGTGTCCCTACATACTGACAGTCTCCAACCATCGCTGACAGAATCACACTGTGCAGGGAAACATCCTCCTGACAAGGGGAATGGTAAGGCTGGATTCACACGAGCACATTACGTCCGTAAAGGACGGAACGTATTTCGGCCCAAGTCCCTGACCGAACACACTGCAGGGAGCCGGGCTCCTAGCATCATAGTTATGTACGACGCTAGGTGTCCCTGCCTCGCTGCAGGACAACTGTCCAGTACTGTAATCATGTTTTCAGTACGGGACAGTAGTTCCACAGCGAGGCAGGGACTCCTAGCGTCGTACATAACTATGATGCTAGGAGCACGGCTCCCTGCAGTGTGTTCGGTTCAGGACTTGCGGCCGAAATACGTTCCGTCCTTTACGGACCGAACATGCTCGTGTGAATCCAGCCTAACACCTATTTTTCTATCAGTCCTGGCTGCACAAAGACTTTATGTGAAATACAAGGATTTCCTATAATAAACATGTCAGAAGAGGTGAGATTCTCTATAAATCCAGTGACTCACAGGTGACGAGTTCTCAGATTCAGGTAGTTTTTTTCCTCTTTTCTTCTCCATCCGGTCCACACTTCATGACGAGTTCTCCCAACCATCACCCATTTCTGCTGAATTTGCCACTGAGATGTCTTCGGCTCCTCACTTTCCAACATTTACACACCTATAAACGAAGATAAAATTCTCATGATGCCACACACTGTGCCCCTAAATATAATAGCACCAAACACTGCGCCCCTGAATAAAACAGTACCAAACACTGTGCCCCTAAATATAATAGCACCATACACTGTGCCCCTAAATATAATAGCACCATACACTGCGCTCCTGAACATCATAGCACCATACACTGTGCCTCTAAATATAATAGCACCATACACTGTGCTCCTGAACATCATAGCACCATACACTGTGCCTGTAATGTCGGGGTAGGGAGACAGACAGGTGAGCCCTAATCTACCCCCCACTCAGTCCCTGCCTACTTGCAACGACCCGCCCTAGGCGACGGGGTACAACTGGGCGACGGTCCCTACACTCAATAGGTGCACGACAGACAAACAGACAAGGGTATAAAGAAGCCGGGGAAATGGGGAAGTTGCCCACGGGAACACAGTGAGCAACAAGCGAGGTGAACGAGCCGAGTCAAACCAGGAGATGAGCGAGGTACAAAAACGCAGAGCAGAAGAGTGGTGAGTAAAGCCAAGGTCAATCACAAGCAGAGGGTCAGTAGTTCAAGAAGCTGCAGCAGGGCCAGGAAACCAACAGAGAAGAATCACAAGCAAAGGAGGAACAGGAAAGGCAGGTATAAATAGACAGAGGGCGGGAGCTAGCTCCGTCTGGCCAGGCTGTGATAGGCTCTCCCACTCCTAAGCCTGCCATCCTGGGTGGTGGAAGATGGAGTCAGCCTCACAGACATAGAAGCAGGTGCAGACTGAATACCTATGGGCGTTGACACAAAAGCTGTGTCTGGCAGATCCTTTACAGTGCCCCTAAATATAATAGCACCATACACTGTGCTCCTGAATATCACAGCACCATACACTGTGCCCCTAAATATAATAGCAGCATACACTGCGCCCCTGAATAAAATAGTACCAAACACTGTGCCCCTAAATATAATAGCACCATACAATGTGCCCCTAAATATAATAGCACCATACACTGCGCTCCTGAACATCATAGTACCATACACTGTGCCCCTAAATATAATAGCACCATACACTGTGCTCCTGAATATCATAGCACCATACACTGTGCCCCTAAATATAATAGCACCACACAGCCCTCCCCCTCTTGTAAATAGTGCCACACAGCCCCCCTCCCTCACTATATATAAAGTGCCACACAGCCCCCATGTATATAGTGCCACACAGCCCCCCTCCACAATGCACAGAACAAAAGCGTTGGGGTGCTTTAAAAAAGTCCAGCACCCTCAGGTGCTCAGCAAATGTCTAAGAAACTAGTGGTTTGGGATAAACATTAATTTATTAACCCTTTAAGGACACGGCCAATTTGAGTTTTTCCATTTTTGTTCTTTCCTCCCCGACTTTCAAAAGCCATAACTTTTTAATTTCTTTGTCGACATAGCCATATGAGGGCTTGTTTTTTGCGGGACAAGTTGTAGTTTTTTATGGCACCATTTATTGTACCTTTATGATCACTTTAGATTCAATGCCAATCTCACGATTGACCGTGGCATTTAAGATGTTAAACAGGCAGAATCAAAGTGATCTTTGATTCCGCCCGTTGCAGTGAGGTGTCAGCTGTATAACACAGCCGTAACCCGATGAGTTTTTAGCGAGCTCAACCCGTGAGCCCGCCATATACTTTCCCTTAATGGCTGTCACGTACATGTTTGTGACATGTCGTTAAGGGGTTAACAATCAAGGAATGTGTATGTCCCTTTAAGAGAGTGCATGTCCCTTTAAGAGGTCTGACATGTTACTCCTTGTTACTCAATGATGGAAGATACAAAAAGAAACAATGACAAATATTGAGGACAGGAATGTCTGGCCTGTAATGTGGGAGATGTGGCATGATACAAAGTATCCTTATTCTTCTTTGCTGTCTTCCTGTCATTGTCACATGTAAGGCGGGGAGGGGGGGGGGGTCATATGTCACACCCAAGTTCAGAATTGTATACATTCTGCAAAAAGGGAAAAAAAAATATCTTGCAGAATGGAATTTCAAGCATTTGCTCATTGTGAAAGTGAGAAGCGTCAGGATACTGGTGGATGGAGAAATCGCACACTGCCTGCGGGGGGTGAGGGGAGGGTCTGATCTGCGTTACATGAATTCATCTTCTGCATATTGTCTGTTTTTAGATATTTTTTTTTAGATCACATTCTCCCGTAGGGCAGGATAAAAATATATAAAGGGCTCCAGGAAAAAATACAGTTAAAAAGGATTTACTAAAAGTGAACAAAATGAATAAAAATGGCCAAATAACAGCGCCGTATTGTATTTCAATAATACCACCATCGGGTACTAAACAATCACACCATTCAGTGCATACATAATACTATAATGCAAACATTATACTGCCCTGTAGTGAACACATACTGTAATAGTGCCATAGAGTGAACAGATATCAATGCCATGGAGTGCCCAAGTAAGAGTGCCATTATTCATACTACATATTACCTCCATACAGTGCCAAATAAAGCACCATTCAGTCCCCACATAATATTATCTATAGTTCAAACATTATACTGCCCTGCACTGACCACATACTGTAACAGTGCCATAGAGTGAACAGATACCAGTGCCCTTTCTACATATAGTTACAATGTTTTTCCTACATAAAGCCAACATACAGTGCCAAATAACAGCACAATTTAGTCCCTAAATACTACAATGCAGCGCCTACATAGTATTACCATGATGTGGACACATAACAGTACCATAGAGTTCACAAATAATAGCATTATACAATTCCTACATGACACTGCCATGTAATTCCTTTGTACTACTGCCATTCAGCAAATTGATAAAATTCCTATAAAATGATCAGATAATAATGCCACAAAGTCCCAAATAATACTGCTATAGAGTGCCTGAGTGAAGATAACAGTGCCACAGAGTGCCCAGATAATAGTGTTATAGAGTGCCTGAGTGAACAGATAGCAGTGCCACAGAGTGCCCAGATAATAGTGTTATAGTGTGCCTGAGTGATCAGATAACAGTGCCACAGAATGCCAAAATAATAGTGTTATAGCGTGCCTGAGTGAGCAGATAACAGTGCCACAGAGTGCCCAGATAATAGTGTTATAGAGTGCCCGAGTGATCAGATAACAGTGCCACAGAGTGCCCAAATAATAGTGTTATAGAGTGCCTGAGTGAACAGATAACAGTGCCACAGAGTGCCCAAATAATAGTGTTATAGAGGGCCTAAGTGATCAGATAGCAGTGCCACAGAGTGCCCAGATAATAGTGTTATAGAGTGCCTGAGTGATCAGATAACAGTGCCACAGAGTGCCCAGATAATAGTGTTATAGAGTGCCCGAGTGATCAGATAACAGTGCCACAGAGTGCCCAAATAATAGTGTTATAGAGTGCCTGAGTGAACAGATAACAGTGCCACAGAGTGCCCAGATAATAGTGTTATAGAGTGCCTGAGTGATCAGATAACAGTGCCACAGTGTGCCCAGATAATAGTGTTATAGAGTGCCTGAGTGATCAGATAATAGTGCCACAGAGTGCCCAGATAATAGTGTTATAGAGTGCCTGAGTGATCAGATAACAGTGCCACAGAGTGCTCAGATAATAGTGTTTTTGTAGTCATTGTATGATCAGCAACATCTCACATTTGTATCACATCTAAAGAGCACAGTCCATCTTTACTCATCTCCCACTCCATTCACACCGGAAGCATAAGTCTGAGAATGTTGTCAGGGTCGGGCTGCTCCACCAGATTACTAGAAGATCCTCCGGAGAGCTCAGGCTCTGGCACAATTCTTGGCCCTAGCAGGAGACAACCCCCTTTGGAGGTGACTTTGTAGCCAATCACTTACCACTAGCGTCTTCTGTGGTCCTCAGAATTGTCTACTCTGGTGGGTCCCAGACTGAATGTTGTAGTCACATCTCATTCTGGTCCAGGGTCTACAACATTAGCAGATTTTACTGTAATTTCCCAAATCAGGACCTTGGATAAAGTCTGACAACCTTCTTCCCATTCATATGTGGCAGGCAACAATGACCTCCAGGGACAGTCCCTCAAGGAGAAAAAGGGACCTCATCAATTGTAGGGAAATGGAGAGAGCAGAAGACTCAAGCCAGGAGCCTCATGGTCCAGAATACTGAGAATATCATCCCTTATACACAGTGTATATACTCTGCCAGAGGAATGTTCCCCATAGTGTCCTATACTGTCCAGATGTCCTTCTGTATCTCATTTAGCTGCCATGTTATAATCCCATATTTCCTTTTGTCATTATCTTATATTATCTTGGCCATTATCTAGTTACGATGCCATTTATATTCTCGCTCATTCAATAATCACGTCCTTGGTCAGACTTCATGACCACAGATCCTGTCCTATTGCTTTATGGTCCTTCCTCTAGCCCTGATCTATATGTAGCTCTAGACAGCACAGCTCTACGTTCATGTTCTGACTGCCCTATTGTACAGTCTCATCCCATCTGCATAGCTCGGTTTCCACATATGGCGTGATTTAACGTCCCACCAAAACGGCGGGGTTATATTATGGGAGCTCCTTGTGAAAGGGACAGAGTGAAGAAGTGCAAGGGTGGCAGCAGCTGTGCCTTTCCTGCATTATTTTACGTACAGATCAGGAGTAATGGCGGACTAACGATCTTCTGTTACCAAATGAAAATTATCAGTCATCTAAACATGAGAAAAGGCAGAAGAAGCAGATTGTGTATTTCGGCCCATTCTCAGCCCCCCAAAAAGTAATAAAAAGTTTAAAACAAAAATGAATTTTTAAGTAAAAAAAAACACAACAATTTGTTACCCACCTCTTCATGGTGCGGCGTCGCTCTCCTAACGTCTGAGGATTATTGTCTGATACCCACTTGTTGGACTGTCTGATATTGACCTTGGCTCCATCTTGGTTTGTCCCTGGTACTTCTGCCTGTCCCTGTCCTAACCTCCTCATTCCGGTTATGCTCTTACCTCCATGAGGGGGTTTAGATCTAAGAACCTTACACTGCGCCCTGGTTAATCAGCGTGAAACTATTTTGCGGCACTGGAGGTTGTACCATATTGGTGATTAATTACTAAATACAATTAGCGGTATGATAACAATCCTCATCATCCTACCCTGCACAATAATAATTATTAGTATCTAGTATTATAATCATTCTTATTATTGTTATTTGGTGATATTAGTATTGATAATTTGTGATTATTATTAATATTATTATTATTATTATTATTTAGAATTATTATTATTTTAAGATATTTGTATTATTATTAAGAGATATTATTATTATTATTTAGAGATATTATCATTATTATTATTTAGAGATATTATTATTATTTAGAGATATTATCATTATTATTATTTAGAGATATTATTATTATTATTATTTAGAGATATTATTATTATTATTATTATTATTATTATTTAGAGATATTATCATTATTATTATTTAGAGATATTATTATTATTATTATTATTATTATTATTTAGAGATATTATCATTATTATTATTAAGGATATTATTATTATTATTATTATTATTTAGAGATATTATTATTATTATTATTATTATTATTATTTAGAGATATTATTATTATTATTATTATTATTTAGAGATATTATTATTATTATTATTATTTAGAGATATTATTATTATTATTATTATTTAGAGATATTATTATTATTTAGAGATATTATTATTATTATTATTATTTAGAGATATTATTATTATTATTATTATTTAGAGATATTATTGTTATTATTATTATTTAGAGATATTATTATTATTATTATTATTTAGAGATATTATTATTATTATTATTTAGAGATATTATTATTATTATTATTATTATTATTAATTATTTTGAGATATTATTATTATTATTTAGAGATATTATTATTATTATTATTTAGAGATATTATCATTATTATTATTTAGAGATATTATCATTATTATTATCATTATTATTATTTAGAGATATTATTATTATTATTAAGGGATATTATTATTATTATTATTATTATTTAGAGATATTATTATTATTATTATTATTATTATTATTATTTAGAGATATTTGTATTATTATTATTATTATTATTTAGAGATATTATTATTATTTAGAGATATTATTATTATTATTATTATTATTATTATTTAGAGATATTTGTATTATTATTATTATTATTTAGAGATATTATTATTATTATTATTTAGAGATATTATTATTATTATTATTATTATTATTATTATTATTATTTAGAGATATTTGTATTATTATTATTATTATTTAGAGATATTATTATTATTTAGAGATATTATTATTATTATTATTATTATTTAGAGATATTATTATTATTTAGAGATATTATTATTATTATTATTATTTAGAGATATTATTATTATTATTATTATTTAGAGATATTATTATTATTATTATTATTATTATTATTTAGAGATATTTTTATTATTATTATTATTATTATTTAGAGATATTATTATTATTATTATTATTATTTAGAGATATTTGTATTATTATTATCACTATGTAGAGATATTAATATTATTATTTCGAGATATTATTATTACTCCTTTTATTGCTATCATTATTTTTATTGTTACTATAATTATTTAGACATATTATTATTCTATTTATTACTATTATTATTTTTATTATTATTGTCATTATTATTAATTAGTAATAAAACCACACAGTACCCTCGCCTCTTCTCCCCTCAGCATTCTGCATGTCTCATACAAGGTCCTGACGGCGAGCAGCACCAAGGCCTAACATGCGCTGCATCATATCAATGTCACCGATGCTGCGTCGCCGACGACCCCAACCATCTAATACGATTCCTTATATTCAAAATTATATAATGTATTTTCCCGTGGAAAAACCTCAGATAAATTTCATGAAATAATAATCTAGCGCGGTCACGGATCGTTCTGGTCCTCGCCGCGCAGCCTGGGGATATATTGTATTCTCATGAATATGTAATGGGTTTAAATCTCAAACAACGTTTCCATGATCGTCCGGATATAAGACGTAACTCTTCATTATGATTAACAATAATATTATCCATGAGCATAAAACACTTACATGAGAGGCTGTAAATGTTAACTAAAAAACATCCCTGGGGAATAATTTCTACTCCAAAAAAATCAGCGCCCCTTCATGCACCTTTAGGATCGGTCACATCTTCTGACGCCCCTATTTTAATAAATAATTGTATTCTCCATAAAAAAACAACAATTCTGGAGCCTTTTGTTGTGCCGTTCCTCTGTTATTCCTCCTAGAAATTGATGAATAAATCGACAACTGGGCGTCACCAGTTGGGGGTGTGTCCCTACACAGACTGACACCGTCCAATCAGTGCTCTCGGTCTCAGACAGTGTAGGGACACACCCCTTTCACCAGGTGAATGGTAATACCAATGTTGTCTATTTATTCATACATTTCTAGGAGGAACAACAGAGGAATGGCACAATGCAAAAAAACATGTTTCGGAATTTCTGCCCAGAATTCTTTTGCGAGAAATTCCGCAGTGTTTATATGGTGTTTATTTACAAAGCATGAAAGGGGGTGAATACTTTTTGTAGACGTTATTAGTACCTGAGCCTTGGACCTGCTGATGGTTGCGCTTGTCCTGTGGTTAATATTTTTAATGATTGATTCCTCGTGTTTTCTTTCTCTTGCACATCCAGGGTTAAGATCTGACTAAGGACTTTGGTAAAAGACGTCTCACACGCTGTAATGAGTGAAACCTCCTGGCGTGGCGGGCGGGGGAATCGGTGCGGATCGCCAGGCACTGCGTCATTTCATGCGTTATTTACAGACGGTCTTGTCCACAGTGATTGTTGGATCTTTTCTGGGATTAGGATTACTATAATGGGATTACGAGGCTCGGTGCTAAGTGCGGCTCATCTTCGGTAAACCTACGTGTTTATGTTACAGAATTGCGCATTTAGTATCTCCTTAATATATTCTTCAATTATTAGAAGCGATCTGATAACAGAACAGAGAAAAAATGGGGGAAAAAAAATTACATTTAAGGGGAGCACTTACTTTTTGGAAATTTTATTCCGCAGTGTGTCAATTGTATTTGCGTAAACGCTGTTTATATGTTGCAGGTTTTTTCCGTTTAATTCAATGTAGAGGTAAATCTCGCATCAAATAGAAGTTGTTGCATTTTTTGTGGCGGGTTCGCAGCGATTCCGTCGCAAAGAACGCAAATCAGAAGAAAAATAAATCTCATACTTACCCAGAAGTCTGTGTTCCTCCCTCCAGCGCGGCCCCCTGGGATGACGTTTCAGGGTTATCACCAGGGTTGACACCTTTTCTCCCAAAAAATGCCGATTTTTTTTTTTACACATGACGGATTTGTGGCCTTTTTAGTCCCAATTTTGCGCAAATTGTGGCAAAAAAACAACAGAAATTCGGCATGTGTAAATACGCCCAACATGGAGAAAAAGTGGGTGCGGATCTAGGGGTTGTGATTTCACAGTCAGGCAGATGTCGGTGGAAAGAAGGATCGGCATAAGGATTTCAACATGCCCGATCCTTTGTTCTAAATAGAGATAAGCAGCTGCCGGAAGAGCCTGGCAGCAGCTTATTTCCCTCTCCCTATTGATTACACTGGCTGATCACAATGATTTGTTTTCTGTGCAGTGCCCCCTGCAGGACACACGATGCATACTGTCTTATATTCCTATATAGCGGCACTGTTTACATGGACATAATTCTGGATTTTGGTCGGCGGAGTATATTGTAGGTATCTGTATTGTTTAATGAGGGGTGGGGGGGGGGGTCCTGTAAAGTGACAACCCCCATTAGATAAACATAGCAGAGAAGGTCATTGCACAAAGTGGACGGCCCCTTTAATTTTTCAGAAATCCAATAACTGAGTCTTAAGATTTTACGATTCTGCAGTTCTGACTTTGGAGCGCAATTTGCTGATTTGAGCCGAGGTCATACATATCCCGTACAGCAAATAAATGAGGCGCAGAGTCCTGTACCGGGACTTTATTATACGTATCCAGAAGACAATTTATCAAAATCAAACAGTGATAAAAACGCTGAAAAGGCCACGAGTGATAATATCCTGATAAACTGGGAATAATCTCATACTGAACCAGTATAACCAGTTATTATTATTATTCTGTCTGTGTGTCAAAGCAGGAGATGCAGCAATGACATCATAAAACACCTACATATACATGGACACCTAATAGTATAGAATTATATATGTACAGCTGGTATAAGTTATACATCTTCTTGTATATAGTGATATGGAGCATGCTGGTATAACCTGGGTATCTTCTATATATAATTATATATGTACAGCTGGTATAAGTTATACATCTTCTTGTATATAGTGATATGGAACATGCTGGTATAACCTGGGTATCTTCTGTATATAATTATATATGTACATCTGGTATAAGTTATACATCTTCTTGTATATAGTGATATGGAGCATGCTGGTATAACCTGGGTATCTTCTGTATATAATTATATATGTACAGCTGGTATAAGTTATACATCTTCTTGTATATAGTGATATGGAGCATGCTGGTATAACCTGGGTATCTTCTGTATATAATTATATATGTACAGCTGGTATAAGTTATACATCTTCTTGTATATAGTGATATGGAGCATGCTGGTATAACCTGGGTATCTTCTGTATATGATTATATATGTACAGCTGGTATAAGTTATACATCTTCTTGTATATAGTGATATGGAGCATGCTGGTATAGCCTGGGTATCTTCTGTATATAATTATATATGTACAGCTGGTATAAGTTATACATCTTCTTGTATATAGTGATATGGAGCATGCTGGTATAGCCTGGGTATCTTCTGTATATAATTATATATGTACAGCTGGTATAAGTTATACATCTTCTTGTATATAGTGATATGGAGCATGCTGGTATAACCTGGGTATCTTCTGTATATAATTATATATGTACAGCTGGTATAAGATATACATCTTCTTGTATATAGTGATATGGAGCATGCTGGTATAACCTGGGTATCTTCTGTATATAATTATATATGTACAGCTGGTATAATTTATTCATCTTCTTGTATATAGTGATGTGGAGTATGCTGTTATAAGCTGGGCATCTTCTATATATAATTATATATGTACAGCTGGTATAAGTTATACATCTTCTTGTATATAGTGATATGGAGCATACTGGTATAACCTGGGTATCTTCTGTATATAATTATATATGTACTGCTGGTATAAGTTATACATCTTCTTGTATATAGTGATATGGAGCATACTGGTATAACCTGGGTAACTTCTGTATATAATTATATATGTACAGCTGGTATAAGTTATACATCTTCCTGTATATAGTGATATGGAGCATGCTGGTATAACCTGGGTATCTTCTGTATATAATTATATATGTACAGCTGGTATAAGTTATACATCTTCTTGTATACAGAGATATGGAGCATGCTGGTATAACCTGGGCATCTTCTGTATATAATTATATATGTACAGCTGGTATAAGTTATACATCTTCTTGTATATAGTGATATGGAGCATGCTGGTATAACCTGGGTATCTTCTGTATATAATTATATATGTACAGCTGGTATAAGTTATACATCTTCTTGTATATAGTGATATGGAGCATGCTGATATAACCTGGGTATCTTCTGTATATAATTATATATGTACAGCTGGTATAAGTTATACATCTTCTTGTATATAGTAATATGGAGCATGCTGGTGTAACCTGGGTATCTTCTGTATATAATTATATATGTACAGCTGGTATAAGTTATACATCTTCCTGTATATAGTGATATGGAGCATGCTGGTATAACCTGGGTATCTCCTGTATATAATTATATATGTACAGCTGGTATAAGTTATACATCTTCTTGTATATAGTGATATGGAGCATGCTGGTATAACCTGGGTATATTCTGTGTATAATTATCTATGTACAGCTGGTATAAGTTATACATCTTCTTGTATATAGTGATATGGAGCATGCTGGTATAACCTGGGTATCTTCTGTATATAATTATATATGTACAGCTGGTATATGTTATACATCTTCTTGCATATAGTGATATGGAGCATGCTGGTATAACCTGGGTATCTTCTGTATATAATTATATATGTACAGCTGGTATAAGTTATACATCTTCTTGTATATAGTAATATGGAGCATGCTGGTATAACCTGGGTATCTCCTGTATATAATTATATATGTACAGCTGGTTTAACCTGGGTATCTTCTGTATATAATTATATATGTACAGCTGGTATATGTTATACATCTTCTTGTATATAGTGATAGGGAGCATGCTGGTATAACCTGGGTATCTCCTGTATATAATTATATATGTACAGCTGGTATAAGTTATACATCATCTTATATATAGTGATATGGAGCATGGTGGTATAACCTGGGTATCTTCTGTATATTATTATATATGTACAGCTGGTATAAGTTATACATCTTGTATATAGTGATATGGAGCATGCTGGTATAACCTGGGTATCTTCTGTATATAATTATATATGTACTGCTGGTATAAGTTATACATCTTCTTGTATATAGTGATATGGATCATGCTGGTATAACCTGGGTATCTCCTGTATATAATTATATATTTACAGCTGGTATAAGTTATACATCTTCCTGTATATAGTGATATGGAGCATGCTGGTATAACCTGGGTATCTTCTGTTTATAATTATATATTTACAGCTGGTATAAGTTATACATCTTCTTGTGTATAGTGATATGGAGCATGCTGGTATATCCTGGGTATCTTCTGTTTATAATTATATATTTACAGCTGGTATAAGTTATACATCTTCCTGTATATAGTGATATGGAGCATGCTGGTATAACCTGGGTATCTTCTGTATATAATTATATATGTACAGCTGGTATAAGTTATACATCTTCTTGTATATAGTGATATGGAGCATGCTGGTATAACCTGGGTATCTTCTGTATATAATTATATATGTACAGCTGGTATAAGTTATACATCTTCTTGTATATAGTGATATGGAGCATGCTGGTATAACCTGGGTATCTTCTGTATATAATTATATATGTACAGCTGGTATAAGTTATACATCTTCTTGTATATAGTGATATGGAGCATGCTGGTATAACCTTGGTATCTCCTGTATATAATTATATAAGTACAGCTGGTATAAGTTATACATCTTCTTGTATATAGTGATATGGAGCATGCTGGTATGACCTGGGTATCTTCTATATATAATTATATATGTACAGCTGGTATAAGTTATACATCTTCTTGTATATAGTGATATGTAGCATGCTGGTATAACCTGGGTATCTTCTGTATATAATTATATATGTACAGCTGGTATAAGTTATACATCTTCTTGTATATAGTGATATGGAGCATGCTGGTATAACCTGGGTATCTTCTGTATATAATTATATATGTACAGCTGGTATAAGTTATACATCTTCCTGTATATAGTGATATGGAGCATGCTGGTATAACCTGGGTATCTTCTGTATATAATTATATATGTACAGCTGGTATAAGTTATACATCTTCTTGTATATAGTGATATGGAGCATGCTGGTATAACCTGGGCATCTTCTGTATATAATTATATATGTACAGCTGGTATAAGTTATACATCTTCCTGTATATAGTGATATGGAGCATGCTGGTATAACCTGGGTATCTCCTGTATATAATTATATATGTACAGCTGGTATAAGTTATACATCTTCCTGTATATAGTGATATGGAGCATGCTGGTATAACCTGGGTATCTTCTGTATATAATTATATATGTACATCTGGTATAAGTTATACATCTTCTTGTATATAGTGATATGGAGCATGCTGGTATAACCTGGGTATCTTCTGTATATAATTATATATGTACAGCTGGTATAAGTTATACATCTTCTTGTATATAGTGATATGGAACATGCTGGTATAACCTGGGTATCTTCTGTATATAATTATATATGTACAGCAGGTATAAGTTATACATCTTCTTGTATATAGTGATATGGAGCATGCTGGTATAACCTGGGTATCTTCTGTATATAATTATATATGTACAGCTGGTATAAGTTATACATCTTCTTGTATATAGTGATATGGTGCATGCTGGTATAACCTGGGTATCTTCTGTATATACTTATATAAGTACAGCTGGTATAAGTTCTACATCTTCTTGTATATAGTGATATGGAACATGCTGGTATAGCCTGGGTATCTTCTGTATATAATTATATATGTACAGCTGGTATAAGTTCTACATCTTCTTGTATATAGTGATATGGAACATGCTGGTATAGCCTGGGTATCTTCTGTATATAATTATATATGTACAGCTGGTATAAGTTATACATCTTCTTGTATATAGTGATATGGAGCATACTGGTATAACCTGGGTATCTTCTGTATATAATTATATATGTACAGCTGGTATAAGTTATACATCTTCTTGTATATAGTGATATGGAGCATACTGGTATAACCTGGGTATCTTCTATATATAATTATATATATACAGCTGGTATAAGTTATACATCTTCTTGTATATAGTGATATGGAGCATGCTGGTATAACCTGGGTATCTCCTGTATATAATTATATATGTACAGTTGGTATAAGTTATACATCTTCTTGTATATAGTGATATGGAGCATGCTGGTATAACCTGGGTATCTTCTGTATATAATTATATATGTACAGCTGGTATAAGTTATACATCTTCTTGTATATAGTGATATGGAGCATGCTGGTATAACCTGGGTATCTTGTGTATATAATTATATATGTGCAGCTGGTATAAGTTATACATCTTCTTGTATATAGTGATATGGAGCATGCTGGTATAACCTGGGTATCTTCTGTATATAATTATATATGTACAGCTGGTATAAGTTATACATCTTCTTGTATATAGTGATATGGAACATGCTGGTATAGCCTGGGTATCTTCTGTATATAATTATATATGTACGGCTGGTATAAGTTATACATCTTCTTGTATATAGTGATATGGAGCATGCTGGTATAACCTGGGTATCTTCTGTATAGAATTATATATGTACAGCTGGTATAAGTTATACATCTTCTTGTATATAGTGATATGGAGCATGCTGGTATAACCTGGGTATCTTCTGTATATAATTATATATGTACAGCTGGTATAACTTATACATCTTCTTGTATATAGTGATATGGAGCATGCTGGTATAACCTGGGTATCTCCTGTATATAATTATATATGTACAGCTGGTATAAGTTATACATCTTCTTGTATATAGTGATATGGAGCATGCTGGTATAACCTGGGTATCTTCTGTATATAATTATATATGTACAGCTGGTATAAGTTATACATCTTCTTGTATATAGTGATATGGAGCATGCTGCTATAACCTGGGTATCTTCTGTATATAATTATATATGTACAGCTGGTATAAATTATACATCTTCTTGTATATAGTGATATGGAGCATGCTGGTATAACCTGGGTATCTTCTGTATATAATTATATATGTACAGCTGGTATAAGTTATACATCTTCTTGTATATAGTGATATGGAGCATGCTGGTATAACCTAGGTATGTTATGTATATAATTATATATGTACAGCTGGTATAAGTTATACATCTTCTTGTATATAGTGATATGGAGCATGCTGGTATAACCTGGGTATCTTCTGTATATAATTATATATGTACAGCTGGTATAAGTTATACATCTTCTTGTATATAGTGATATGGAGCATGCTGGTATAACCTGGGTATCTTCTGTATATAATTATATATGTACAGCTGGTATAAGTTATACATCTTCCTGTATATAGTGATATGGAGCATGCTGGTATAACCTAGGTATCTTCTGTATATAATTATATATGTACAGCTGGTATAAGTTATACATCTTCTTGTATATAGTGATATGGTGCATGCTGGTATAACCTGGGTATCTTCTGTATATACTTATATAAGTACAGCTGAAGCTTTTTCTAGTCACATGATATAACCTAAGCGTTCTATATTACCTTGGTTCTTTATCATCAGTAGTAGGATTACAATATCCTTTACATGTGATATCTCATTTTTGAAAAATAAAATGGATGAATAATTGATTGACGGAGGAGCGTAAAACGATTGTCTCGATAAAGGGCTGACTAGTCACGAGCGGGCGCTATCTATTACACTTCCCATCCCCCAGGTTGTACAATGTTTTCTATGCAGCGACCACACACCAGCGGCGGACTCTGAACTCATTAGGTGATCAATACAAATGAGAGGTCTCAGCGTGAGAGTCGATGAGAATTTCATGTAAACCTCTTAGACTTGTACGGTGGCGATGTGTAACGCAGAAGCCGCGGCCGTGCTATGCGGTGCTATGTGCCAAGCCGGCGGGTGATGTAATGTGGAGACGGAATCTGCTGAGTTATAAAAAAATCAATGACCCAAGAAAAGAAGAAAAGCTTTCAAATCCTGTTCTGATGAGTCACAAGAGATATCTCATTAACCCTTCCCATGACTGAGAGGCCTTAAAGGCGTTCTCTATATTTGGACATCAAAAAGAGGGGGGTCCATGCTTTGGCGGACTCTATGTAACATATGAACGGCTATCATCTGAATAACCGCCATGTAATACTACATTTCCCCTGCAGAGGTCATCTGATTGGCAGTGGCTCTTCAGCGCTCCTTAGAATCATGGTACCGCGGCGCCAGAAAAGTGCCGCAGCTTCTTGCCAAATTTTTTGACAGGGCTGGGAGCAACGCTATAATGGAAGGTTGTAGAAGGGAGCTTGGACTCCCAGCATTCCCTGCTCGTTTAGTGTATGCAGCTTGTGACGATCGTAGTAATTACAGCCATGTTGGATTTCTTGCAATTGTCACGATTTTACCGCAACTCACCGGCGGCAAAAAGTCGCTAAGAAGTCCGGCCATATTTGCATCTGTTTAGTCTTGAATAATGTGACTCGTGACGGCAGATTCAGGATCCGATGATCCATGCCGGGATATTGTAGGTTTCCTGGACGATCAGTAAATTATTATTAACTCTTAATTATCCATAGAGGGAACAATAATCCCTATATTAATGCCGCACCTCGGTCTCCCTGGGAGAATCAAACACCGTCCTCTGAGAAAGTAGAGATTGTGGGGAGAGTGATATTTACTGAGCGCTGGCACAATACGTATATCGCTTTTAGTGCCGGAGATTATGGTATTCTATCCCTGTAATCCCGGATAATACGGATAATTGACGGGTGCGCTGTAACATTGCGACGCTTCAGCTCCTGGATTAGGCCATTCACTTCTACAGAGTTTAAATAAACAGCAAATCCCGGTGTGGAAATGATCTCAGGTCGCAGGTGAAGGCGGGCAATGCCGTCTACCCCACAGACCGAATCGTCGTTTTATTGGGGTGCGTCCCTAATGCACAGCCTGGCGCGCCCGCGATTACACAATGCGGGAGGTTTAGACGACATTATGATATTTATTATAAATTCTGACTGGACAAAGTAGAAAAAATATTTCATACATAAATAATAATTATACCCCATCACAGCACCCATATTATACCCACAGTACCCATATTACAGCCACAGTACCCATATTATACCCACAGTACCCATATTATACCCACAGTACCCATATTACAGCCACAGTACCCATATTATACCCACAGTACCCATATTATACCCACAGTACCCATATTACAACCACAGATATTTATCATACCCATAGTACCCCTGTCATACCCGCAGGGCCCATATCATACCCATAGTACCTATATCATACCCATATCATAGCCACAGAACCCATATCATACCCACAGCAACCATATCATAGCCCCAGTACCCATATCATACCCATAGTGCCATATCATACCCACATTACAGCCACAGATATGTAACAGACCCATAGTACCCCTATCATACTCACAGCGCCAATATCATACCCACAGCACCCATATCATACCCATAGTACCTATATCATACCCATAGTACCTATATCATACCCACATCATAGCCACAGCACCCATATCATACCTACAGTACCCATATACCCACAGCACCCATATCATACTCATATCATAGCCACAGCACCCATATCATAGCCACAGCACCCATATCATAGCCACAGCACCCATATCATAGCCACAGCACCCATATCATACCTACAGTACCCATATCATACCCACAGCATCCATATCATAGCCACAGCACCCATATCATACCCACAGTACCCATATCATAGCCCCAGTACCCATATCATAGCTCCAGTACCAATATCATACCCACAGTACCCATGTCATAGACCAAGTACCTATATCATATCTGCAGTACCCATATCATACCTACAGTGCCTCCTTCAAAGCTATAGTCCACTCATCACAGCCACCCGCTATCAGGGTCATAGAGCCCCCAGCACGGACACAATGCACCTAAATGAGAAGTGAGTGACAACTAGCGGGCAGCCCTCTATGTGGCACTTCTACTCCTGTCACTAACCAGAGATCAGTGCTCAAAAACAGACATTTCTGGGCAGGACCGGTCTTAGGTTGGTAAGTGCCCAGTGCAGAACATTTCTCCTTTATGGTGTACCATATAGTGCCTAAATAATACAATCACACAGTGCCCAAATAATACAATCACACAGTGCCCAAATAACACAATCACACAGTGCCCAAATAGCACAATCACACAGTGCCCAAATAATACAATCACACAGTGCCCAAATAATACAATCCCACAGTGCCCAAATAATACAATCACACAGTGCCCAAATAACACAATCATCCAGTGGCCAAATAATACAATCACACAGTGCCCAAATAATACAATCACACAGTGCCCAAATAACACAATCACACAGTGCCCAAATAGCACAATCACACAGTGCCCAAATAATACAATCACACCGTGCCCAAATAATACAATCCCACAGTGCCCAAATAATACAATCCCACAGTGCCCAAATAATACAATCCCACAGTGCCCAAATAATACAATCACACAGTGCCCAAATAACACAATCACACAGTGCCCAAATAGCACAATCACACAGTGCCCAAATAATACAATCACACAGTGCCCAAATAATACAATCACACAGTGCCCAAATAACACATTCACACAGTGCCCAAATAGCACAATCACACAGTGCCCAAATAGCACAATCCCACACTGCCCAAATAATACAATCACACAGTGCCCAAATAACACAATCACACAGTGCCCAAATAGCACAATCACACAGTGCCCAAATAATACAATCACACTGTATTATTTGGGCACTGTGTGATTGTATTATTTGGGCACTGTGTGATTGTGCTATTTGGGCACTGTGTGAATGTTTTATTTGGGCACTGTGTGATTGTATTATTTGGGCACTATCACACAGTGCCCAAATAAAACATTCACACAGTGCCCAAATAGCACAATCACACAGTGCCCAAATAATACAATCACACAGTGCCCTAATAACACAATCACACAGTGCCCAAATAATACAATCACACAGTGCCCAAATAACACAATCACCCAGTGCCCAAATAATACAATCCCACAGTGCCCAAATAATACAATCACACAGTGCCCAAATAATACAATCACACAGTGCCCAAATAACACAATCACCCAGTGCCCAAATAATACAATCCCACAGTGCCAAAATAATACAATCACACAGTGCCCAAATAATACAATCCCACAGTGCACAAATAATACTATCATACAGTGCCCAAATAATGCAAACACACAGTGCCCAAATAATACAATCTCAGTGCCCAAATAATACAATCATGCAGTGCCCAAATAATACAATCACACAGTGCCCAAATAATACAATCATACAGTGCCCAAATAATACAATCATACAGTGCCCAAATAATACAATAACAGTGCACAAATAATACTATCATACAGTGCCCAAATAATGCAAACTCACAGTGCCCAAATAATACAATCTCAGTGCCAAAATAATACAATCATACAGTGCCCAAATAATACAATCACACAGTGCCCAAATAATACAATCATACAGTGCCCAAATAATACAATCATACAGTGCCCAAATAATACAATAACAGTGCCCAAATAATACAATCATACAGTGCCCAAATAATACAATCACACAGGGCCCAAATAATGCAATCACACAGTGCCCAAATAATACAATCACACAGGGCCCAAATAATGCAATCACACAGTGCCCAAATAATACAATCACACAGTGCCCAAATAATACAATCACACAGTGCCCAAATAACACATTCACACAGTGCCCAAATAGCACAATCACACAGTGCCCAAATAGCACAATCCCACACTGCCCAAATAATACAATCACACAGTGCCCAAATAATACAATCACACAGTGCCCAAATAACACAATCACACAGTGCCCAAATAGCACAATCACACAGTGCCCAAATAATACAATCACACTGTATTATTTGGGCACTGTGTGATTGTATTATTTGGGCACTGTGTGATTGTGCTATTTGGGCACTGTGTGAATGTTTTATTTGGGCACTGTGTGATTGTATTATTTGGGCACTATCACACAGTGCCCAAATAAAACATTCACACAGTGCCCAAATAGCACAATCACACAGTGCCCAAATAATACAATCACACAGTGCCCAAATAATACAATCACACAGTGCCCAAATAACACAATCACACAGTGCCCAAATAATACAATCACACAGTGCCCAAATAACACAATCACCCAGTGCCCAAATAATACAATCCCACAGTGCCCAAATAATACAATCACACAGTGCCCAAATAATACAATCACACAGTGCCCAAATAACACAATCACCCAGTGCCCAAATAATACAATCCCACAGTGCCAAAATAATACAATCACACAGTGCCCAAATAATACAATCCCACAGTGCACAAATAATACTATCATACAGTGCCCAAATAATGCAAACTCACAGTGCCCAAATAATACAATCTCAGTGCCCAAATAATACAATCATACAGTGCCCAAATAATACAATCACACAGTGCCCAAATAATACAATCATACAGTGCCCAAATAATACAATCACACAGTGCCCAAATAATACAATCATACAGTGCCCAAATAATACAATCATACAGTGCCCAAATAATACAATCATACAGTGCCCAAATAATACAATCATACAGTGCCCAAATAATAACAGTGCCAAAATAATACAATCACACAGTGCCCAAATAATACAATCATACAGTGCCCAAATAATACAATCATACAGTGCCCAAATAATACAATCATACAGTGCCCAAATAATAACAGTGCCAAAATAATACAATCACACAGTGCCCAAATAATACAATCATACAGTGCCCAAATAATACAATCATACAGTGCCCAAATAATACAATAACAGTGCCAAAATAATACAATCATACAGTGCCCAAATAATACAATCACACAGGGCCCAAATAATGCAATCACACAGTGCCCAAATAATACAATCACACAGGGCCCAAATAATGCAATCACACAGTGCCCAAATAATACAATCACACAGTGCCCAAATAATACAATCACACAGGGCCCAAATAATGCAATCACATAGTGCCCAAATAACACAATCACACAGTGCCCAAATAATACAATCACACAGTGTCCAAATAACACAATCACACAGTGCCCAAATAACACTGCCCAATTTATAATATAGAGAATATACCGTAGCTGCAATCTGCGCAGTTGTCTTTCCATAAATTTGGGTGCCAATTGTGTGATCGGGGTGCAAACTCTGGGTGCCCAGGGCATCAGCTCCTCTGGTAGTGACAAGCGATGCAACCTGTGACCCGCACAGGTCGCCCAAGCCTAAGGCCGGCCCTGCTTCTAGGGTGGGCACAGCCTATGAGTGACCACTCCTGCCATACAGACTCCAGACAGTGTGAACATAGATAATTCAGTAGTCAGGTGCCATGTAATTGTGTTACTGTACCAAGCACATTGCCCACTCCCACAGTGCCCACAACAAAGAGATCTCTGCACCTTGTGATGGGCATAATAACTCTGCTCCTGCATCGAAGTGGCAAATTCCAAAAAACCATGATCATTAATGGTGAGGGCCAGGCACCTCCCCTTGCCCCGTGTACTGTGGGATGGAGTGCCCCCATATTAGTATAACAAGTTTTCATAAATTTGCCTCCTAGTGTTGCTGCAGTTTGCAGTGCCATGCTTTCTTAAAGGAGCAGTACAAGGAAATGTTCTTCAGTGTTGTACTCGTGGCTTTTATTTGAAGTCGATGGGGAAGAAATGAAACGGCGCGCTGCAACCGCCAATGACCGGCGCAACAATTTAATCACAATATTTTCTTGCTAGGTTTTCATTACTAAATGGAACAGAACTTGTCCGGCCTCACATCGGCCATTACACAGGAGACACGTAGAGGCAGCGTCTGCCGGGAGTCGTCCAGATTCACAGGTTGTGCTGGCGAGTTTACTACACACAGGATAAGGCTCTGTTCACACGCTTAGTAAAAAACGTCCTAAAATATGGAGCTGTTTTTAAGGGAAAACAGCTCCTGATTTTCAGCCGTTTTTTTTAGCAACTCGCGTTTTTCTACGGCCGTTTTTGGAGCTGTTTTTCTATAGAGAATGAAAAACGGCTCCAAAAACAGCTCAACAAGTGACATGCACGTCTTTATTTTTCACACGGCATAACGTAAACTGACAAAAAACGGCTGAAAAATCGGAAACAGAACGCCATTTTTCCCATTGAAATCAATGGGCAGATGTTTGGAGACGTTCTGCTTCCGATTTTTCTGCCGTTTTTCGTCCGTTTACGGTAATGCCGTGTGAACAGACCCTCAGTGCGCGTTCAGCAGACGACTGTGTTGGCAAAACAGCGGGGAAAGTGGTGACTAAGTGCTACAGTAATTGCCGGCAGCGCGTGATAAGACGACGGGACTGGAGGTAGATAAGAGGAAGCGTTATCACCCGGACTATTATAGGACCATTCACTGGGTCATTATCACCCGGGAGCTGTCAATCATTGCCAAGATGCTCCGCAGCTGCCGGTGTAGGGAGTGATGTCCGTGTGTTCTTTAAGCCACGTTCAGACGTGGCGGAATAGAAGTGGACAGTCCGCAGTGGAATTCTCCAGCGGTCGTTTTTGACATTTGTTTCTATACATTTTCTGAAAAGTTAGTTCAGACGTTGCGGAAAACTCCGCTGCGGACCATAGACTGCGGTGCAGAATTTTCCCTCCGCAGCAGCTCATGACGTTGCGGAGAAGAAGCGGAATTTCACTGCGGATTTCAGCCTTTGCAATGCAAAAACTGAAATCTATGGCAAGTCCGCTGTGATATCTGCAACGTCTGAATTACCTGTCAAATATGCAAAAGTTGCTGCAGATTCGTTGCGTAATTGCCCCAAATCTGCACCAACATTTGCAGCGGAAAAATTCTGCCATGTCTGAACATACCCTTATAGATTGCGAAAAATGTCATACTTTATTATGGGGGCACTGTGACTGTCACTGTTATGAGGGCACTGTGGATGTCACTATTAAGGGGGCACTGTGTCTGTGACTGTTATGGGAGTACTGTGGCGGTCGACGTTATTAGGGTACTGTTGCTGTCATTATTGTGGGGAAACTGTGGCTTTCACTATAATGAGAAGCACTGTGGATGTTACAGTTATGGGGAATACTGTGGCTTCCACTGTTATAGGGGAACTGTGGCTGTCACTGTTATGGGGAGTGTGAATGTCACTGTTATGGGGGCACTGTGGCTGTTGTGGAGAAAACTGTGAATGTCACTGTTATGGGGGAGCAATGTGGATGGCAATGTTATGGGGAGCAATGTGGCTGTCAGTTATGTGGGAGCAATGTGGATGGCAATGTTATGGGGGAGCAATGTGGCTGTCAGTTATGGGGGAGCAATGTGGCTGTCACTGTTATGGGGGAGCAATGTGGATGGCAATGTTATGGGAAGCAATGTGGTTATCAGTTATGGGGGAGCAATGTGGATGGCAAAGTTATGGGGGCACTGTAGATGTCACTGTTATGGGGAGCAATGTGGATGTCACTGTTATGGGGGAGCAATGTGGATGTCTCTGCTACGGGGGCACTGTGGTGATGAGCTGTGTAGTGAATCTACTCCTGCCCGCCGGGGCTGTGGTTTGCAGGAGAGGGCGGCTCTGCAGGGTACAGAGGGTCACCCTCCCCCGGTATCAGCAGGCAGTGTGCCGGTGTAGAAGCTGTGGTCTCCAGGATAGAGCGGATCAGCGGCAGTAGCATATGGCGTTGCGGTATACAGGAGGATAGGGCGGATTAGCGGCAGGCGGTGCGGTATACAGGAGGATAGGGCGGATTAGCGGCAAGCGGTGCGGTATACAGGAGGATAGGGCGGATTAGCGGCAGGCGGTGTAGCGGGTAGTTTCCTGGGAGGGCTAAGGTCGTGGTCCGGCTGTGGGCTCCTTCCCCTCAGCTCTATACAGGAGGATAGGGCGGATTAGCGAGTGTTGCAGCGGGCGGTGTGCCGGTGTAGTTACAAAATAGAGCGGATTAGCGGTAGTAGCAGCGGGCGGGGTTCTGGGCGGGGTCCGGCGGTCGGCTCCTCCTCCTCAGCAGTATAGAGGAGGATAGGGCGGATTAGTAGTAGTAGCAGCGGGCGGGGTTATGGGTGGGTTATGGGTGGGGTCCGGCGGTAGGCTCCTCCCTCTCCTCAGCAGTATACAGGAGGATAGGGCGGATTAGCAGTAGTAGCAGCGGGCGGTGTTATGGGCGGTGTTATGGGCGGGGTCCGGCGGTAGGCTCCTCCCTCTCCTCAGCTCTATACAGGAGGCTGGACCGCCGCTGCTGCTGCTCCTCCTGAAGAAGAAGAAAAAAAAGAAACTTATAGTGACAAGATGGAGCGGAGGAGGAGGACGAGGAGGTGATACACGGCGGAGACATGGCAGCGGCCAGGAGAGTCTTCCACCTCCAGCCATGTGGTAAGTCCTGACCCGGGAGCCGGCGACCCCGATCATCCACCCGGAGGAGCGAGACTTCATAGCAGGGAGAGTGAGAGACTGTAATGTAGAGTGTGTGTGATCTGTATATATAGTGTGTGTGTGTGTGTGATTGATTGTGATCTGTATATAGTGTGATCTGTATATAGTGTGTGTGTGTGTGTGTGTGTGATCTGTATATAGTGCGTGTGTGTGTGTGTGTGATCTGTATATAGTGTGTGTGTGTGATCTGTATATAGTGTGTGTGTGATCTGTATATAGTGTGTGTGTGTGATCTGTATATAGTGTGTGTGTGTGATCTGTATATAGTGTGTGTGTGTGTGTGTGTGTGTGTGTGATCTGTATATAGTGTGTGTGTGTGATCTGTATATAGTGTGTGTGTGTGTGTGTGTGTGTGTGTGATCTGTATATAGTGTGTGTGTGTGTGTGTGTGTGATCTGTATATAGTGTGTGTGTGTGATCTGTATATAGTGTGTGTGTGTGTGTGTGTGATCTGTATATAGTGTGTGTGTGATCTGTATATAGTGTGTGTGTGATCTGTATATAGTGTGTGTGTGTGATCTGTATATAGTGTGTGTGTGTGATCTGTATATAGTGTGTGTGTGTGATCTGTATATAGTGTGTGTGTGTGTGTGTGTGTGATCTGTATATAGTGTGTGTGTGTGATCTGTAGTGTGTGTGTGTGATCTGTATATAGTGTGTGTGATCTGTATATAGTGTGTGTGTGTGATCTGTATATAGTGTGTGATGTGTCTAGTGTATGTATATAGTGTGCGATGTGTCTAGTGTATGTATATAGTGTGCGATATGTGTCTAGTGTGTGTATATAGTGTGCGATATGTGTCTAGTGTGTGTATATAGTGTGCGATATGTGTCTAGTGTGTGTATATAGTGTGCGATATGTGTCTAGTGTGTGTATATAGTGTGCGATATGTGTCTAGTGTGTGTATATAGTGTGCGATGTGTCTAGTGTGTGTATATAGTGTGCGATATGTGTGTATATAGTGTGCGATATGTGTCTAGTGTATGTATATAGTGTGCGATATGTGTCTAGTGTGTGATGTGTGTGATATGTGTATAGTGTGTGATATGTGTCTAGTGTATGTATATAGTGTGCGATATGTGTCTAGTGTATGTATATAGTGTGCGATATGTGTCTAGTGTGTGATGTGTGTGATATGTGTATAGTGTGTGATATGTGTCTAGTGTATGTATATAGTGTGTAATGTGTGACTGTATGGTGTATGATGTGTAATGTGTGACTGTATGGTGTATGATGTGTATAGTGTGTAATGTGTGACTGTATGGTGTATGGTGTGTATAGTGTGTAATGTGTGACTGTATGGTGTATGGTGTGTATAGTGTGTAATGTGTGACTGTATGGTGTATGATGTGTATAGTGTGTAATGTGTGACTGTATGGTGTATGATGTGTATAGTGTGTAATGTGTGACTGTATGGTGTATGATGTGTATAGTGTGTAATGTGTGACTGTATGGTGTATGATGTGTATAGTGTGTAATGTGTGACTGTATGGTGTATGGTGTGTATAGTGTGTAATGTGTGACTGTATGGTGTATGATGTGTATAGTGTGTAATGTGTGACTGTATGGTGTATGATGTGTATAGTGTAATGTGTGACTGTATGGTGTATGATGTGTATAGTGTGTAATGTGTGACTGTATGGTGTATGATGTGTATAGTGTGTAATGTGTGACTGTATGGTGTATGATGTGTAATGTGTGACTGTATGGTGTATGATGTGTATAGTGTGTAATGTGTGACTGTATGGTGTATGATGTGTAATGTATATCACTGGTGTCTGATATTATATAGTAATACTTTGTGTGTGTGGGGGGGGGGGGTGTTACACATTTACTCCCCATGTGTTTGTGTATTTGGGGGTCACCGGTGTAATCTGCACCTGCGGCCCCGCTGTCTGACCTCTTACGTTGTGATCCCGTTGCTGTCAGGACATGCTGGGAGTTGTAGTCTTATCAGTTGCAGACCAGTCGCCACCAGATCAGACCTACCATCCAGTGCCGGGGGCAGCCGCCAGGTTTGTGCCACCTGATATCTGGCATTGTTTGGCGCCGCTGATCGGTGTGGGGACAATGTAGGATTTGAACTTTTTTTCTCTGGATAGACCCATATAGCATTTCCTATCTCTGTCTGTGACTCGCTGAGGTGTTGTGACTGTGGTTTGTCCACTTCATCTGCATTTGCTTTGGAATGGAATGCAGTCTATTGTTCTCTGGTATCAACCTGGCTGGGGAGAGGCCGACTACAGCGGGACAACTGCCCATACAGGTACTGACCGGCGGGTGCACACGTTGTACATGCTAGAAGTCTTTGTAGTAGTTGTGTTGACCGTAGGGGTTGTCATAGGAACATTCTTCTATCGTTTTTCTAATATTGCGCAGGTTCTGAGGAGTCTCCCGACCCGTCTGGGGCTCAGCCTTGAGTTCTGCTTTGTCTCGGGACGACTGATCCGGTATCTTGTATTTGGCCGGTGCGGGTGGAGGGCGTTCTATCCTGTTATATCGCTGACTTCAAGAAAAAAAAAATCATACCAGCAAATGTAAACATGTTCGTCACGTGCGAGGTCCAGAAAAGTCGCGGGCGGTGACGAGGTCAGACGGCAACTCCGAAAATTGGTTTTTATTATATAAACTTTTATCCCATCACCTGTGGCTACTGAGCGTCGAGAACCCCCTCCCCCCACAAACAAGAGGGTGGGATATCGCCCCAAGGGTAAAAAAACACTGCACCCTTCTGTCCTGGTAACCTATTGCGGGGCCCATTTTGAACTTGGCTATGGGGCCCTCTCGCTCTTCTACGTACACCCCTGACGTCATCATGTCCTTGATTTTTGTATTTTGGGCAAATTTATTTTTTATTTTTTTATATATTATATTGTTATTTCTGCTTTTATTTATTTCTTTTTTATACTACGTTCCGGATTACCAGATAATTCGGTGCTGGAAATGATTGCCAGACTAAAGGATGATTTTTTTATTTTTTTTATTATTATTTTTTTTAAAAGTTTCAAAGAACTTTTTGCAAAAAAAATAACTAGAAAGTAAAAGCCGTTCTGTTCGTTTTTGCTCGGTTGATATTCTATTCCTCCGGGGCAAATTTTTTTTTTGGTGTTTTTAGGTCTAGATGTTACTGCTTTAATCTAGTCAGATGTGAGATAGTGGTGGCCAGAAACCGGTCCTGTCTGCCGATCTCATCAGAGAGAAGCCCCGGGGCAAATCGGGACCAGCTCCAAAATAACGCTGTACTAGATAGACCAGAAAATCCGGGGCCGACTGGCAGTCATACCCCATGCCCATCAGTGCGGGATCATCACCCTGCTGAGAGCTCCTACTGGGAACTGGTCTCCACCATGATCATAACTGGTAGGTGATCTGCGGGGTCATCGTGTGCACCCCTTTATATCCTGGCCGCTGCGTAGAGCTTAGCGTTGATGGAAAATAACTTTTATATTTTTATCTTTTTACTTTTATATATATATTTATTTTTTCTATGATCTAAAAGACAAATGCGTCATAAAATAATAATGAATATATTTTTGTGCAAATTTTTGTGTCAAATGTCTAATTTGATTATTTTTGCTATTTAATAGTATTTTTATTTCTTTTATATATATATATTTTATTTGGCCACATATTTTAGTTGCAAAAAAAATACACTGTATGCGCTGAGGGTGAGTGTTGGATGTAGCAGAGCCAAGTTTGTCACTTGGTACAACACATTGTGAGGTCACGGTCTATACTTTTACATAGGACTGCAGGAAGTCTTACTATCATACATCATACAGCCTGGTGATGGGCTCACAGGGAAGCTGCAGGGAATTTGTTTTCCCCGCAGCAGCTTTAGTTATTTTCCGTTGGCAGAAACGATTAGGGAATTGCATGTCGTGCAAACTGGGGCGACACTTCAGAAGACAAACTCGTCTCTGCTACATCTGGACATTAGACTTGCTCACATTTCTAATATTTGCTTGATTACATTTTGGTCTCCATGGGCTTCAGCTGCAGGGGGTGTAGAGGGTGTTTATATGGAGCACCTATATACCGGCCGCTGTATATAGATAGGCTACACCTCCTGACCCTATAGATGAGCAATATTGTAAATCTATCCGGACGCAGATGACCCCAGAACGAGGTTGCGTGTAAGATTTTTGCCTTTTTGGGGGGCAGATTTGATGCACGTTGTTTATATTGTGAGTATTGTGCTGCCTGGGGGCGAAATGCGTCATAGGGTGTATAAAAAATGGGTCTTTTAAACTAGACGGCCCCTTTTAAGAGTCTCGTTCTATTGCTCCTGGTCTTCTCGCTAGGATCTTATTAACGCTCACACCTCTTGGATGTGGAGGGGTTAACCGTCCAGCCTGGGGAGGGTTAAGTGTGTTGTAATCCGTGGTACCATGCTGAGGCGGTGATCTTGCAGGGCATCCTCGTGTCTTCGGCTCTGCGGGGTCGGTGTTACGGGTCGCAGTGATGCAGCTCTGTCGTCTTTGAGGTTTGATAATGGAGGTGGTAATGGGCAGGGTGTGGCGCGGCTGGCATTGTGTGTTGGTATTTTGCATGCGTATTATTGTCTTAATATTAAAGTGGCACCGTAACTACAATAGAGACACACGGGATTAGATCAAGGTCTGTGGGTGGCACTGGGTAAGGGGGGGCCCCTCTCCCATTCTTGTGGAAGAAGGGAAATGATGGGTAATTTGGCCATGATGCGTAGAGCACCCACATAATGATTTCTGTACCTAGAGCACCCATAGTATAGTGCCATACAGTGAACAGATCATAATACAGTACAGCGTGTATATAGTACCACAGCTGGCACCATGGCATACGTCTGTGAAGGGTCACGAGGGAGCGGGCCGTGCATGCTAGGCACATGATGGTCCACATAACAGTTCTCTATAAAGTGTGCCCACATAGTGCCATACAGTGAACATACAGTGCGTATATAGTACCACAGCTGGCACCATGGCATAGGTCTGTGAAGGGTCACGAGGGAGCGGGCCGTGCATGCTAGGGACATGATGGTCCACATAACAGTTCTCTATAGAGTGCGCCCACATAGTGCCATACAGTGCGTATATAGTATCACAGCTGGCACCATGGCATACGTCTGTGAAGGGTCACGAGGGAGCGGGCCGTGCATGCTAGGCACATGATGGTCCACATAACAGTTCTCTATAAAGTGTGCCCACATAGTGCCATACAGTGAACATACAGTGCGTATATAGTACCACAGCTGGCACCATGGCATAGGTCTGTGAAGGGTCACGAGGGAGCGGGCCGTGCATGCTAGGGACATGATGGTCCACATAACAGTTCTCTATAGAGTGCGCCCACATAGTGCCATACAGTGCGTATATAGTATCACAGCTGGCACCATGGCATACGTCTGTGAAGGGTCACGAGGGAGCGGGCAGTGCATGCTAGGGACATGATGGCCAAGATAACTGTTCTCTATAGAGTGCGCCCACATAATGGTTACTATAGTGCCATACAATGAACATACAGTGCGTATATAGTATCACAGCTGGCACCATGGCATAGGTCTGTGAAGGGTCACGAGGGAGTGGGCCGTGCATGTTAGGGACATGATGGTCCACATAACCGTTCTCTATAGAGTGCGCCCACATTATGGTTACTATAGTGCCATACAGTGAACATATAATAATACAGAGTATATAGTACCACAGCTGGCACCATGGCTTAGGTCTGTGATGAGCCACCGCTTAGCGGGTCGAGCATTCTCGGGACATGGTAGTCCACACAACAGCGCCATACAGAGGACGCCCACATAATAGTTACTATAGTGCCATACAGTGAACGTCACACAGTGTTTATATAGAACCACAGCTGGCACATGGCATAGGTCTGTGATGAGCCGCCAGGCAGCGGGCCGTGCACGTTCAGTACATGGTGGGCCACGGGTCTATGAGAATTTTTTATGTTGATGGATGTAAATAAGGAGCAGCATGAAGCTGAGGACTGCGCCCCCCACCAGTCATTATAGCCAGTGTCGTGTCGCAATGATCAGCGAGATTCAGGGATGGCGGGCGCGGATGGTAATGGACGGACCGGATTTACCTGCCTGGCCACATCATGAAGATGAAGGAACATCTAGGAGACCCGTGTCTCTGCTATAATGTATGGAGATAAGAAGGGTCACGTTGCCAGAGGCGTGGGATGCCACACGTTGCGACCCTTACCCTGATCTTCTTAAAGGGACAGTCCTAAAATGTGCATCATGTCTGTGTGTGTGTGTATAACACTTTCTTTCCAATGAGGCCCGTTAGATGCCACGTATCTCCCAGTATGATGCCAGGCTGCAGCAGCTCCCAGCGGTCTGACTCTCCAGTGACCGCGCTTACCTACGGTGTCTGGCACTTACCTGGTTGTCATGGCAACCGTCCCCCAAGCTGGCATCTCCCTACTGAATATGTATGAGCCGGGACCTCGTTGCCTGACACGTGCCGGAGGGGGGGGGGGGGGGGGGCACGTGCCCGGCTTATGTCTGTGGCATATATGTCTTCATCTCCACTGTCATATTGTATTTCAGGATTAGTATTTGTATTATCTTGTTTTTATCTATTGTTACTATTCAGGGTTTGGTAATTAATGCCCGCGAGGCCGGCGATTGCCAGCAGTTTTAACCCCTGAAGATGCCCGCGAGGCCGGCGATTGGCAGCAGTTTTAACCCCTCAAGAATGTTGCCTATTTTAAGTTTTGAGGACGCAGGGATTTTGTTTTTACAGAACCGCTAGAGGCAAAACGGTTGGTGATTTACAATTTTTGTGGACGACGACAAACCCCCCCCCCCCCCAAAAAAAAACAACGCAGTTCTGCCGTTGTTTTATTAAGGTTTTTACCATTCAGTATAACCTACGTTCCCATTACCCTGATATCATGGGGTCGTGTTTTTTTTTTGTTTTTTTTTAGTTTTTCCACAACAGGGATGCCTTCACACACAGCAAGCAGTTTTAGGAAATGTCACTATTTTTTTTATGGTGTTTTTTCCTGGCTTTCTTTGCCACACTTTGTACAGCAAGAACACGCGGCGGCCAGATTTGAGCTGAAAGTCAACAGGGAATTACGGTACGAAGTGCACTCCAAACAGTGCGTTATTTTTTGTGTCCTTTTCTTTTGTCTTGTGTTTTTTGGGTCGGTGTTTTTTTTTTTTTTAATTACAAGGGGGGGGTTAGTTTGGCAAACAGCCGGGCGGGTAATATGAATGCTGTCTGTATACTGCCATCTAGCACCCGCTGGTGATGGCGCCGGCACAGCTACCTTGCCATTACTGCGTTATAAGGGTCAATGCACATGGATGTGTATTACGTGCGGTTTGGCGCGTGGCAAAACCGCATCATAATACAGTACCGGCACAGGCAATGAGATTCCAGGGAACTTCATGTCCACGCTGCGGTATTTTTCGGGACGTAAATTGACACGCAATGCGTATTTTAGAAACTGCGGCATGTCAATTCATCCCGCGAATCTGCTCCTGTAGTACTACAGAAATACGTAGTATCGGATGTGGGTATATGGCATATCACACACCGGCACTGCGACTGCGTGCTTCTCCCAACAGAGCCCCCATTCATCTAGTGCCTGAAGTAATAAAGGGGTCTCCGTTCCCTGCCAGTCTCAGGCCTCGCTCACAAACATTTACTCTAATTTTAAGAAAGCTGGGTGACAACCGTCATGGCCGCCAGATCTTCCAGTTTTTCCACAATCCTGAACAACAAATCTAATGCGTTGATATGCCTTGTCGGGGAGTTGCCATTCGAGTCTCCGGGAAAGCTGGGGAGTAGCCTTTGTTGCAGCAGTAATCACCGGTCACTCAGCTTTTCCGTATTTTATATGGTCACAATATGGTGTAATTATTTCTATACCGTATGGTGGTATTATGTGGGCACTGAATGGCTGTTTTGTGTGGGCGTTATATGGCAGTTTTTGGGTATATAGACATTTGGGTAAGATTTTTTTGTAAATACAGTCGTGACTTTGGATTGTTTGCCGATGATATTGACAGATCTCACCCCTGACGTCGGGCAAATCAGATTTGGACATGCCCGATCCTTCTGTTGTCGGGAAGCCGCTGCCATTAGTATTGTCCCCCTTTCGCCATTGAAATAAACCTGACTGCGGTGCGAAGTGTTCGTTGAAAGATAGTCCTATTCTCTTCCATATTCACGTATCCCTCCATAGACAGAGATCCGTGAAAACGGGACCTGCACGGGGGAAACGTTGACGTGAAAAACTGCGGTTTTTCACGTCCGAGTTTCCCCACATTTCTCAGAATAAGCCCTAACGGTACGGGTATGTGCACACCACGTTTTTTATAAAGCAGAAAAAAATCTACCTTACGTTTCCTTCCGAACTTTCGAGGCAAATTTTGAAATGCGAGCAATTTTGACGCAGGTTTCATCTAAGCATTTTTTTTTACTTCGCAAATGGAAAAAGATGGGGTTAGTTTTTGGTACAAAAAAAAGGGACAAAAACAGCTCCAAATGAACGGGGTATATATATATATATATATATATATATATATATATATATATATATATATATAATTTTTATTTATTTTTAATTAATTTTTTTCTGCTTTCCCATTGATTTCAGTGGAGGTTCAGATGCAGAAATCGCTCCAAGGTAAAGGCATGACCCTTTGTTTTTCCCCCGTTAGCGGACAAAATCCGCCCGGAAAAAAACCAAAAACTCCTCTACCTCCCATCGAAACCAATGGAGATAGATTTGGGGCGTTTTTGGCGCTGATTCCTTTGCGTTTTCCTCATCAAAATCTGCGTCAAAAAATGCTGTGAAAACAGGGCCTAAAACTGCCTTTGTTGCCCATAGCAACCAATCAGAACTCTGCTTTCATTTCATAAACTGCTCTGGAAAAATGAAAGCAGAGCTCTGATTGGTTGCTATGGGCAACAGAGACAGATTTAATAAATAAGGCCCTGGTAGTGGTTACCACGAGTTGTGGCAAATGACCAACTCGGCTCTGCTACCTATACTCTGTTTACTGCGTTTTTATTGTTTTGTTTATTTTTTGGCACTTTCACTCTCAACTGAAAAATCCACAACCTTCACGGCGACGTTACTTCAGGGCTATTATAAGTGTATAATCGTTCGTGAGCCTCGCAGTTGGCCTTTGCTGATGATTTGACAGCTTGTCACGTGGCGATATAAAACCTGTACTCTTTGTTCGGCAGAGCTGCGTTTCCCCCGGAGATAATACATGAAAAGGGGAAACATCTGTTTTAAGAGAAATTGTCAGTGAAACATGACGCGTCCGATCCCTCTTTATAGAGAACGATCTGTCATGTCGGGGATCCCAGCGCTGAATATCCGTCACTTAGCAGCATTGGGGGAATATTCGTTTGCAGCCTCCTGCCTCGCTCGCCACATCTGAGAGGAGTTGAATGTGGAAGCGTTTTTCGTTCTCGCGAGCAGTAAAAAACATTTGTGGGAAAAGGAAGCGACATGTCCTTCGTGCGTTTCCGTCTCTGACCTCCCATTGACATAAATGGGAGGCAGAGAGTGCGTTTTTTGCGGCGGTTTTTGCCCGCGGAACTCAGTGGCCGCAGGCAAAAAACGCAGCGAAAAATGCGGCACATGTTTTAGTCAAATTTGCCTGCAAAAAAACTCAGTGTGAACAGAGCCTTATACTCACCTGCCCAAACTAACATGGAGGGACGCTCCTGCACGCTGGGCAGTACTGTTAGGCTGAGTTCACAAGTCGCGGATTTGTTGCAGATTTTCAGCGCAGATTTTACCCTTTGCAATGCAAAAAGAGATCTGCGTCAAAACCGCAACAAAATCAGCGACAAATCCGCGACGTGTCAACTCAGCCTTAGGGCGGATTTACACGAACACGATATACGTCCGTGCCATCCGCGTGTTTTTCACGCGTGTCGCACGGACCTATGCAAGTCTATGGGGCAGTGCAGACTGTCCGTGATTTTTGCGCAGCGTGAGACCGCTGCGTAAAACTCACGACAGGTCCTTTTTCCTGCGTTTTTCGCGCATCCGCACCCATTGACCCAAGTCAATGGGTGCGTGAGAATCACGCGCACCACACGGAAGCACTTCCGTGGGACGTGCGTTATTCGCGCAACAGCAGTCAAAAGTATGTTTGGAAACAGAAAAGCACCACGTGCTTTTCTGTTTACAAACATCCGAACGGAGTGTCATAATGATGGCGGCTGCACGAAAATCACGCAGCCGCACATCCTGTCTGATGACACACGGAGCTGTTATGTGCCTTTTGCGCATTGATTTCAATGGGAAAAATGGCAATTTATTCCGACTGGGCGTTTGAAAAAAAGAAGCGCACGTCACTTCTTGAGATGTTTTTGGAGCCGTTTGTCATTGTGTCAATAGAAAAACAGCTCCAAAAATGGCCGCAAAAAACGTTTGTGGTTTCAAAAACGGCTGAAAGTCAGAGGCCGTTTTCCCTTGAAAACAGCTCCGTATTTTACAGCCGTTTTTAACTCCGCGTGTGAACATGGCCTTACTGTGGCAACCTTATGACGCCCGGAGAGTATCGTGCACGGGTCCAATTAATCAGTCCTTTTAGGCCTGGTCTCTGGCATACACAGAAGGCAGACCTGGGGGATTTTGATGGCTTGCGCTCTGGCGATTCTTTTCTTCCGTCTACCCACTCATACACCGTGGTCACTATTGCAGCGGCTGTCGGCCGTAATATATAGCTGATACTAGCTGCGGATTGTTCATGCACAACTCCTGTGCCTGCGCCATGCCCGTGCCGTACATTTTCGGTGCTCGGTGCTAAGTACATTGTGCCGGTCCTGTAAATGAATGGCGTCAACGGATTTATAATATAATACTATTATTTTTAAGCGCAATGTATGTATTCGGGTTTCATAGCGACTGTCCTAGCACCGTGCGTCACCTCTCACCAGACCGCCGCGCTCCTTCACTATTCCGATTACACACGGTTTATATAAAGCCCAGTAATCTGACGGATAGATGAGGTTTTCCGAATGCGTAACTTTCGCTATATTTTATGATGTTCTGAAGTCTATGCCTGCGAGAGGAAATGTCACCGGGATTTGTTTTTTGCATTATTTAGTGTTATAAATATTCGCGTGACGCCGTCTCATCCCATTTTTCATTCTCGCTTTGGTATCTGACCTGACCAGGATTACAGAGTCCCTAGCAACCGCCCTGTTATTAATCCGGCAAAATATGGACTAGAACGGTGGTCTTCAACCTGTGACTCTCCAAAACTACAACTCCCGGCATGCCCTGACGCCCCATGACAGGATGCGATATCTGTACATTGTGATATCGGGGGAAAGTCTACTGTGATTGGCTATTCACCATTAGACCTATTAACCAATTTTGTGTCTAAGAAGTGTAATTTTTCAATATTCTCGGCTATAAAACAAGACCAAAATTGCGGCTCTAGCTGCGATCTTCCCGGGGCTCGTACCTTAATTAGCAATGATGTATCATATACGTTCTAAACTACTGAAGCGCGTCGCTGCCAGGACGTATGAGGTCCGTCCTTGGCAGGGAAAGAATTAAAGGGAGGTGACCAGCTGATCATCACGGGTCTAGGGTCTAGCTTCCAAACCCGCTGTGGCTGGCCAAACTGGGATTCCCTCTCCCATGACGTCCGTATATGGTATTAGGGCACATGGACAGGGGTTGTTTTCTTGAGACCTCCTTTACCGTTACAATGTCCCTTTTGAAGCTGATCTTTTGGGGGCAATTGTATTTCCTTTACGGCCCCTGGAAGTATCAAAGAGACAAAAATTTAGGTAAGCGTCAAGTGCCCCCTTCTTGGTTTTGCTCGGCCTATGAGAAGTTATTTTCGAGTTTCTTATTTGGCACCCTGCAAAGCCATTTTGTGGGCTCCTTGTGGTTTTTAGGGCTTCTGTAAGTTTCCATATATAAATGGGCCAGTTTTGAGTGGCAAATTATTATTTTTTATGGATTTTGCTTACTCACGTTATCTTGTTGTTCCGTCCATGACCATTTTACATACAGTGATAAGAGGGAGGGTGAGACGGAACAGATGTCTCCAAGGACGCACAGACAAGACTTTTTGATTATATATTTTTTAATAACCTACTTTTGGAGAAAGTGGAGGACAATATCGGAGCGGCACAGGTTGCCTTAGCCCGTGTAAGCGGATGAGCTATCTTCCGCGCGGCGTTGGTACGTTACCTTACATCTTCAAGCTTCAGTCACCGCAGCCAGTCCTTATGTCATCGGGATAGTCCTGTATAAGTAACTTTTTATAGGGACTCTTCTAGATTGCAGCCTTGAAGTCCCATAGAAGCCATGTTTGTTTATGAAGGATTGTGCAGCCGGGTGGTGGGGCTCGTCGTGTAGCCCGGCTCGTCTGAAGATGGGAGCTGCGTACACACCTCACTTTCTGCATGCTCTAGTGAAGAGCAAATCTGCACATCCAGGATACACTCAGTCGTTTCCTTCATCTTTGGCCTCAACCTATTTACTGTACATGAGTAAACACGGAGCGAGCGCACGTTAACCCCTTCAGGGCCTTCCTTACGATATATCATACAGGGCATTCTATGTTTTTAGAATTGTGGTTGTCTCTTGTGGACTACCTGAATTACATTTTGGATCCCCTATAGTCACGGGGACAGTGTATGTGTTTTTGAGAGGGGGGGGGGGTGTTTTTGGATCAGGGTTGGCCAACCGTACTGCAAATACTTAATCCGTAGCAAGGCACCGGCTCGAATAAATAGACACCCCCCCCCCCTTTGCCCGGAGCGGAGTCCTGTGCTTGATATTTCGAGAGCTGTCTCGCCTTTGTTTTAGATTCATATGTTCTAGTGCAGTGGTCTGCAACGTGTGGTTCTCCAGCTGTTGCGAAACTACAACTCCCAACATGCCCAGTGGGATGCCGAAGAGCCACAGGTTCCAGACCGCAGACCTAAATTATCTTTTATTAGCGGAAAATTATTATGCGCATTTGATCGCTCAACAATTGGATCCAACCATTTAATGGGGTCTTGTTGGAATATGGACTCTGCCGAGGGACAATCGTAATGGAGGTCGGCGTGACGAAACGCGTCTATACGTCAGCATTTTCCAGTAGTTGCTGATTCTCTCGCCTAAGAATTGTTACAGGAAGTCGCCGTGTGTTTATATGGCTCCTCGAGATGTTGTAGTGTAAAGTGATAGTACGGAAAACACGACTATAACCCACTCTAAGGCCCTGTTCACGTGGTTTTTTTCTGCGTGAACCACGGCAAAAACCGCTGAAAAAAATGGCCGATATTGCCTCCCATTGATTTCAATGGGAGGTGGAGGCGTTTTTTTCCCGAGAGCGGAAAAAAATGCTCGCGGGAGAAAGAAGCGACGTGCTCTATCTTGAGGCGTTCTCCGCCTCAAAAACCCCATTGAAATCAATGGGAGATGGAAAAAAAAACGCTGCGAACGGCCGACGCCTTTTTTGGCGCGTATTATGGCAATAACCGCTCGCGTTTTTTTCTCCACAAATTTCAGAACAAAACGCGTGTGGGGCAAAACTACTTAAAAAAAAAAAAAATCGGAGCTGATTTTTACAGGCACAAAATAGCTCCTGATTTTCAGACGGTTTTGTAATGACTCGCGTTTTTCGCTGCGTATTTTACGGCCGTTATTGGAGCTGTTTTTCAAGGGAGTCAATGAAAAACGGCTCAAAAAACGGCCCAAGAAGTGACATGGACTTCGGGTATGTTCACACGCAAGGATTTCAGACGTAGTTCGGGCGTTTTACGCCTCGAATTACGCCTGAAAAACGGCTCCATTACGCCAACAAACATCTGCCCGTTGCTTGCAATTGGTCTTACGGTGTTCTGTTCCCACGAGGTGTCATTTTCCGCGTCGCTCTCAAAATACTGCGCGGAAAAAGACGCCCGCGAAAAAGAAGCGCAGGTCACTTTTTGCGAAAAGCCTCTGTATGAAATGGCGTATTTGTCTATGCTGTTGAAATCATCGACGGACGGTTAAAGGACTTTCTTTTGGCACCGGCCGGGTGATCGGGGACCTGTGCATACGTTCGGCCCACGTACACCCCCTTTAGTTAGTGCACCGTTATGTTGTCACGCTCCACCTACTGGCCTGGTGATGTCACTGCAGCCATCTATCGTGTCTTCGATGTACGAAAGATCCACGCGCTTTATTCAGATACGTGCGCAGCGGCAATATTCGTAACTTTTATGGCTTCGGACCGGGGGATGTTTGGGGTTTGCCACTCGGAAATTAAATGTTGCAATTTGTAACAGAGATCACGTGACTGGAACTAAATTGTTACATTGTTGTTTCACGTTTGTGTCGCGTTCTGACAGTAACGGGCCCCGGATAGACGAATTATCATAAACTTGGGCTCATGGTGACGATAAAGTTGGGTGATCTCCGCTGTGGGAGATGTTATGGGGGCCATAGAGGTTGTCACCCAGCTTTCCCAGGAACTGATAAAACAAAGGCCTGGCTGGTTATTATTTTGAACAACTTTTTTCCACCCCCTTGGCTATGACAGACATTAAGTTGTATCTATAAGCACATGATTCTGTCACCGGGACTATGACAACACTTCCGTAAGAGCCAACCAAGAAGAATTTACAATGCAAAGCGAGGCCAAAAAAAAAAATCACGGCATGAAAATCTTCCATGCATGTGTATGAAATCCTCCGGTTCCTGTTTCACATCTTCTACGTGTAAAACCTCAGATTCTTCTTCTTCTTCTGTTCTTTCACTTTAAGGTTTAAAGGGCCACAGACCCTAAAGTGGGCCTCTTCTAATAGTATGGCAGCGTTCTAAGAGGAGCGGCTGACATCAGTCACCTGACCTCAGCATCGGAGATTATGTGACATAAAGTAGCGATCTGCATCTGATCAGCCCTACAGCCTGCCTCTGAAAAGGCTGATAACAGGGAGCAATAGATTGTAGACTAGACTAGACTTTAGGTTGGCTGTTCCTTTAAGTTGGCCATAGATGGGACATTTTTTGTCAGTTTGGTTCAGAATCCGACTGTCCCATGTCCCATAACTCGACGTTGCGAGCCCAGTGCCGGCAGTTATCTGAATGGCGGCCGAATCTACAGGCGTGTATGGGACAGGTCTAGTCTTTCGCCTCCGGGTACACAGAGCTTACGGTCTGGTATTTGATGCAATGACCGAACATGATGACCTGCAGATGCAGCAGAGCTGTCTTGCAGGGCAGGAGCGAGTTCGTCATTAGGCACTCATGACATCACAATGGGGGAAAATTTGGCGCCGGCTAAAGTTGGACTAAAATTTGCATCCTTTTTTACTTTTATTAAGGTTTTCCGATTGTGGTGAGAAAAGGGGGCGGGGTCTTCCCTGGAATGACCGATTTTGTTGTAACTTGGAGTAAGTTATGGTGTAAATCTAAAACTGCTGGATTTGCATTACGGTCATGGAAAGCCAAAAGATGCGCCAAATATATTGAGAGTTGTGCACCTCTTATATGTGGCGCATTTTCCACCGACGTAAATACGTTTATAAGACTAGCGTTTGAAACGCCCGTCTTAAAGGGGTTCTCCCACAAATAACGTCTACCACCTATCAACAGGATAGGTGATAAATGCATGATCGCTGGGGGCTCCACCACTGGGACCCCCAGCGATCTCTAAATGGGGGTTCGGACCCATTCTTACTCTCTGCATGATCGCAGTTTGGAATGGAGTGGCGATCGCGCAGGTCTATGGGGCCGACGGAAACAGCCGAACGCTACATCCATTCAGAACTGCCATGGTGCAATGTCGAGGAATGCAGGTCGGGGGGGCCCCACCGCTATGACCGCCACCGATCTCTAAAACAGGGGTCCTGACCTGCGTCCATCCTCCGTGCACAATGGCCGTTCTGAATGGATGTAGCTCCCGGCTGATCCCGCCGGCCCCATAGACCTGTGCGACCGCCACTCCATTCCAAGCTGCAATGCAGGGAGTTGGAATGGGTCCGGATCCCATCGTTGAGGGTCCCAGTGGTGGGGCCCCCAGAATCCATACATTTATCACCGATCCGCTCCATTCCAGCGTGAAGGAGCGGGAGGATTCTGGAAATACTCTATTAACGAACCCAGTGATTGGACCGGTTGGATTTGAACCTGTCCGACAATTTGTTTCCCTTAAGATAAGCGGCGCCAGATGTTCTTGGCAGACGCTTATCTCTCCCTCTGTTTAAATAATATCCACACTCAGCTAAACACTCATGGTAATGGGGACAAATATCTTCTATATTTAGTCTACGGCATCATCTGCACTCAAAGTTATCTTTACGCACGATCTATGCAGCCCCAAAGAGTTAAAGGACACATTCAGCTCTACTACATCTATATATTCCGGTTAATGCTGAGTTACAGGTTGCATAGTGGAAGCACCAGAATCTGCTCACGTCTTCGGGAAGGATGTAGATCTCGCCTCGTGTACTGGCTCTGCTTACATTTGCCTTTTCCATCCAGCGGCCGCTGCCCCTCCCTGCAGGTTACAAGCCCCCCGACGTCCTCGTACCTTGCATGGGGTCTGTGCACTTTCTCTCCCATCTGCTCGCTATCCGCGGGCACACATGACTTGGCTTCCCGCTCGCTATGTCGCTTCCATTACTCAGCTCTGTCTCCCCTGTATTGATCTGGTACACGAGCAGCGACCAGTACCCGGAGCAGACGCTGGAATGTGGCGCTCTCTGAATTCTTGGCTCGGTGTCTTTTTATTATTTCGTATTGTCCTGCCCTGGCTTCCTCCTCTTTTTTTCCTGGTCAGGACGGGTAGCAGCAATGGATTATCCCAGGGCACGATGATAACTCCACCTTGTTTCCCTGTAGTCCAATAGCATCCTATCCGGAGATGCTCTGCCCTCCATAACATTACTTCCCCCCCCCCCTTCTACCCCCAGCACCTCCTGTGCCCCCTTAAATTCTACTCTTGTTTTTCCAACCACCAAGTTTAACAGTCAGGATTTACCTTTAAGTCAATTTTTTATTATTATACTTTTTTTGTATCTTTTTATTTTTTTCTTCAAGCTGCCCTGTAAGGTGAGTTATGCTTTTTTTTAATGTATATATTCGGTTGTATTAATTTGTTTTGCACTTTTTGGACGGATCAGGGAACAATTGCCCCTTGAGACCTTCAGGATGGGGCTGATTCATTGGGTGAAATCACTTTCTAATTGGGGAGGTTCTTGTCGTGCTGTTCCATTAATTGAGTGGTCAACGACTGTGCAGAATTAACAGGTTGTGGATGTATTCTATGGTCCTTGCAGATTATACTGTTCTTATGTGACTTGTATTTGTGTGTTCTGATCTTCTAGGACTTTATAAGGGATTCTGTATATTTTGCACTTGCTGTCTATACCATTCACGACTGTTTTTTCCTAGGCTTTAGGATCCTATACAGATCTAAGAAGAGCGTTTTACAGATTTTGCTTTTCCTATATAGTCAATTTTTTACTCTTGGGATTCAGTCCATATGAATTGTAGATAATTTTGGCACTTAGGGGACAGTAATGGGGGTACAGCTTACCCCAGAGAAGGTATGAGGTTCATTAGTGATTCATTTTAGGAATAGATCATTTATTACTATACAGAAATTATTCTGTTACTCATTACAACTCCTTAATCTGTACTGATTGCTGTTTTTCCAAAATTTGTTATCAGATTTTTGCACATTCCCTATAGTCATGTTGATTATTCGTCTGATCCCATCGCTGTCCTATTGCACTTTTTTTTATTTTTTTTCTCAACTAAAAGGTTTGTCTTTATTGGCAGGATTATGTGAATAATACATTAGTATAATGCTTTATACTTTAGCTTGCGTGGTGTTTGACAGATTAGGAGATTAGGATTAAGTGTACCGGTGATGATTCCGGAAAGCAGTGGTTTGCACAGTGTCACAGATGTCCTGGTCACACTAGTTTACCCGGGCTTTATAGAAGTGGGGTTTCCAGAGAGCTGGCTGACTGCACGATGTGTGTGGGAGTGTGCGCTGGGTTGCAGCAGCATCCTGCAGGATGACTGGGTCCTGCTCGCTCGCTGGATCCCACTGTGTCTTTTAACACTTGAGGGAGACATTGTCATTGGGAATTTGGCTGTAACTGATCTATGGGCTGCTGTTTTCAGATCGCTGGGCGGTTTGGGACTTTATGTTGTTTGTGTATATGTATCTATGTAGGTTTTTATACTTTTTTTTTTTTTTATGACCGTCTGATAATCTAGAATAGTTTATAATCTGCAACTATCGGGACCTGTAAGTGCCAGATTAAGGCCCTGTTCAGTTTTTTGGTGCGATTTTCTATGCAGAAACCGTGCCAAAAAACTTGCGAAAACGCCTCCTATTAATTTGAATCGGAGGTGTTTATTATTTTTTTCCGCGAGCGGAAAAAAACACTAGCCCGAAAAAGAAGCAACATGCCCTTTCTTCGGGCGTTTCCATCTCTGACTTCCCATTGACCTCAATGGGAGGCAGAGAAAGCGGTTTTCGCTGCGTTTTTTTGCCCGCAACGCTCAATGGCCGCGGCCGAAAGGAATACATTACTTTACTTTTATTTCTTAAATGTTCTGTCTCATATTGTTGGAACACTTTTTTTTTTCTTTTTTTAAATTTTTTATGCGGAAGTTCTTTTTATCGTTTCGCGTGACTCGTAAATTATTCATCATAAAATGTAGATTTCGGAGAATTAGAACAGCAGCATCTTTAGAAGTTGTAAAAAATTTACAATCTCCTGACCGGATTGTCTGGAACATGAAGATCTGGTTAATACAAAGCAGAAAATATTGTGAAAAATTAAAAAAAAAACAAGCTAGGATTCTAGGAGACGGTCAGCATGGTCGTGATATAATTGATCTAACTTGAAATAACTTACAGTCATTTACTATCGGCTGTGGTTATTTTTTAGGTCCTTTGTCGCCTTTTTCTTTGGGTTAATTCGGTAGCGTTATTAAGCAATACCTCCTTAATAGAGCATATGACGAATTTTCATGAAATTGCGGGTACAATATGGGCTAATACAGTTTTATAGGTGCCATATAGCTCCGTACTACTTGGAATTTGTATGGAAACGTAATACAATCGTGTGCATGAGGCTTTAGGGCGAGTCTGTGCCCAGGTACGTAGCTCTGGCTCATTGCCTGGTTGGCTTGCCACTGTTAAGGGGTAACCATGACTTGATATAACAATACACACTTCCTTCTACTCACTTGCTGAATACATTGTCTTTTTGTTGGTGGAAATTGCATCCTATGGCAGAACAAAAAGTTGGTTTACAGCCAACACGATCAAGAAAGAAAAGATCTCGTCCAATTTTAAGAAGTCAAGTGGCCCCATCCTCTCGTTTTTAATATATACATACTACACTGTACCAAAAAGAAACCCAAAAAGTGAGGACTTTTTTTCATCGGCACTTGGACTGTCTTAGCCCGAGAGCGACCTGTAAGGAGATGGACCGTTCGACTGCTTCTAGCTTCTTGGAGAAGATTCACGTCCTCATTGACTTGCTCCGGTCTCTGAAGGTCATCCAATCCCTATGATGTTGAGATCAGTGCTCCGTAGAGGTCATACCATCTGTTTCATAATTATTTGTTATTCTTATCGATAAAGATGGCAGCCACGTGGCTCGGGTTATTAACATTAATCTGTCCCACTACGTCTGCCGAAGGGCCAACACCCACCTGATGGGATTGTTGATTGAGAATCAAACGTTAAGGATTCCATTAAAAAGATTTTGAGTTTTAGACAAACTATTTTTTGTTGGAAAGGTCCCCCGATGATAAGTTGCTCAAAGGGCATCGTCTTGTGGTTGGGACCTCCAGCGATCAGTGGGGAGGAACCTGGCAGCAAACATTCAATTTTCCTGCAGCACCACCGCTGGGGAAATGAAGCATTACACAATCCACATTGAAATCAATGGGCTTTACTGATGTGTCGGCCATCTAGAGGAAGATATGCGCTTTGTAGCTGATCTCAGCTGTGGATTATGGATAAAGGGTCTGGATTGGGGACCCCTGATTAATTGGCGACTCAGAGTCCTTGTGTTTTATATTTATAGGGAAGTTTCTAAGGTTTTGCTTCATACTCTTTAGTGTAGGTCTTCTGGAAAAAAAATTCCTAGGGTCTTCCATGAAGACCAGTTCTCTTGACTATAGAGGGGGGTAGTTGGGTTTCCCAGTTGGGGTTTGTGAATTCAGAGCTGATACCAGTGGTCGAGCGCTGTGTTTTGGAGTCCTCATCCCGGCCTGTCCTATGTGTTTCTTGGGTAGAGCTCGGAGAGCACAGCTTGAGATCCCCATCAGATTTTTCTGATGCCGGGTTGTTGCTATCCCCACTTTTGCTATGGATTTAATACTTCTGTACATGTGATCTACAACAAGCCCCTGGAAATAGGTATAAATGATCATACTGAAAAAATATATATATCTGGGGATCCTAATTTCGGCCATTTATGTCTCGATTGGCTCGGCCAATAGTTGTCTTAAAATATTGTTAGCTGCTTTCAATTGTAATTATCTGAAAATGGGACGTGTTTGTATAGGTCTCCAATGTGCTGTACATGGACTACAATGGATAAGGATGTTCTATTTTGTTGGGGGAGGGGAGATTCACCTCATCCCCCCCCCCCCCTCCAAGTGTCATACTCTTCCTATCCAATATGTGTGACCAGCTTAAAGGGTAACTAATCCTTTAAAAAAAAAACTTTTGACATGTCAAAAGTTATGATCGGTGGGGGTCCGAGCACGGGGACCCCCCACCGATCGCTAAAACAAAGTGGCAGGAGCGCCCGGGTAAGCTCTGTGCCACTTTTTTTCTAATTGGCTTTTTTCGGAGCGGAGTACAGGCTCCATAGAAAGTCTGAGCTTGTACACCGCTCGCTCGGGTTTCTGAGGATAACCGGTCAGAAACGATACAGCACAGCAGTGTTCCTGCTGCTTCGTTTTAACAATTGGTGGGGGTCTTCGTGATCGGGCCCCCACCGATCAATACTTCTGACATGTCACAATTATTTTAAAAGTTTAGTTACCCTTTAAGAAGTAAGTAGTTCAGTTTTGGTAACTTTTTGACTACGTCTTGTGAAATTTCTTTATTTGGTTTCTTACTCAAATATCATTCGGCAGTCTCCACTTTCATGTAGTCCCCAAACCTGATACTCCATATTTCCAAAACTCCAGCCCTAAACATGTTACATAAGAGCGGCATCAGATTCCTGTTTTCTTGTGACGTGCTGCCTTCATTCCTTGACCGGACACCTGCTGGTGTCGGGGTTATCTTGGACTCGGACTTGTCTTTCACCCTCTACATTACTTGCGAAGTCATGACCTTCACTATAAATATCTCCTCTCACTTCACTATTAATACCCTAATCCTTTCTCTCATCAACTATTGTAACTATTGGCAGCCATTGCTCTGGATGTCTATGTCCTCTACAAGAACATTCAAAGCTTCGGTTCTTATCTGCAAAGCTCTTAGTTTACCACCCGACTGGTGCTCTCTGACCTAAGCATGACCTTGAATTATCATCCTCTCTGATCATGACCTCCTTTTCTTGTCTCTATACTTTTTCTCTCGTGCTTCACCTGTACTCTGGGATGCTCAACCTTGTACCTGGCTAGACTAAAGGCCCTTTTACATGGGCCAATTATCGGGCAAACGAGCATTCACAGAACGCTCGTTCCCGATCATTGCCCTGTGTAAACGATCAGCCGATGAACGCTCGTTCCCAATCATTGCCCTGTGTAAACGATCAGCCGATGAACGCTCGTTCCCGATCATTGACCTGTGTAAACGATCAGCCGATGAACGCTCGTTCCCGATCATTGCCCTGTGTAAACGATCAGCCGATGAAGGCTCGTTCCCGATCATTGCCCTGTGTAAACGATCAGCCGATGAATGCTCGTTCCCGATCATTGCCCTGTGTAATCGATCAGCCGACGAACGCTCGTTCCCGATCATTGCCCTGTGTAAACAATCAGCCGACGAACGCTCGTTCCCGATCATTGCCCTGTGTAAACGATCAGCCGATGAATTCTCGTTCATCGGCTGATTGTATTGTTTATGCAGCTGAAAATATTATAGTTGTCGGCATCACATCTCCCAGGGAAACGCTCTGTCGATATGATGGAAATGGACGTATGATCGTAGTAACGAGCCCTCGTCACCATACTAGCTCATTGTGATAGGAGCAAACGAGTGCTGATCAACGAGCTGTCTCGTTGATCGGCGCTCGTTTACACAGCCCCCGTCAGGCCGTGTAAGAGGACTCTAAGGTATCTAATAATAATTTTGCAGTGGAAATTCGGTCAGAGTGGATTAATCGGTTGTAATTGTCGATCCTGCATGTACCGTGTAATCCGTTGCACGGAGCCTATAGGTGGCACGCCTTAGCCTCTGTATGGCACCGCATTGCTGGAATTTGCGAGCAGGGACCCCTCACCACAATAAAGATCCACAGCCTTCTACTGAACACTCTGCTCCTTCAAAAATTCTAAAATTATTGCAACTCGGAGACTACCGCCGATTTTTCTTCCAGTTTGGTAATATAGTGCGCGGCTAAATGATCCCCGCCAATGAGGCCTGTCTGACTTGTCACATTGACCCTAAGACCTTTGTCTAAAATGCCTCCGTTGGCAGTTCGGTCATGTCCTAGTAAGAATAGTGCGGCATGCAGCGTTGTTCTTCTTGTCGAAGTGATGCAACCTTATTAAAATTCAATGGGGGGATAGTCGGTGCCGTTGGTATACGTCATACCAGCGATCCAGCAGTACGCCATGGGCGTTACATTGAGATGTGAACAGAGTCTAAAGTTGCATTCGATCATCTCAACGTGTAAATATTTTTGATGACCACTTTCCAAATTGGGATTGTGGATCTTCAGCTATACAAAAATGTCAATCGTAGGAGCGGGGTCCTTTCTACTTTTCTTATATCTTCTCCTCGTTCTTCGGAATAGGTTGGCGTTAATTACGTAATGGATAATGACTAGTGATTTGCGTATCCTCTATGATGGCATGTGACTCCCGGGGACTGAAGAAGCGGAGACGGAAACTTCTTCCCTACTGTCTGAACTCTATTATCAATTTATATTTTAATCTGCAGATCCTGCATGATTGATCAGAGCGTATCCGCTGACAAGTGCTATCCAGATATCTGCACCGGAATGTTCCTTACCCGCAGAGTTATCAAAGCTTTTCCATCATCTCGAATGATGAACACTTCACTCTCTGACATTCTGCTAAAACCTGCAAAATAAAAGTCATTGTTAAACGCCTGAAGATCCTGGAATATAGATGAAAATTTATGGATCTCGTTTGATTATGTGAAGTTCTCAATCCCTTGGTGCGGACGAGAGGCAAAACGCGTTTTCGTTAACAGTCCTGGCTATTTATTGCATAATTTTAAGGATGGCCTTTATTAAAGTAAGAAAAGTTATACTTATTAGATTAAAAACCGTACTATCCTACCGGGAATGCCGGGTTTATAAAGCACCTGGACAATAGACCTTTTTTATTGCCAGGTAAATCTGGCGTGGTTCAGTAGTGTGCGCCACATTTAATAACGGCCGATCTTTGTTGGGAATAATGGTGCACAGTACAATAATTCGGCAGAGTGATTCTCCTCGTGTTCTAGATCTGCACGGTTTATTCTCTCAATTTCGATCTCTGTTCCAAACTCTTTTTCCTCTCTCTTCCTCTCCCACTCGCTTAACCTCTCTCTTCCTCTCCCGTTCGCGCACCCTCTCTCTTTCTCTCCCACTCGCGCACCCTCTCTTCCTCTCCCGTTCGCGCACCCTCTCTTCCTCTCCCGTTCGCGCACCCTCTCTTCCTCTCCCGTTCGCGCACCCTCTCTCTCTTCCTCTCCCGCTCGCGCACACCCTCTCCTCCTCTCCCGCTCGCGCACACCCTCTCTCTTCCTCTCCCGCTCGAGCACACCCTCTCTCTTCCTCTACCGCTCGCGCACACCCTCTCTCTTCCTCTCCCGCTTGCGCACACCCTCTCTTCCTTTCCCGCTCGCACACACCCTCTCTCTTCCTCTCCCGCTCGCGCACACCCTCTCTCTTCCTCTGCCGCTCGCGCACACCCTCTCTCTTCCTCTCCCGCTCGCGCACACCCTCTCTCTTCCTCTCCCGCTCGCGCACACCCTCTCTCTTCCTCTCCCGCTCGCGCACACCCTCTCTCTTCCTCTCCCGCTCGAGCACACCCTCTCTCTTCCTCTCCCGCTCGCGCACACCCTCTCCTCCTCTCCCGCTCGCGCACACCCTCTCTCTTCCTCTCCCGCTCGAGCACACCCTCTCTCTTCCTCTCCCGCTCGCGCACACCCTCTCTCTTCCTCTCCCGCTCGCGCACACCCTCTCTCTTCCTCTCCCGCTTGCGCACACCCTCTCTCTTCCTCTCCCGCTCGCGCACACCCTCTCTCTTCCTCTCCCGCTCGCGCACACCCTCTCTCTTCCTCTCCCGCTCGCGCACACCCTCTCTCTTCCTCTCCCGCTTGCGCACCCCCTCTCTCTTCCTCTCCCGCTCGCGCACCCCCTCTCTCTTCCTCTCCCGCTCGCGCACCCCCTCTCTCTTCCTCTCCCGCTCGCGCACCCCCTCTCTCTTCCTCTCCCGCTCGCGCACCCCCTCTCTCTTCCTCTCCCGCTCGCGCACCCCCTCTCTCTTCCTCTCCCGCTCGCGCACCCTCTCTCTTCCTCTCCCGCTCGCGCACCCTCTCTCTTCCTCTCCCGCTCGCGCACCCTCTCTCTTTCTTCCTTCCTCTCCCTCTCGCAATATAACTACTATAATACTGCTCCTATATACAAGATTATAACTACTATAATACTGCCCCCTATATACAAGAATATAACTACTATAATACTGCCCCCTATATACAAGAATATAACTACTATAATACTGCTCCCTATATACAAGAATATAACTACTATAATACTGCCCCCTATATACAAGAATATAACCACTATAATACTGCCCCCTATATACAAGAATATAACTACTATAATACTGCTCCCTATATTCAAGAATATAAGTATTATAATACTGCTCCTATATACAAGAATACAACTACTATAATACTGCCCCTATATACAAGAATATAACTACTATAATACTGCCCCTATATACAAGAATATAACTACTAGAATACTGCTCCTATATACAAGAATATAACTACTAGAATACTTCTCCTATATACAAGAATATAACTACTAGAATACTGCCCCCTATATACAAGAATATAACTACTATAATACCTCTCCCTATATACAAGAATATAACTACTATAATACTGCCCCCTATATACAAGAATATAACTACTATAATACTGCTCCCTATATACAAGAATATAACTACTATAATACTGCCCCCTATATACAAGAATATAACTACTATAATACTGCCCTCTATATACAAGAATATAACTACTATAATACTGCCTCCTATATACAAGAATATATCTACTATAATACTGCCCCCTATATACAAGAATATAACTACTATAATACTGCTCCCTATATACAAGAATATAACTACTATAATACTGCTCCCTATATACAAGAATATAACTACTATAATACTGCCCACTATATACAAGAATATAACTACTATAATACTGCCCCTACATACAAGAATATAACTACTAAAATACTGCCCCTATATACAAGAATATAACTATTATAATACTGCTCCTATATACAAGAATATAACTACTATAATACTGCCCCCGATATACAAGAATATAACTACTATAATACTGCTCCTATATACAAGAATATAACTACTATAATACTGCCCCTATATACAAGAATATAACTACTATAATACTGCCCCCTATATACAAGAATATAACTACTATAATACTGCCCCCTATATACAAGAATATAACTACTATAATACTGCCCCCTATATACAAGAATATAACTACTATAATACTGCCCCTATATACAAGAATATAACTACTATAATACTGCTCTCTGTATACAAGAATATAACTACTATAATACTGCTCCTATATACAAGAATATAACTACTATAATACTGCCCCTATATACAAGAATATAACTACTATAATACTGCCCCCTATATACAAGAATATAACTACTATAATACTGCCCCCTATATACAAGAATATAACTACTATAATACTGCTCCATATACAAGAATATAACTACTATAATACTGCTAATATATATATATAAGAATATAACTACTATAATACTGCCCCCTATATACAAGAATATAACTACTATAATACTGACCCCTATATACAAGATTATAACTACTATAATACTGCTCCTATATACAAGAATATAACTACTATAATACTGCTCCTATATACAAGAATATAACTACTATAATACTGCCCCTATGTACAAGAATATAACTACTATAATACTGCCCCCTATATACAAGAATATAACTACTATAATACTGCTCCATATACAAGAATATAACTACTATAATATTCCTCCTATATACAAGAATATAACTACTATAATACTGCCCCTATATACAAGAATATAACTACTATAATACTGCTCCTATATACAAGAATATAACTACTATAATACTGCCCCTATATACAAGAATATAACTACTATAATACTGCTCCTATATACAAGAATATAACTACTATAATACTACCTCCTATATACAAGAATATAACTACTATAATACTGCTAATATATATAAGAATATAACTACTATAATACTGCCCCCTATATACAAGAATATAACTACTATAATACTGCCCCTATGTACAAGAATATAACTACTATAATACTGCCCCCTATATACAAGAATATAACTACTATAATACTGCTAATATATATAAGAATATAACTACTATAATACTGCCTCCTATATACAAGAATATAACTACTATAATACTGCCCCTATATACAAGAATATAACTACTATAATACTACCCCCTATATACAAGAATATAACTACTATAATACAGCCCCCTATATACAAGAATATAACTACTATAATACTGCTCCTATATACAAGAATATAACTACTATAATACTGCCTCCTATATACAAGAATATAACTACTATAATACTGCTCCTATATACAAGAATATAACTACTATAATACTGCCTCCTATATACAAGAATATAACTACTATAATACTGCTCCTATATACAAGAATATAACGACTATAATACTACCCCTATATACAAGAATATAACTACTATAATACTGTCCCCTATATACAAGAATATAACTACTATAATACTGCTCCTATATACAAGAATATAACGACTATAATACTACCCCCTATATACAAGAATATAACTACTATAATACAGCCCCCTATATACAAGAATATAACTACTATAATACTGCTCCCTATATACAAGACTATAACTACTATAATACTGCTCCTATATACAAGAATATAACTACTATAATACTGCCTCCTATATACAAGAATATAACTACTATAATACTGCCCCTATATACAAGAATATAACTACTATAATACTGCCCCCTATATACAAGAATATAACTACTATAATACTGCCTCCTATATACAAGAATATAACTACTATAATACTACCCCTATATACAAGAATATAACTACTATAATACTGCCTCCTATATACAAGAATATAACTACTATAATACTACCTTCTATATACAAGAATATAACTACTATAATACTGCCCCTATATACAAGAATATAACTACTATAATACTGCCTCCTATATACAAGAATATAACTACTATAATACTGCCCCTATATACAAGAATATAACTACTATAATACTGCTCTCTGTATACAAGAATATAACTACTATAATACTGCTCCTATATACAAGAATATAACTACTATAATACTGCCCCCTATGTACAAGAATATAACTACTATAATACTGCCCCCTATGTACAAGAATATAACTACTATAATACTGCCCCTATATACAAGAATATAACTATTATAATACTGCCCCTATATACAATTATATAACTACTATAATACTGCCTCCTATATACAAGAATATATCTACTATAATACTGCTCCTATATACAAGAATATAACTACTATAATACTGCCCCGTATATAAAAGAATATAACTACTATAATACTGCTCCTATATACAAGGATATAACTACTATAATACTGCCCCCTATATACAAGAATATAACTACTATAATACTGCTCTCTGTATACAAGAATATAACTACTATAATACTGCTCCTATATACAAGAATATAACTACTATAATACTGCCCCGTATATAAAAGAATATAACTACTATAATACTGCTCCTATATACAAGGATATAACTACTATAATACTGCCCCCTATATACAAGAATATAACTACTATAATACTGCTCTCTGTATACAAGAATATAACTACTATAATACTGCTCCTATATACAAGAATATAACTACTATAATACTGCCCCTATATACAAGAATATAACTACTATAATACTGCCCCCTATATACAAGAATATAACTACTATAATACTGCCCCCTATATACAAGAATATAACTACTATAATACTGCCCCCTATATACAAGAATATAACTACTATAATACTGCCCCTATATACAAGAATATAACTACTATAATACTGCTCCTATATACAAGAATATAACTACTATAATACTGCCCCTATATACAAGAATATAACTACTATAATACTGCCCCCTATATACAAGAATATAACTACTATAATACTGCCCCCTATATACAAGAATATAACTACTATAATACTACCTCCTATGTACAAGAATATAACTACTATAATACTGCTAATATATATATAAGAATATAACTACTATAATACTGCCCCTATATACAAGAATATAACTACTATAATACTGACCCCTATATACAAGATTATAACTACTATAATACTGCTCCTATATACAAGAATATAACTACTATAATACTGCTCCTATATACAAGAATATAACTACTATAATACTGCCCCTATGTACAAGAATATAACTACTATAATACTGCCCCCTATATACAAGAATATAACTACTATAATACTGCTCCATATACAAGAATATAACTACTATAATATTCCTCCTATATACAAGAATATAACTACTATAATACTGCCCCTATATACAAGAATATAACTACTATAATACTGCTCCTATATACAAGAATATAACTACTATAATACTGCCCCTATATACAAGAATATAACTACTATAATACTGCTCCTATATACAAGAATATAACTACTATAATACTACCTCCTATATACAAGAATATAACTACTATAATACTGCTAATATATATAAGAATATAACTACTATAATACTGCCCCCTATATACAAGAATATAACTACTATAATACTGCCCCTATGTACAAGAATATAACTACTGTAATACTGCCCCCTATATACAAGAATATAACTACTATAATACTGCCTCCTATATACAAGAATATAACTACTATAATACTGCCCCTATATACAAGAATATAACTACTATAATACTGCCTCCTATATACAAGAATATAACTACTATAATACTGCTCCTATATACAAGAATATAACTACTATAATACTGCCTCCTATATACAAGAATATAACTACTATAATACTGCTCCTATATACAAGAATATAACGACTATAATACTACCCCCTATATACAAGAATATAACTACTATAATACAGCCCCCTATATACAAGAATATAACTACTATAATACTGCTCCCTATATACAAGAATATAACTACTATAATACTGCTCCTATATACAAGAATATAACTACTATAATACTGCCTCCTATATACAAGAATATAACTACTATAATACTGCCCCTATATACAAGAATATAACTACTATAATACTGCCCCCTATATACAAGAATATAACTACTATAATATTGCCTCCTATATACAAGAATATAACTACTATAATACTACCCCTATATACAAGAATATAACTACTATAATACTGCCTCCTATATACAAGAATATAACTACTATAATACTGCCCCTATATACAAGAATATAACTACTATAATACTGCTGTCTGTATACAAGAATATAACTACTATAATACTGCTCCTATATACAAGAATATAACTACTATAATACTGCCCCCTATGTACAAGAATATAACTACTATAATACTGCCCCCTATGTACAAGAATATAACTACTATAATACTGCCCCTATATACAAGAATATAACTACTATAATACTGCCCCTATATACAATTATATAACTACTATAATACTCCTCCTATATACAAGAATATAACTACTATAATACTGCCTCCTATATACAAGAATATATCTACTATAATACTGCTCCTATATACAAGAATATAACTACTATAATACTGCCCAGTATATAAAAGAATATAACTACTATAATACTGCTCCTATATACAAGAATATAACTACTATAATACTGCCTCTATATACAAGAATATAACTACTATAATACTGCCTCCTATATACAAGAATATAACTACTATAATACTGCTCCTATATACAAGGATATAACTACTATAATACTGCCCCCTATATACAAGAATATAACTACTATAATACTGTCCCTATATACAAGAATATAACTACTATAATACTGCTCCTATATACAAGAATATAACTACTATAATACTGCCCCCTATATACAAGAATATAACTACTATAATACTGTCCCTATATACAAGAATATAATTACTATAATACTGCCCCCTATATACAAGACTATAACCACTATAATACTGCCTCCTATATACAAGAATATAACTACTATAATACTGCCACCTATGTACAAGAATATAACTACTATAATACTGCCCCTATATACAAGAATATAACTACTATAATACTGCTCCTATATACAAGAATATAACTACTATAATACTGCCCCGTATATAAAAGAATATAACTACTATAATACTGCTCCTATATACAAGAATGTAACTACTATAATACTGCCTCTATATACAAGAATATAACTACTATAATACTGCCTCTATATACAAGAATACAACTACTATAATACTGCCTCCTATATACAAGAATATAACTACTATAATACTGCTCCTATATACAAGAATATAACTACTATAATACTGCCTCCTATATACAAGAATATAACTACTATAATACTGCTCCTATATACAAGAATATAACTACTATAATACTGCCCCGTATATAAAAGAATATAACTACTATAATACTGCTCCTATATACAAGAATATAACTACTATAATTTTGCCTCTATATACAAGAATACAACTACTATAATACTGCCTCCTATATTCAAGAATATAACTACTATAATACTGATCCCTATAATACAAGAATATAACTACTATAATACTGTCCACTATATACAAGAATATAACTACTATAATACGCCTCCTATATACAAGAATATAACTACTATAATACTGCCCCCTATATACAAGAATATAACTACTATAATACTGCCTCCTATATACAAGAATATAACTACTATAATACTGCCCCCTATATACAAGAATATAACTACTATAATACTGCTCCTATATACAAGAATATAACTACTATAATACTGTTCCTATATACAAGAATATAACTACTATAATACTGCCCCTATATACAAGAATATAACGACTATAATACTGCCCCTATATACAAGAATATAACTACTATAATACTTCTCCTATATACAAGAATATAACTACTATAATACTGCCCCCTATATACAAGAATATAACTACTATAATACTGCCCCTATATACAAGAATATAACGACTATAATGCCCTACTGAGATTTTTGGTGTGATGTGTCGTGCATCTGCACTTGTATTCGCCCCATTCGGTGTTATATTCCCCAAAAAAATTCCCACGACGCAGAATGAAGTGGGTGCAGAAATTTTTCGTTGCCTTCAAATGGAGTTGGGTAAACTCTATTCACTTGCGTTGGAGGTGGATTAGCTTTGGACTTTTTCGTGGAAATCGCAACAAAATACTCGTCCGTTCTGGACAGGACCTATCCGTTTTCCAATTTCGGGTCTTTTCATCCCTCCTTTTGGCCGTACACTTCTGTACAGTGATGTTCTCTGTGTGGAGAGATAAGCGGCTGAGGACTGTGTACATACACTATGTTTTTTAAATAACTTTCCACCAATTACGCATTATAGCCGTTTAGTCTATTGAACTGGAGAGCGAGGCAATATATATATATATATATATATATATATATACACAGTCATTCTGCACACATTTTATTTGACATATATATATATATATGGAAGTGTTGTGATGTCTGGCGTGTCGCTGGCTCTCATGTGAGTGCTGATATAATGTGTATAGTCGGACTCGGTTATATAAATACGTCTATAGACACCATGGTCATTCCAACTAAAGAAGAAGACGGGAACAGCACGGCTCCAACTTCTTTTTGAAGCTTTATGGTGCACGCCAGACTAGGTGCATGGTCCCAATCGTCCCCAAAATAGATAGTAAAAAAAAAAAAAGAAGGTAGGCAGCACTCAAGGGGTGCGAATAAATCACCAGGGGTTTATTCCAGGTGCGACATTTTGGCTTGTATTAAGACTTTAGCAAACATAGAACTTTAAGGCTAGACCTTCCTATGACTCTTGGTCACCTGTGGGTTTCGGTCGACCTCCGTGGTTCCCTAGGAGGGAAACATTGCGCAAAAGTTCACTCACTAGAGCAAGTAGTGAAGCTGTGTGATTGTGCAGGCAATGTAAGCACAAAAGGTATCGTCGACAGCCGGGATTGTAGTCCAGTGCATGCTATCGTCAGCCGCAATGGGTAGAAATGCACAAAATTGTCATCCACGGCTGTAACGTCACTCGAAGGGTCACCAACTAATGATCAGACCGATACCAGGGATGAGATGGACGAGTACTAAAGACAGGCCTCGTAAGAATCCAACGTCAAAAAGTCTCCGATATTGATACAAGGAGAAGAGAAGAAGAAAAATTCTGATTGGCTTGTTGATTCAGTTCCAGGAGTTTTAGGCATGTTGCGCCATTTTTCTTTTCTTACATTTTTGGTTAATTCATCTTCTCGCGTCCATGTTCAGCCAGTTTTCCTGGCTCCAGATTGCCTTAATCTTCGTTTAATACATCCCCTGACCAGAGACTAGAGATTTTTTTGGGGACCAAAATATGCCCTTTTACGGATTCACACGACTTCCTGCTGCCTCCTCGTCCTATCGTGCCTCCTTACCATTCTCTAAGGGAGAATACCTCCATAATACGTAGCGCAGGTTTTTAGCGATTCCGACAGAGAAAAAAATCTGTATGCCGCCCTAAATTTATCGGGACTCCTCGGACTGTCTATATAAACCTCAGGACTCCCCCCAGAAACCCATAATAGTCAGAGGCTCCTCCAATGACGTCATCATTGCTCTTATCAAACCAGTCAATGTGCCATTCACTACAATGCCCATCTTGTCTCCACCCCACCGGGGACAAGCTGCCCCTCTGATCACATTTTACAGATCTAATCATACAATGCATTTCTCATAATAGTATTCACAGCATAATAGACTTTTTTTTTTTTTTTTAAATTTTGTAATTTTTTTTTTATTCTATTCGGGTGGTGTTTTCCTTTTTAGCTTCTTTGTTGGGTGATTTTTAGACACTTCACTTCTCTAATTGAGAATTTTTTTGGCAGGGAGTTCGCAAATCAAAAAATAAACCTTGGTAGCCTCTTTGTTGTGAGGTAATCTATGGGGAACCTGTCGCCAACACTCATTGTACTTTGCTAATCCGACCCTGCTCTCCAAAACAAGAGACCTTTTTTTTTTTTCCCCGATGCCTTCATTAGACCTGAGCGTCTTCCCGGACCGCCATCAACACAGTCAATTTTTTATTATTATTTTTATTGTTTTCATTGTTTTTTTTGTCATTTTAGACTTGGACCAGGTTTGTCATTTCAGGTTTGTACTGATAGAAAGCAAATTGTGCAGCTCAATGAGCTGAATTCGGTGAATCTATTTACTCCAATCTGTTTAGGACAGTTCGCTTAACCCCTTCCCGACGTAAACAACTTTCAGATTTTCATTTTCGTTTTTTTTCCTCCCCACATTCCAGAAGCCATACCATCTTTATTTTTCCACTGATATAGTGCTATGAGGGCTTGATTTTTGCAGGACGAGTTGTAATTTTTCGTAGCACCATTTATTTTGCCGTATAATATACTAGGAAACGGGAAAAAAATTATTTGTGCGGTAGAAAATGAAAAAAAACAGCGATTCCTCCATGGTTTTTTACGCGCTGTTTTTACGGAATTCACTGTGCAATTAAAACAACATGTTAACTTTATTCTGCGGGTCAATACGGTTACGGCGATACCAAATATATATCGTTTTTTCTATATTTTACTACTTTTACAAGTAAAAACCGAAGTGTAAAAAGAAAATTTATTTTGCGTCGCCAAATTCCGAGGGGCATAACTTTTTTATTTTTCCGTCGATTAAGCGGTACGAGGGCTTATTTTTTTGCGGGAAAAGCTGTCGTTTTTAATAATACCATTTTGGTGTAAATGCGACGGTTTGATCGCTTTTTATTTCATTTTTTTGTGGGAGATGAGGGGACCAACAAATAGACATTCTGGCGTTTCCAAATTTTTTTTTTTTACGGCGTTCACCGTGCGGGTTAAGTAATGATATATTGTAATAGTTCAGAATTTTATGGACGCGGCGATACCAATTATGTTTATTTTTTATTTATTTTTTACTATGCTCTAGGGGGAAAATGGGAAAAGGGGGGTTTTTTGAACTTTAAATTTTTTTTATACACAAAAAAAAAAACTTTAACTAATTTTTACTTTTTTTTATTAGTCCCCCTAGGGGACTTCAACCAACTAATTTATAGCAGTATATCGTGATTCTGACAGGCCAGAGGCAGGACTTAATAGGTGTACAAAGATGGCCCCCAGGCAGCCATAGCAACCATCGCCCCCCCCCCCCCGCGATTGCGTTGCGGGGGGCGCGATGAGATGTTAGAGGGGGTCGCCCCCCTCTTTCTCACAATTTAAATGCTGCGGTCGGTATTGACAGCGGCATTTAACTAGTTAAACTAGCGGGATCGCGCTCAAGCCGATCATATACAGCCGATCATATACAGCCGACACCGACATCGTCCGGAGCGAGCTATGTCGGGAAGGGGTTAAAGGGGTTTGTACAGGGTTAAAAAACATGGCTGCTTTCTCCAAAAAATGGCACCCCCTCTGTCCACAGTTTGAGCAGTGTTCACGTCAATTGTGCTTAAGGCCCTATTACACCGGCCGATTTTGGCCGGTGCAGCGAGCGCCGATCAACGAGACGTCATTGACCAGCGCTCCGATGATCCTGTCACAAGGAGCTATGGATGGGGACGAGCGGTCATCACGCCAATCGCTCGTCCCCATGCATTATTATTATTATTATTATGTTGGCAGCGTGTCTCCCAGTTTACAGAGGGAGATGTGCTGCCGACAACGTTATTTTACTTTTTTAAACCGATACGATCAGCCGATGAACGATCGTTTGCCCGATAATTGCCCAGTGTAAAACCCCTTTAGCTGCAATACCAGACACAATCCATTTACAGGGGTGGCGCTGTTTTGGATAGAAGGCAGCCATGTTTTTTTTTTTCAATCCTGTACAACCCATTTTAAGATCGTCACCACCCAGTAAGCCGATTGAGGCTTACTTTTAGAGTTAGGGACTTCGTATTTATGGGAATTTGTCTTACAGTTCAATGGCATAACAAGGTGCCCTCATGTTCCTGGCATTTAGTGTTTCCTATAGCCACTCCACCTGTTGAACCGGTTTTTCTTTGTCTAGACCCTATCTATTAGATAGGCTTGACCCAAAATGGGTTTCAGAAAACCAGACCTTCCCTTTAACCATTTAAACACTCCTTATTGCTATTTAGCACTGGGACCCGCACCTATCTCCAGAACGGGGGTCATCCAACCACCGTCCCGAAGCATCCGGGCAGACATAAGTGCACAGATGTGCACGGCTCTCTCCATTTATTTCTTTTGGACTTACCGAAACAGCCGAGCGGGACAGAGGTTGAGTGATCCCCGTTTTGGAGATAGATGCGGGTCCCTGCTCTAGGACCGGCCTTTATGAGACATTTTATAGCATATCCCAATTTTTGAGGTGCATCAAGAGAACAACAAGCTCAATCTACCTAATGTGGAGCCATTATCTTTGCGTAAGAGTTCCCTAGGACATGTCAATGTCTATGTTAGTGAGTCACGGACTACACGCAACCATGTCCTTGGAGTTTAAGGGTGCAGGGGCGTTAATTCTTTTCAATTTATAAATAGATTTGTATGATAAAACATTTGACTAATTTACGCAGCAGGGTGGCTGACGAAATTCAGAAGGCAATACAAAATAATAACCTTATGAGATGATCAGCTGGGAACGTTCCATAACCTGTCATTACGAATAATGGATTCATCTCTGCGTGGTGTAATGCCGTAGATCACATGGCCTCTTGCCGAGATCAGGAACTGAAAGTTTGAGTTGTGTTTGTCAAAAAAATGAAGAACTTCCAAGCAACTTATCCACTTGTGTAATCTAACAAAGGCGCCTGAGGGTGAAATACGGAGGAATCTAACTCCAGTTGAGAGAAATTCCAGATTGACGAGTCTTTGCTGTTGTACTTTGCACATCAATGAAGGGAAGGCATTCATATTCGTCTTTTTTTTTTGGTGTAGAACCCATCAAGAACATGGTGGATCTTGATTCAACGTGGTTGCAAAGAAGTCTTTGCAACTCCATGATGATGATCAACCATCACTAGGACCACCCATGTTGGGCAGATGTTACGTAGATAGCCAGACAGTAGGACTCATGTGGTGACTATTTCCATTCCATTGTGTTGCAGAAGTTTTGGACAAGTCTACGCCGTATGGGTGAGTGCTCGGTGATAGTGAGTTTGCCCGATATGTATACTGGATGACTATCATCGTAATGGCTTCCCTTCTGAACTAGATTTCTCCAACTTCTGACCAAATCTGGTGTCCTCTTTGACCCCGACCACAACATTTATTGTGTGAAACTTCTTTGTGATGTATTGTGTCCAGAAAACTAGCCCATCGATTTCACATCCACTATGAAGTCTAGGGTACCCGTGGGCATTCAATCACTCTCAACGGATCTGACTTCTTTTTGAAGGATCAAGCAACAACTTCCGCATCTCTAGGTACCAGACATGCACCAAGCTGAGCCAAGGAGAGGACTGAAATGTTGTGCTCGGTGGAAAGAATTGTTAGATGGGATGTTGCAACCAGTGAAGTAAAAGGGTTTAGGTAATACTTTTTAAAGGGGTTGCCTAGTTCAGAAAATCCTTTTCAAAAACTCTATTAGGAAATTCTGAGTCAGAGGAGAGTCTGCTGTTCAGGACCCTCATCCAATAGCCAGCAACATCAAAGAGTCTAGTCTCCTGGAGGACTCGGCACGTCCATGCTTTACGCTGAATCGTTGATATTCCAGTAATTTCAAAAGAAATTGTAATTCTTTATTTCTCCTGTGGTGGCGCTGCAGGGAAATTGAACACTTTATCTCGTTTTTATGCAGATTACAGTTAATCACTGGGGATCAAAGCCTCTAACTAGCTTTTTGTTGGGAAGGGATACCCTTCTAATAAAGTATTGTCTGAACCAGACAACCCCTTTGAGAAACAGCTGGTTATGGATCTGCTTGAAGATTTTTAGCTGGTCGTGACTCTTGCCCATAGATTGCCTGTTTGTGCCCATGGATTCGCCATCTGGCCTTGATAGCTAGGGAACTGTTTTGTGTCTGCAAATTAATGGCCCTCTGTCGGCTCTATATACGTTTACCTGGTTTTTAGTTTACGGAGGACTCTGCACGTACCCGTGACGGTAGCCTCCGGAGGCGCTGGCAAGGCGGGGAAGTTGAGCAGCCGCATGGAGACTGTCCGCATCTTGGTGTACACGAGTGAATATTCTCTGACTACATCTCCCTAATTAAACGCCTGCGGGACTTCATGTGTTTCCAGCTTGGAAGCATCCGGGGAATGTGTGTTTTGTTTTGTTTTTGGGGGGCACAGCCTCTGATCAGTAATCCTGGAATAAATGTCTCCTGGTGGCTTTATTACAAGCCTTCAAGCATATGAATTTAATAAATCTATCCCAGTACAAGGTCCGCTCTCGGAGGAATGCAGCCAGCTTCTACAAATTATTTGCTGTTTCCTCCCGGTGTCTGGGCTGCATCTCCTTCGAGAACAGCCTCTGTTTTCTGGAGATCTTTTTTTCTTCTGGATAATGACTCTCTGGTCAAATAAGGCAAATTTTGTTTTTGAAATGAAAAATTCCAAAAAACACTTTTTGCTTCTTCTGATCACCTGTTCTGGGGTGACGACCAATATAATGGATTTCCACCTTTTTTGATTCGCTCCTTGGTCCTTGTCTTCGGGCCTCCGTTTACGTCTCCTGTAGAAGATTGAGGAGGGTGAATATTTTTTATTTTTTTTCTCGTAAAATGTCAGATTTGTTGAGTCAGAGAATTGGCTCCTCATCAAAATTGCTATTAGCAGAGAGTTGTATCTTCCTCGGGTTTCTGATATTTCGCTGTAGTTGTGCCTTGGCTTTTTCTGATGTTTTGGGGATTTGGGTTTTCATTTCCATTCATTGTACAACTCATTCTATAAGGTTGTTTTGTAAAAATTAAATATATATTTATTATCCTCGTGAATGTAGAATGGCATGTCTGTGATGTCATAGTGTATGTCTGATGTCATAACGGACTAATGTTGTGTCCATGATGTCATAGCTTCCTATTAAATGGTTAGATCAGTGTAGGTGTTGTCATAGTTTGCTTGTGAATGTATTATTACATGTCTGTGATGTCACAGCTTCTTAATTATTCGACAGGAGTCTGATGACATCACAGTCTAGTAAACAAACAGTTGTGTAAATGATGTCATAGTTTCCTACTAAATTGATGTATTTTATTGAATGAATAGGCGCATATCTGTGGTGATGTAGTATTCTTGTGAATGTATTGTTGTGCGTGATGTCATAGTTCCATCGTGATTTGAATAGGGAGGTGTGTTTAATCAAGAAAATGGGTGACTGCATCCAATTAGGTGTAAAAAAATCCCAAATCTTTCTTTCCTCCAGTATACTTCTATGTCTAGAATGCAACTCATCGTCTATTTGCATCTATGTAGCTCAGTTACAGCAATCAACTGATCGCTGTCAAACTTCACGGTTTTTCAGACCGCTTCGTTATAAACTAATAGCAGCAATCAACCGATCGTTGCCATATTTGTGATGTCATCGCTTTCTTCTGAATGAATAATTGCGTGTCTGTGATGTCCACAGATTTTTAGTATTTGGATAGAAGTCTGATGTTAAAACTGTCTAAAAAAAAATAATGAATAGTTGTGTCAATGATGTCATAACTTCCTCCTGAATGGATAGATCAGCACAGATGTCATAGCTTCCTAGTGATTGAATTTTTTTAGCACAGATGATGTCATAGTAAATGGGCAGGAGTTTGTTGGTGATGTCATAGCTTTTTGTAGAATGGATAGATGTGATGTCAGACTTTCCTAATGAATGATTAGGACTAGTCCAGTAAGGATAAGACTTCTTGGAGAATGAATAGGAGCGTGTTGATGACACCTTGGTTTTCAAGCGACTAAATAAAAACAGGTCTGTGATGTCACAGCTTTCTGGATAGACTTCCTTGATGGCATTGCTTCCTCGTGGTTGCACTTATTATACAAAGCTTTATGTTGTCGAAAATATAATCTTCAATTTTTATTTTTTTTAGAAAATAATGGGAATTTAGGGGAATAAAGCCAACTCTGAGGCATTGCTGGAGGTGTATAGCAGGGCATGTGCCAGGGGGCACCAACAATCCACCCTTCCTTGGCCAAGTTATAACATTTACCACGGCTGCTGGTTCGTAGCTCGGTTGGTCCTTCACAGCCTCCCTGTATAATACGTGATAATATATTATTTTGTTGTATTGTTTCTCTTTTTTATTTTGACTTCTCATTTGTTATGGCTGTAATGACTTTTTTGCTATGACACCATGGGGCTGCGTCTGTAATAGGTTTTGTATGAGGCCGTTAAAGGGTTATTGTGTATTTGTGCTTTGCTTTTCTTGGCTTCCCAACAAGTGGCTTGTGGTGAGGTTGTTGGATGTGAAGAACACATTCATGAAATCTGGCCCAGTGTTTTTGGGGCCGATCATTGGAGTGAGGCACGTGTCAGAATTGGCCAACCTCTTGTTACAATAACGCATAGACCTCTGTGCCACACGTAGACGTAGAATCTAGGTTGATCTAGCCGTAGACGTAAAATGGGAACCAGCTATCAGATGGATGATGACCTACAACCGTACTTTTGACTGATATCCTTGACAACCTTTACAACCAAACACGTGTGAAGATCACCAGATTCAAAATAAAGCACACCCCTGTGGGTACTAAATTGGGTAGGGATAGGGACTCTTAGAATCGTAAGCTTTGGCAAAACAATTATCTCATGTTTTTGGCCGTCTTTTTACCGCCAAGGATGTCAAAAGTTCTAATATACGTGGACGACGTTCCCGTTCATGGGTCTCAATATGCAGTGACTTCTATAGTGAGATGCCCCCTCTAACCTTCTTACTTCATTGGGTAATTGGTTTTGTTGTCCTCTTAAAGCACCACTGTTGACCCATGTTTCATAGGGGCCTGGTTGGATAGGGCATTGGGACCCAGTTGCCCTCCATTACCAAACCAAAGAGATTGGTTGTGATCTTTGAGTCGCTTCACGGTGGGGTAGAGTTCGAGTCGGTAGCCATGATGGAGCTGGTGTATAATGGTGTAAGTGGTGCAGAAATTTATTCATGGTAAATGCTTCATAGAAGCCAAGTGTGTATGATGGGAAGATGTGATGGACATTGTATGGGTTTGCATGTTGCGTTTAGAATAGGCCTTGGCAAAACCCAGGAGCTATTTACCCAATGCAACTCGATATTTTCGCCTCCAAACTATCACATGGTCAAAGAGAAGCAAATAATAATTACTTTTCAACCCCGAGAAAACATATAGGCGGCACAAAACCAAGTGTATCATGGGTCTAGTGGTTGGTAAGGGGCCAATGAGCTTTAATGGCGGGGGCTGAGATCCCTATACTCACCCTTGTATACTACTATGACTTTATTTTTCTATAGCTGGATTTCTCCCATTAGGGATCTGGTTCTAGACTATGTAATGAGTATTGGGGTCTTCCGACCCCTCCCCAACGGCATATGTAAAGGAGAAAGAAGGATCGGCCATGTTAGATTTTAACATGCCTGACCCTTTGTTCCCGCAGGAAACGAGAGGTGTCTGGCAGCGTCTTACGCCAGTGGTGGACGGGTGAAGGAGTTGTGTAGATCTCTGAAATGTGGGATTGAAGATAATTCGGGCGTTTTCAGTTTTCGCCTGTACATATCTTTCCAAGGCTGAACAATAATTCTCTCTTTTCTTCTCTCTGCAGAGAGTCCTCCGGCAGCGATGTCCAGGAATGGATACTTCTTTGAAGAGACTGGTGAGTCTTCTGTTCTTTGTGACGATATATTGATGGCTTTAAATGTAGGTGCACTGGAAAAATTACTTCTAATGAATAGATGGTAAACCTAAAAATAAACCATGCTGTAATATATTATCATTAGAATTACATGTTCATTGACCAGGAGAAGATTCTACTCGTGGGAGTGGAAAAACCCCAGAACCAAATCAGTTGGCCCCTGCACAGAAGTCCGACTGTGTGTAGTCTGGACCGCCCCCTAATTGCATTGTAACATCTAGGAGTGGGCGGTCCAGACTACACAGCCGGACTTCTATCTTGCCACCAACTCTTGTAGTAACTTCTCCTGCATCTTAGTTTATTTTTAGGTTTACCAAATATTTGAGTGAATCTACACTATAATACCAAGGCAACTGCGCCCTTGCTTACCCTACGTGACCACAAATATATCAGAAGGATGTTCTCTAAAGTACAATCCTATTCAAATGACAGCTCCTCTTTTAATATCGAAGACGAGATCTGCAGTTAAGAATTTTACATTTTTTAGGTGCTGTGGGCTGTCATGTGGCCTACACCTTCTACCCTTCTTCATTATTATAAGTCTACTTTACTTTTTTTTTTTGTACCGTTCCCGAGTTAATCCAGTCACATCAAGAGCTGCACTCTGAATTCTGCTATCTGCCATTTCAGGTCGGTCAGTAATGACAGACATGCTCTTAATAGCTTACAGGTGAAGCAGAGCTTAGTCTGTTAATTAAGTTTCTTCCTTGCACATCAATACCGCCGTAGATGTGATATGTCAGAGTTGTGCCAAATGACAAACTCAGCTCAACGCTAAACCAGAAGGAGGCTGTACCTTTTTAGCTTGAAAACTTAAATGGAAAACAGCATTCTGAATGCAGCTTTGGATGTGACTAGAGGATAAAACTTGATGTAATTTGTTGCCAGGATGTGTGACTAGTTTGTTGCTGTGTTTTTGTTACTTTGTCTTCCTACATACTCTCCTACAGTCTTGTACAGTCTGTGTAACTTTCTGCACGGGACGGCTATTGAGATGAATGGGGACCGCCAGCAGGAAAGCCTTTTGAAGTCGTCTGAACGAGTTATAAAGTGTTTTACCACCGCACTAATTCTAAATAAACGGCGTGACGTTCACCAGATACGTCAAATAAGTGCAGATCAAAGCCCGCGGCCGCCTATTATACGAGGCGCGTTAAACACGGAGAAATTAAATTAGTGCTCCTCGCATGTAGGATGAAGTAAATGTGCCGCTGATCTCCAATATAGAAATATACTCCTATATACAGATGTAGCAAATATAGTGCCCCCCCCAGTAATAGCATACAGGTCCAGCAGATATAAACCAGCCCAATATGCACCGAGAGGCCCTGATCGTGACCAGGTGAGTGCCTTGCCTGACATGTTGCAGTTCTATTTAAAGCCTATCTCTGCTTGCTACAGAGTGACTCCACCTAGGGTTACCTTCAATACGCAGATGGGACATAATTTACAATCTTTCATGTCCCTCTACATGTTATGGCGCCCCCTGGTGTTCTCTTTAGTCCCTCTCAGAATGTCTACCTAATGTGTCCAGTGTCGGTGGTCACACGTGTTCAGTAGGTCAGTCCCAACACCCGGATGCTCTTGAACGGAACACGGGCGGCGGAGTGATTCCCGTTATTGTACAGGCCAGACAATAAGTATCGGCACACAATATATATCAATATACTGTAGCAGTTACTATTTACTGTGAGACTAAATTCTGCTCCACCTGCTCTTCTACTCTGTGGCTACTGTGAGACATCGGGACTATAGAACCTGTTCTTGTAGACTACACGCGCACAGATCCTGGATTTAGTTAGAGACCTCTCTTGTGGCGTCTTGACTTCGGGCCCCGGTGACCCCCGTTTTTGGCGCTCTACATGTTTGAATGTTAGTTGTGTAATTTGGTTGGTTCTACTCTATAGTCCGTTTTCTTCTTGATGCGATCATCCTCAAAAGGTCTAAAAAATAAAAAAATGAGCGTCATAAATTGTTATAAGCAAACACTTCTCATATTTTTGGGCTTTCAACCACGTTTGGTCAAGGTCGAGACCTCCGGTGTTGACCGGCATCTTGACGTCCGGCTTGTAATCAGTCTGTCCTTTGCTTTCGTCCTCCAGTCTACACGCCTGTTCATTGGAACAAACTGACGGATTCCCTACAGGACTGACATCGGAGCTTACCGCCGCTAAATCGGTCGTGACCGTGAGAGTCCTTTCCAAAGTTTTTGAGTTCTAAAAACAAAAAAGTTTGAGGGCCTACCAGCTGAGGTATCTATTTGAACTAGGGCGATTTTGCCGGTTCCTCGAGGATCATTAGCTACTTCTTTGGTTTCTGGCACAGGTTTCGTGGTGTGGGCCGAAATATGTGTCATGGAGATAACTGCTACAAAGTGGAAACCATACTGTAACCGTGAATACCGGGAGCAGAAACCTTTACACTCTGCAGGTTGGGACCACATACAAAGCACTTTTGAAATTTTTCATTTTGACTTTCGAACTGTATTTTCTCAAATACTTCTCCCCGCCCCGGGACGCCTCAGGCTATTTTCACAGTTTATATGGCACCGTCTTGATTTGTAAATGATTAAATGGAGCTGAAGACATTTCCCGAATTAATTGCTGCGTTCGACGAAATCCTCTTCGGGTTCTACGTGGATGCGGCTGCCTGTAAAACCTGGCTCTGGTCCTGCTACCGACGACTCCTCCTGTGTGATACGTTACATCATTGCGCATCACAAACAGGTTGGGCCACTCCTGTTACCACATTATCTCTCTATCCATTTCTAATGAAGGCCCCCAAGGTCCGCCATCTTTGTACTCGTTTGAAGCCCTGCCTCAGTCAGAATCACGATGCACCGCAATACATTAGGATTTCAGTAGATCATGCAAGCGATCCAACGATCACTGCTTCAAGTCCCCTAGGAGGACTAATAAAAAAAGTAAAAAACAGTTGTTATTTTTTTGGGAACATAAAATAAAATGTATTCAAAGTTCAAACAACCCCCCTTTTCACATTTTTCCCTAAATCAATGTTAAAAAAAAAAATGAAGGTTAACACAACTGGTATCGCCTCATCCGTAAAAGTCCGAACTATCACAATAATGGGCTAAAAAAATCTATATATATAAAACATGCAAATTGCTGTTTTTTGGTCACCTTAGCGATCCAAAAAAATGAAATAAAAAAAGTGATCAAAAAGTCGCATATACGCCAAATAGGTATCGGTGAAAACATTTAAGCCCTCACATCTCTAAATTGATGGAAAAATAAAAAAGACGCAAAAGATTTTTTTTGTTAGCAAATAGTTGTATTTTTTTAAAAGTGGTAAAACATAAAAACAAAACCTATAAATTTGGTATCGCCGTAATCGTATCAACCTGTGGAATAAGGAGAATATGTCGTTTTTACCACCTGATGGATGGCGTAAAAACAAAACCCCCCCAAAAAAATGGCGTAATCGCTGTTTTTTTTTTTTTGCCCATTTCACCCCACAAATAATTTCCCAGTTCATTATGCGGTACAATAAATGGTGCCATGAAAAACTACAACTTGTCCAGCAAAAAACAAGCCCTCATATGTCTATATAGATGGAGAAATAAAAAAAATTATAGCTTTTGGAAGGTGGGGAGGAAAAAACAAAAGTGAAAATCCAAAAAATGGGAGGAGGGAAGGGGTTAAAGGGCTAGTAACCCTTACGCAGAAAGAGAATTACTTGATTAATAGACATTGCAGGGTGTACATAATGGGGGAACGGTGAAAAAGTCAGTATCAGACCCTCTTCCTTTCAACACTAGGGTCAATTTAATTAACCGTTCAGTATGTTTTTGGGGTGTGGGTGCATAGAGAAGTACCCCGAGGAAAATCTGACAAATTAGGGAGATGTTTCCTCTGCTCGGATTCAGAGTCACTAAGCCAACTTGCTGCCTCAAATACCACCCTGGATCTATTGCGTCTTCCAGGTACCTCAAGTCACATTTGCTTTTACGCTAACGCGTTTTATTATTTTTAGTTTTGTTGGGTATATGGGTGAGTACCAGCTTGAGATGCTCTTGGTAAATAAGACCGGAGCAGGATTCTGTTTTGGCTATTGATCCAGGGATACGGGGTTGGTCGGGTGTAGTGACCCAGGACCAGAAGGGTTGACTATTTTGAGTCTTGCTATGGAACCTTCTCTCCTCTGGTTTCATCTTCAGGCCAGACTACGACTACGGTTGTGTGATCTCAACCGGTGGTGCAACTTTTTTTTTTTCTTCTTCGAGTTACAGCCCATGGGATAAGTCGTGTGACTGTCCCATTTACCGTCTTCTGGCGTACGTTTGTTAAAGTGCAACTCTTGCTCATCCCTACAATGCATTCCTGCTGATTCATCCGTAACGTCGTTGTCTATCCCGGGCCTTGATACTACAGATATTTTGCATTGTCACGTCACGACCTGGATAAGCAGATCTTCTGATTTTCGGCAATTCTCTCCTTTTTTTGCTCCTGGTGGCGAGGAATAAGTGTGTGGGTGACGTGGGCGGCATGGTGTTCAGCAGGGTGCATGGAACGGAACTCTCCCTCTCAAATCCAGGATCTCATTATTTTCTTCTAGACGTGGTATCTCCATCGTACAGCACACTATGTTCTGCCAGATGAGGAGCAGAGTCAGCATTTTTCTATTTCAGCTCCTTGACCTGTCAGGTCTTCCAAAACGATCACTCACTCTGACATCTATAAGAGGCGAAACGTGTCATCGACTCGAGAAAAAATATGTACAACTCAAATTGCGCTGAAGAGGCCACGTGAAGCTCGTCGCGCTGGGCATCGCATGTCCGGGTTGGTCACATAATCCAAGCCTTACCTTAATCTTATATCTGATTGTGGATTTTTTCAGAAGGGAAAGCGATTGTTTGGATGATTTTAAAGGAACGTAAATAATGCAATATTCACACGACCTTGAAAAAAAAACAAAAAACGGATCAACTATCAATTTTTCATAGTATTTTTGCATCCGTGTGTCCCTAAATTTTAATCCATTTCCCAGCCGTTTGACGGAAAGTGGATGAAACTTTTGAAAATTCTACATTTCCCATGTAGATAGTTCCACAATGCACCTGTAGATAGTGCCCACGTATATGGTGCCACAGTGCCCACTGTAGATAATGCCACACACAGTGCCCATGTATATAGTGCCACCATGCCCATGTAGGTAGTGCCACAATGTTCCCTGTAGATAGTGCCAACATGCCCATGTAGGTAGTGCCACAATGTTCCCTGTAGATCGTGCCATGCCCATGTAGATGGCGCCACACATCACCCCTGTAGATGGCGCCACTGGGAGCAGAATCCCCTGACAGAGCGTTGCCGATGCTCTGGCTGGGGATTCTCGCATTACGAAGCCCCTAACGTCACTGTCCATATATGGCCAGTGACATCAGGGGGTCCCTCTAGGAGTGAAATCTCAAGCCAGAGTGTTGCCGGCACTCTGGCTGGGGATTCTCATATTACAAAGCCTTGAGAGGGCCAAGATAATTTTTTAACAGCCGTTACATGGATGGCTTTCTGAAATACCGCTGTTAAAAACTGCCGAATATAGAACATGTTCTGTTTTTTTGACGGCCAGTATTTACGGACAGTTAAAAGCCATAAACGGCCGTGTGAATACACCCCAAAAAATTCTACGTTCTGAACATGTCGTGTGACTATAGCCCTATTTATTTTTATACAGTCATTCCCCTTATCGGACGTCTTTGGGATGATGCTGGATTATAAGATTTTCCAAACTGTTGGAATAAGAGAACTTGGATCAACCTTGATCGCTTCTCCAGCCCCTCAATCCTTTCAGATTCTGGACTAAAGCGGAATTTGTTCCGAATTTTATTGCACATGTTTTGCTTTTCGGGAATTAAAGAGAATTATAGGTCTGTTTTCGTTTTTTTCGTATTCTAGAAGGTGGCGAATTGGGGAAAACGGTGGATTGCATAGCTCTGTTTTTGGCCATTGTGTTTTTTGTTTTTTCTTCTATTTCGTCATTGGGACAATTGTAGTTGTAAATTGGATTCTCGATTTATTTAGTCGAGTTTTTCCGTATTACAATTTTGAGCCTTCCTCTTCCCTGGTGTTTGAAGAGAAACCGGAGATAAGTTGTTTTTCTTTATTGGTCCTGACAAACTCCACGTGTCTGGAGGCATGTTTTCTGTATGTTTTCTGTATGGTTTCTGTATGGTTTCAGCTGCTTGTATTGTTTGTATTCTCATTCCATAAATTCCCCAATAGCTTTTCCCATGTGCATCTTCCAGAGCGGTCAGGAACAATGTCTTCTGCAGGTGACCGTGCTGCAGTCCTGCCGCCGCCGCAAAAAGTCCTGTTATTATTTCTTAGTGATAAAGATGACATAATGCAGAGTGAATATATTCCCGGTGGAAGCAGCCCCGATCGATCGATTGTGTTTATATGGCCTAGTAACTATACACAAGCACACAAGTCATATACACAATGCCAAGCGGCTGCTCGATCACTGTAAAGCCACGACCCCGTAGCTGTTGAAGTTCATTGTAGTTTTGAAAGTGACCATTTTGAAAGGCAGTACCCTGCGGGATGGGGGTGGGGGGTGCTTAGCAATTAGGTAGGTGCCGGATTTAAAAAAAATGTTCTTGTTTTAGGTTTCTTCCACTCAGGTAGCAAAAATATTACATTTCACAAGAAATTGTACAATCCTAGGATAAAAAGAAACCGAATACGTCTTGTTCCTGCACTTTTTTCCTTCCACCTTTCAGAAGGCATTTGATATTTGTGTACAGAGAAGGAGGCTGGCGGATAGACAATGCTCAGCAAACCGAGACGGCCTTTAACGTGGTTGTCTCATGAAGACAACCCCTTTCTACATGCCCTATTAGATATATGGACCTCATAGAGGAGTATCCTCTCTTCGGGGGCCTCTCTATCTGTTTGGAAAGCTGTTCACAAAGAACAAATTCCCACTGGAGGACCAAGTCTGTCCATGTTGACCAATATCCGACATGCAATACTACATTTCTCCTGTAGTGGCCACTGCAGGGGAAATGTATTGCTGGCTGCAGCTTTCCTGGCAAAAACCACTGATTGCCGAGGTCAGATAATTTTAGCCCCATATACAAACTATAAAATGATTCCTGCTGCTGCAGCGACTGATATTATGGGGTTAAAAAAATATCAAAAAAATATAATATTTTAAAAAAAAAATAAATTAAAAAATATATATAATAGATGCATTTTTCTGAGCAGAATTTCCAACGCGTTCATGCTGGGAATTCCTCCTACACTGTGACTTTTACTTCCTGAGCACCTTCAAAGTGCTCCCCTCTGCCGTTTTACGAAGTTTCGGGCCATATTTGGCCTACTTGCGGTGTTATTTACATTAATTGCGCACCAGCTCCTTTGATGGCTGCAATCATTAGAAGACGCGCTCTTATTTTCCATCTATAGGGTCTCATTGCTGAATATGAATTAAAATCCCTCTTTAATTATTGCAGGCGGCAGACGAGGATTTGGTAATTTCATTATAGAGTCAGTAACGAGAGGGAAATTGAATGGGAGATAATGGGGATTCTGGAGGGAAATGAACGTAACCTCAAAGAGGACGAAGAGGAGCAAGATTAGGAGTGTCCATAGAAAAAAGAAAAATTATAAAAAAAAGTTTGTATATATAAATAAAAAATACAACTTTATGACGTCTCCAGTTACCGGGTCAATTCACTTGTACAAATCAAATAATTTTATTAAAAAAATGACCGGTCTAATCTGATTTCTAAGAGCGACCCCAGCAAAATGTTTTTGTACTTGTTCATTTAGAAAATATTTAGAAAACTCGCATTATTACGGCTCAATGTGTCTCCATTGGGGCTACCAGAGTTTTCTATTTTGACCGTATGGACGTGGCTCACGTTAGACTTTAGTTGATCTGTTGTGAAAAATAAGAAAACTAGTATAGAAAACCTGTTATACGGGCCTGCTAGCAAAAGGAATGCAGTGGTCTGTTAATATATGTAAATGCCCCCCATAGCTGCCCCACGCCGTATAATGCCCCTCATAGCTGCCCCCACAGTATAATGCCCCCCTTTCCCTCCCATACACCGTATAATGCCCCCCTCCCTCCCATACACCGTATAATGCCCCCCCTCCCTCCCATACACCGAATAATGCCCCCCTCCCATACACGGTATAATGCCCCCATATGTACAGACCAAATGGAAAAATAATAACATATATTTACCTATCCCCGTTCCCCCGCCGGGTGGAGGATCCTTTGCCTCCTCTGCACTGTGCTCAGTGCGCTGTGAGAGGCTCGGCGAAGCCAGGCGCAATGTAGTGATGTCATCTGTGGCGCCTGTCTGCACCGAGTCACTCACATCGCACAGACCGGAGGAGGAGAAGGATCCTCCACCCGGCGGGGGAACGGGGATAGGTAAATATGTATGTTATTATTTTTCTATTAGGTCCGTACATATGGGGGCATTATACTGTGTATGGGAGGGGGGGCATTATATATATGCCACTAAGGCTCTATTTTCACGACAGGGTCCGAGTGTCAGCCGATAAAATGACTGTTTTGCATCCGTTCCGTTTCCGTTCCAGGCCATGTTTCCATTTTTAACGGCCGATTTTGACCTGTCTTGCATCCGTTTTTTTTCCCTGTCCATTTTGAAAACGGATGAATTTCATTTGTAATTTTTTTTGCCATTCACTTCCCTCTGTAGATACTGCCATAGCCTCCCTGTAGGTAGTGCCACACAGCCTCCCTGTAGGTAGTGCCACACAGTCTTCCTGTAGGTAGTGCCACACAGCCTCCCTGTAGGTAGTGCCACACAGCCCCCCTGTAGGTAGTGCCACGAAGCCCCCCTGTAGGTAGTGCCACACAGCCCCCCTGTAGGTAGTGCCACACAGCCCCCCTGTAGGTAGTGCCACACAGCCCCCCTGTAGGTAGTGCCACACAGCCCCCCTGTGGGTTGTGCCACACAGCCCCCCTGTAGGTAGTGCCACACAGCCCCCCTGTAGGTAGTGCCACACAGCCCCCCTGTAGGTAGTGCCACACAGCCCCCCTGTAGGTAGTGCCACACAGCCCCCCTGTAGGTAGTGCCACACAGCCCCCCTGTAGGTAGTGCCAGACAGCCCCCCCTGTAGGTAGTGCCAGACAGCCCCCCCTGTAGGTAGTGCCAGACAGCCCCCCCTGTAGGTAGTGCCAGACAGCCCCCCCTGTAGGTAGTGCCAGACAGCCCCCCCTGTAGGTAGTGCCAGACAGCCCCCCTGTAGGTAGTGCCAGACAGCCCCCCTGTAGGTAGTGCCAGACAGCCCCCCTGTAGGTAGTGCCAGACAGCCCCCCTGTAGGTAGTGCCAGACAGCCCCCCTGTAGGTAGTGCCAGACAGCCCCCCTGTAGGTAGTGCCACACAGCCCCCCTGTAGGTAGTGCCACACAGCCCCCCTGTAGGTAGTGCCACACAGCCCCCCTGTAGGTAGTGCCACACAGCCCCCCTGTAGGTAGTTCTACACATGAGCCTTTTACATAGCACCCCCCCTTCCAGGAGAAGTCCCTGACTTCAATGTCCATATATGGACACAGTGAAGTCAGGGGCTTCTCCTAGAGCGGAAACTCTGGCCACAGGGCCAGGGATTCCGCTTCAGAAGTCCCTGACATCACTTTGTCCATATATGGACAGAAGTCAGGGACTTCTCCTGAAGCGGAATCCCCAATCCCCGGCCACATCGTTGCCGAATCTGTGCCCGGGGATTGGGGATTCCGCTCCTACAGGGTGCAAAAAAATGCCCTCTTCCTCCTCACATGCACTTCGCACTGTGAGGAGGAGAGAGCGAGCGACGGAAGACACGGCCGTCACTCGGGACACATTCCAGTGATGGCCGTGTATTACCCGGCCCCATAGACTTCTATGGGAGTCGGGCGGCCGGGAGAACGGACGAACATAGGGCATGTTCCATTTTTTTGACGGCTGGGTTTCCCAGGCCGTCAAAAAATCGGTCGTGTGAATAGCCCCATTTGGGGTCTATTGTTCCTATTCACATCTCCTCCCTCAGTCTTCTGGCTGTGGGCGGAACTAACTGGCGGTTGGGTTGTGGGCGGAGCTCTGTGAGCTTCCGACACCACGTCCTTCTCGGTTATATAAAGATCCTGAAAATTTCATATGTATTTTATTATTCTGCATTTAAAAAAAAAAGTTAAATCTGATTAATAATACAGTGTGAGATGGAGAATGTCGGGGTGTGATTGCTGCCGTACTTCTCGGCTTTTCTGTTGTGTTGTCACCGCTGTGACAATATCATTTGAGCCAGACTGGTTGCTATGGTTATAGTGCAGAAGTTACATCCTTCCTTCTATATAGGGTTGTCAGGCAGCATGTTCACCTAGCAACCAGTGCAGCATATTCACCTAGCAACCAGTGCAGCATGGTCACCTAGCAACCACTTTGCCTCATATCGCTTAGATCTTCAGTTTAAGACAGAACGAGCACCAGGATGAGGGCCGAGAGGGGCAAGGAAGCTTGACCGTACTCAAACCAGGCTGTTGTCGATCTCTTCCAGTTATATTTTATTAGTTTTGAACAATCCCTTTAAGAAGTCACGTTCTTTTTGGGGAGGCTTTCTGCATCGTGTGTAGTAGTGGCTCATGTATAGTTTGGGAAGAATTTATAGGTAAGGACTATTTTTAATTCTGTAGGCAAATTAAGATTGCAGACCTCGAACAGGCCCAAGGGTGTTTTTGCTGGAAAACCCAATTTTTTTGGGGGGTCTGGGACTGGTTAGTCACTAGGGGGCTCCAGAAAACGGAAAATCCTGATGTTTAATGTTCTGACTGTAGGGAGCTTCGGCCACACATGGGTTAAGGACTCTTGTACAGCCGGTATTTCTCTTTGGCTGGCGGCCATGTCGAGATACGATACGGAGAGAAGAAACAATTGGTTTAATAAGTGTCTTGGTGTACAAGCCGAGGATTGCGTCACCCCAGTACTGCGGTGCCTCCATGTATACCAGGCGGGCAGCACCCGGTGTATGAGGCACTGAGAGCACGTACATGTATACCCCTACATACGCACGCTCACCCGCCAATACCCTCAGGACCATTTCACAACGTCCGCAGGGTAGTGCGCCAGTGGATGATGTGTTTCACCTTCATGTGAGTTTTGGCCAGTAATGGTGGAGAACGCGGCTTACTGCCCAATTTATTTAATCCGGTTTCCTGCTATAAATAAAATCTCTGGATCCTGTATTGTTCTCATTAACAATGTGATATTCACGGGGTTATTATATTTTGTTTCTTTTTAGAAAAAGTTAAACAATAGGGGTGAGTATCCATAAAAGAGAATTAGTATGTGTGTGTGTGTGTGTGTGTGTGTGTGTGTGTGTGTGTGTGTGTGTGTGTGTGTGTGTGTGTGTGTGTGTGTATTATGTAGCATCATTTATAGTAAAACACGATTTTTGCTGCGGAATCGCAACATTTGCGGTTTCTTGCGGGTTTTACTTCCCCATTGAATTCAATGGGGAAAAGTATTTACGCGACGCGTGATCTGACCCTTAAAGCGACAGGACTTGTTTCTATGGAAGATGACAGGGGCCGGATTATCAAATGTGTTTCGGATTATGAGAGGGGGATGAAGTCATTGACTTTATGGACAGCGGCCCTTCTAATTCTCCAGGATCCCTCTCATATGTCTTGTGTTTTATTTGCAGGTTACCTTAAGTGCGACACCGATGACGGCTGCGAAAACAAAGAGGAAGAAGGTGGAGGAGGGGAGGAGCTGTTTGATACGGTCCACTCCTCCATCGTATCCGGGGAAAGTATCCGCTTCTTTGTAAATGTCAATCTAGAAGGACCGCAGAACACGACAGGTGAGTGCTGCTCTAAATGTCCGTGTGAACAGTGGAGCCGCCGCGCTGGAAATACGATGGAATTCATGCAATAGATTTCCCCAGAAGGCGGATAACCGTGATCTAATATTACCGGTGATCTGTATACACAAACATGTAGAGAAAATACACTGACATGTAGAGAGGACTCTGATTTCGTCTTCTCTGCATGCCTCTGAGCCCCCTCTGCACAGGGAGTCCCTGTGACATCATTAATGATGTCACAAGGTTCCCAGGCACCCGCCCGAATGCAGAATGTGAGCTCTGTGTTTGGGTGTTTTTTAGTTTTTCCCTGTCACGTTACAGGATCGGCGGTCACATTGACATTTTTCACACCCATGATACTTTGTACAGGAGCTAAATTAACAAAGGGCACAGGGACCATGCAATCCGCCTGTTCACTTATGTGGGTTGGGTGGCAAGGGGTTGAGTAATTCCCTGACGTGTCTTCACAAAGTTGCTACATACCGTGACACCATTCAGGTCTTATGTCTGCTGTAGACGTGGCTGCAGGGAATGGTGTGGGGAAAGATGTCCGCCTCATTGTTATGTATTAGGGCACCCCCGGTCCGGCCATGCCCGGGCACATATATGAGGCAGATACAGTTCCCTTCTATTCTTACATTACCAAATCGCTGTTACTTCAGGCAGGAAAAGTACAATCCTAGAGCTGGGAAGCCAACTTTCTTACAGTTTCCCTGCAGGTCATTAACTGCTTACTGACTGTTTCATGACCGTCTGAAGCCTGAGCCACAAAATGTAGACTGCTATAAGTGGTGCCCTCGGGACCCCTTCCCTGTTAGGTAGAATAGAGCGCTCCCATAAAGACGAGCCGTCTCTTGTAATGTCCTCAGGTTGTAGCAGCTGCATCGCTATAGGAAGAATAATGTGGACTTTTTGTGCTTTTCTCCGTATTGTTCACACTATTGAGTTCTCTTGTACTAGTAAAGAACGCAGCGTGTCCTTATCTCACTTATAAATATCAACCGTAAGGTAGAAAAGTGCTGACTATTCCTGCACAAAGTCCTCACGAAGAAGGGGGAACACAGATGTACGAGACATTGCTGCCAATATGGAGGTTACCAGGTAGTGGATACTAAAGAAACCATGTCCGATATAACTCAGGATCAGTACAGGATAAGTAATGTGTATATATACAGTGACTCCAGCAGAATAGTGAGTGCAGCTCTGGAGTATAATACAGGATGTAACTCAGGATCAGTACAGGATAAGTAATGTAATGTATGTACACAGTGACTCCACCAGCAGAATAGTGAGAGCAGCTCTGGTGTATAATACAGGATGTAACTCAGGATCAGTACAGGATAAGTAATGTAATGTATGTACACAGTGACTCCACCAGCAGAATAGTGAGTGCAGCTCTGGAGTATAATACAGGATAAGTAATGTCATGTATGTACACAGTGACTCCACCAGTAGAATAGTGAATGCAGCTCTGGAGTATAATACAGGATGTAACTCCGGATCAGTACAGGATAAGTAATGTAATGTATGTACACAGTGACTCCACCAGCAGAATAGTGAGTGCAGCTCTGGAGTATAATACAGAATGCTAGGACATGCTATCACTTTGTGATCAGTGCGGGTCCGAGAATGAAGGGGCTGCAGCCCTGATCACTATTGACTGTTGTTTTCTACACTGCGGAGCTCTGGCTGCTGGAGTTGTGCGCCTATTGATCCGACTGAAGCCGTGTTGCACTTTCTTGCACATTGGTGACCGGCCGCTGATGTGCAGTAGAGCACTGAGAAGTGGATGCAGTGCAGCGGCCCCTTTAATCTAAGGATCGGTGGAGGTCCCCGCAATCCTAGTGGTGATATACCATTATTTGGTGTGATGGGATTAACCCTGTAATGGAGGAGGGGGCTGAATAACAATAAATAGGA